>NW_028141169.1:14220683-14408976 GCF_030444845.1 Prenolepis imparis
AACTTGCCACCCCGACCGATCTGCCTCACCCATTTACGAACCTTCGCGCAATGTCGTTATCCTTTAGCCGGCGCGGCGTAATAAATTCTTTTCAACGGACATAATATGTATTCAACGCATTTCTACAATAATACAGTTTATTATTTGTCAGTACAGTTATTATTTGTCTAATATATCATTTTAATTTTTTGTTTCTCTTATTACTAGAGCATTATTTTCTACATATACACATGTATACATACATACATACATACATACATACGTACATATATTTTATATACATAAATACTTCAAAATAAAATTTGTATCTTAAAGTATATGTATATGTAATAATTTTTGTATTTAAATTGGAAATCACATTTGTTTTTCAAAATTATTTCAATTATTATTTTTAAAGTCAATATTATTTTTGAAGTAAAATAATATTTATTTTGTCATATTATATTGTTTTATAATTTGATATTTATTTTATTATACATAACATTATATCATTATTTTATGAAAAATGTAATAATACATACGAGTTAACATGTTTTTTATTATCTGTTTTCCTAATTGAACGAACAAAAGATACTTCATGTATCATTTATATAATACTTCATGTAAAATGTATTTATTAAATTATTATTTAAAATTTAAAATTTTATTTAAAAATCTGTTAACTTAAATTACTATAATTTTATGATATAATGATTAAGAGTAATCATTAATCTAAGCAACATATTATAGTTAAATTATGTAAAAAAGACAATTTGTCATACAAATATAAAAAAATGTAATATTTAGATAAATTTTTTTTCAAGATTATTTTTTTAGAGTTTTTAAAATCACCAATTTTACAATGTATATATTGTAATTTTAATCTTAAAATTTGAAATTGAATATTAATTTGTCAGGTAATTTTCTGCAGATTTTTGCGATTATAGAATTTGTGTCACAATCATATTTATCAACATATTGTGGATATATGCAAATCTGCAACTTATCTAAATTATTAAGATTTTTATTTCTTAATAAGTGTTTCACGATGTTCTACTTATAGGATAAACAAAGAACTTTGCACTAATCCTATATGAAATTAGATTTTGGTTAAATCAGCTCGTTTTCTCCTATGTAGCTTATGGCATGCTGAACAAAAGATGTAATAGCCTCAAAGCTGAATAATGGACAGTTACTGAACTACAGTCAAACAATTTGTAGAGCCCGAATTTTTCGTGGAGTTTGACTGGCTGTAAATTAGTAACTGTCTGTTATTTAGCTTTTTGAATCTATTACATTTTTTGTTCAGTAGGTCATAAGCCACAACATATAGAAAAACCAGTTGATTTTAGCGGGATCCAATTTCATCTAGGAGTCCGTACAGGTTCAAAAATTCTGCACTAATCCTATATAAAATTGGATCTTGTAACAATAATAAAAATTAATAGTATAATAAAATTAATAATAATTAATTAATAGTAAAAATTACAATAAAGATGCTACATTCAGGAAAAATAATAGTTACAAAACTACAATGATATTGTAGGTATATACATATATTAAAAAATTATTTTTAATATATACAATAACATAAGCAGCAATTTAAAAAAAAATTACATAAACAGAATACAAATAACAGAAAATGCACTTTTTTTAAACTATATTACATTTGAAACAAGCAGAAAGAGATTCATAAGAAATTAATGTGATTATAAATATGTAGCACATAATGTGACAACTGAAAAATCGCGGAATGTAAAGTATAATCCTTCCTTTAAAAGCAGTACAAGTTTCATTCAATTACGTTCATGTGTCATTATAACGTTTTTCGTAAGTGTGTATTAGTAGTCTCGTCACTGTAAAAATTTTAAATTTTAAATTCATACAAAAATTGAAAATTATTACAAATAAAAAAAATTTTTTAATTTTAATTAAAAAACTTGGCGTTGCTAAACTAAACACTATGCTACAATTAACATGTTCTTATAATGTATATTTACATTGCAGTTATTGATGTAACTAAATTAAATATATTCTATTTAGATTTAAATTAAATTTATTATTTATTGAATTAATACGAGTATATATTTTGAACAGCGCCAAGTTTTTTAATTATTTTAAAATATTTATAATTCTAGTCTAAAATATTTTAGTTTCTTTTATTTGTATAAAATTAGTTACAATTTTAAAACACAAGGCACTAATGATCAATATCTCATTAAATAAATTATTTTGTATGCTGTTATTTGCGCAACTTCACTCAATTATAAGTTGAGAAAAGCAAGAAGTTTAGAGAGAATGTATATATTGAAATATGAAGTTGAGTTATGGAGAGCTAAATTTGGATATGAAACATTACTTATACAGCACAGCACATTAATTTAGAATTTAGAATTACTCTACTGCATATTCAACATACATATGTTACTTAGCATTCAATTCAGCAAAGTATGAAGCTTGTTTAAACGTCTTACTGCGCAGATTGTGTAAACTATTACATTTATTACTATTCATGTATGCACACATATGTAAATACAAAATATTACTACTGTATTCTAATAGAAAAATTTACAAAGAAAAATTTAAGATAAACTTTTCGGTCTATTTTTGACCATCTTCAGTGTACAATTAATATATTGACTTATAACTTCTTTCGATTATCTGCAATTAAAAATCTAAATAATTTCTTGTAATACATCTAATAATAAAATAATAAAATATGTACAGTCGAACCCCGCTAATTCGAACTTCGCTGATTCGAAAATCTCGACAAATCGAAACAATATTCGTTTCCCTTGAGAAAACCTCCGCAAGTAAAATAAAAATACGAGGTTAACTCGAAATTTTTGGAATGGCGTTTGATTTCTGTAATTAGAATTTTTGAAAATGAAACCTCTATAATTTGAATCTTCAGAAACAAAGTTTCTGTTATTCGAATTTTATAAGTCAAAACCTCTACAATTCGAAGAATTTTTCTCTTCCCTTCAATTTCGAATTAACGAAGTTTGACTGTATTTTAATACTATTACAATACATAAAATTAGCATTGAAAAAAATTCCCGCGATTAAAAAATTAAGTATCTATAGAGTTAATTAATCTTACCTATCTAATTATAATATCATACATATTAATATTTGTAACGTTTTAATTTGTTTGATTATATTTTCAGCGTCATATTTTTTTCTTTTTTTTGCGAACATATGTATGTATAATGAAAAATATGAATTGATCGAAATATATTAAAGACGAAATATTTTTACATTAGAATGTATTTGAGATAAAATGTTGAAAAAAAGAAAATGAAAAAAATGAAGCAAATAAAATAAAAATTGCATGTTCGAAATGATAACCATATCTTATATACTCACATTCATTTAAATTGAGTTCTAAAAGTCTACATACCTACCTCTGAAAATCACCACTCCTGGTGAATTACAGCTTCAATTTTGCGCAAATGAGAATACGTGCTCTTTCTGAGAATATGTTTTACTCACAATTTCATACATCGTTACACAAAGTACAATTTCAATTATGTCTGCTCGCCTGAGTTGATGAGAACCGAGTATTATATTGCTGGCATATTTAATTAACTTATCCTTGAAAGAGAATTAGCGGTAATCTTCACAATAAATAGCTCTCACTTTTTATTTAAAATAGCGCACGCTACAGAAACGTGACAACGGGATATAAACTATAATATATTCTACTACTATATTTATCTATCAGTCAAAGAAAAAGTTAAAAATAACGTAAGCTTTCAGTTACTCGACTCTGGAGATATTAATACGTTAGACATTAATGTAGTTTCCTAATATGGCAATGTATATGAATGTGCTTTTCTCGCGTATAATAATATTTTATCATATTAAAACCAGTTGACAACTTTAATTTTATCTGATGTTTTTTGTTTCATATTAGACAATGCTAAAACATTTTTTATTTCAATTTTCTTAGAATTGTTATCACAAATATTTAAACATACGAGATGCCTTGTAAAACTGATTTAATCGGTAAGATAATATAATTATCTTTGCAGGAGAAAATATATTAAAAATGTAGAGTATTTTTTTTGTATAGAATTTATTTATTTCTGAGAAACTTAATATAAATTTTGAAAAATTTATTGATGCCTTTTCTTTTCTTCAAGCTTAAATAATCTTCAATGATATTTTATATGTATCATAATTATATCTCTTCTCACAGTGGTTATTAAAATGTGATTATATAATAAGAAAATACATTTAAAAATATGTAATAGTAAATAATCTAAAATTGTTAACACTATGTAAAATACTAATTGTAAGGTTTTTTTTTTTTTTTTTTTTTTTTTTAAATTCTGTATACTTTTTTTTATATATTTGTTATTTTTTATTTTATACACACACACACACACACACACACACACACACACACCGTTTGCTAAAGTGTTCGATAACTTATAATATTAATTAAATACTGGTTTATTAATATAAACTTAATTATAAAGTTGTATTTTAATGTAACATTAATTAGGAAATAATTGATTATTTAACTAAGAAATTAAACCTTATTAGACGTCCATGATACATATTACAAAATTATGAGAGAATCAAATTTGTTTTTTTGCGTATTTTAATTTGTGTTAATGCGTATATATTTTCTATTAAATCAACACATAATTACTTTATTCAATATTACACTAATAAATTTAATAATTATATTAAACATATAACAAGTTATTTAAGTTTAACAAAGAATAGAGACATTATTAATTGTTACAATTTCCATTCAAAATCAAAATATTATCAAGCAATTTATGTTTTCATATAAAAAACTATTTTTACACACACATTAATGGAACATTCAGTATAAAATAACAAAACTATTAAACCTCCATATAGGAAAAGTTTTCATCAAAATTTTATTATAAATTAACTGTTAAAATGTAACAAGGTTTAAATTATTGTGTTTTTGTTTTTGTTATATTAAAATTATTTAATTAAATCAAATAATTTGATCAGTGAGTGTTTTAATAATTAGAATGACTCTGCTTCTAACTGTGCAAGCTTAATGCAGCTCTCTTGTCAATGTTGTGCTTTACATTCTTCAAAAATTTAGGATGGTTTTAGTTTTGTTATTGCAAGGTAAACAAAAATTCTTACCAGTTGAAGTAGTCTCCGAACTTCTAATGGATTATGGGCAAAAAATACGCTCATAAACCATTTGTTCCTTATGTCAAGAACAGACGAAGCAGATCTTGAAAAGCATGTGGGTCAAGGAAAATGTCAAAGGGGGAGGAAGCCAGGAAGTCTTGAAAGGGAGGATCCAATGAGAATTTCATATCTTTAGTCGTACAACCCCGAAGATCACTACTATTACTAGAACTCACATGTAGAGAAGACCCAACTGAACAATAACATCGTACTGGGCGGATTCGGGTTTTAATGAGCCCTCTCTTCTTGGCCAGGAGCCTTTCGAATTTTCCCTCATCTCGCTTTTGTCTCACAAGATGGTAATAAAGAAATTTATTTTCTTTTAAAATCTTCTTTATTTAATTATAATGTTTTAGTCCTTCCTTTGGCTTATCTTTAGATCAATTAACAAAAGATTTATGTGTCTTGATCTACATCCCCACTTTGCGTCTTTGGTAAGTCTTCTATCAATTTCAACCGTTAAAAAATGACAAAAATAGGTAAATAAAATAAAATAAGTCCAAAAAGTTAAGTATTGACAATCATAAAAGTTGGAAGAAGTAATATAAAAATTTTAAATGGGAAAATAAGTAAAAGATAAATAAAGAGGAAACTCACATCGAAACAATCGAAGATGAAATGAAGAACAAGGAGCGAAAAATGCGACCATCATGACCTCAGCAATACATACAACAGCACTGGCGGATGTAAAATATAAAAAAGTCATACATAAGTGAACTGCCAGCACATATGTGGCGGATAAACACGCAAGTGGAGGAAAGAAGACGTATCGAATCTCAGGGCTTTTAAATTTTAGATTAGCCCTCTACAATAGTTGCATATGTGTGATACAGATATATTCGTTTGTCGGTTGAGACTATTTTTATCGCTTAATAAACAGCATTTTTAATAACAATTTCTTACTTATATTTTATCTCTTCAGCCAAGATTCTCAACTTCATCCCAATCAAATTCGTGATTCAACAATCTGTGGTCTGTAATCACAAAGTGCTGCGAAGTATTTCTACTGATATGATTATGGTGCTCAATAATGCGTGTTCTTAATAATCTGTCTGTTTGGTTTACACATAAAATGCATCATAAGCTTTACATATGTTATTTTATATACTGTTTTTCGTAAATACTTCAATAAGAAGTTTTATGAACTTTAATGAAATAGCGAAGTTTTTTTATGTGTGATTTTTAATTTTTTTTTTTCTCTAATAATATATCTTATTTCTAAAACATAAAAATATAATAAAAAATTGTATTCCTAAGCGATATATTATTGCGTTAGAAATTAACAAATTGATTATACTTTATATTAACAAGATATGTTTTTTCACATAACCATATAAATACATGATCGATACAATTTTCAAAATCAAATAAATACAATATAATTAATGACTTCATGTATGTATAATATGAATTATCATGCAATGCAAATTGTACAATTTTTGAATTCGATATTTTAATTACTACCATTAATTAAATTTTGAATCCATAATGAAGATCGTTTGAGATGATCGTAAAAGTCGTTCAATATCCAAGAGTTTCTGCGTCAACGATTTCCACGTTGCAATAGGCAATATTATCTGATTGCTTCGATTATTGCCGAGAACTAATTCCACGCAAGACATAATCCCGACACTTAATACAATTTCCACATTTATACGATGTTAAGGCACATTGTTAAGGTATATCTTCTTCCTAAGATGCAAACTACACGAGGCTCGGATAAACTGCTATAGAAAAAATAATAAAATATTTTAACAAATATTATTATTCGAGAAAAAGTATAAAATATAAAATGTTTAAGTTAATCGAAACTAATTTGTTACATTTTTTCTCATAAATATATACATATATTTGTAAGGGTTTCGAGACCGACAGGCATAGGGCCATTCCCACGCACGTAGAGAATCGATGGGCATAGGGCCACTTGAAACCACGCGTGCGGACAGTATATAACTCGGCGATACTTTAAGTGCGACGCGTTGCCTCTTCAAGAGGTTCGCGACACTCAAGACGCTGCGTCCCGTCGACCCGGCCTGCGTTTGTTTATGCACCGACAATTTCGGGTGTAGAATTAGTTAATGATAAAGAGGCAGTTCCACGCCTGCCCTCGAACAGAACGGTTCGACTAAGCTAACGGCAGACGGCCGGCCACCGATGCAAAATCCGCGTATACGATTAAGCCGTATAATTAAGTTGTAATCTTTATGAATAAACTGCGATTTAATATCAGCTCGCTATCTTTGACGTGCCCTCCCTACATATTTGAACAATTATGCATATAATTTGAAATTATTTTATAATGTATGGTTATCATCTAGAATTTGTGATAAGATCATATCAGACAACTAAAACCAGAATGTTTGACATCAATCAAAGTCTGTAACGTACATGACAAATCGCGATATAAAAATAAAAATAGTTAAATGCACAAAAACGAAATATGTACATGTAATAGAAAAAGACGGTTCCGTTATTAGTTAGAGACGCGAAGAATTTATGATGAAATGAGACATAAAGATAAAATGATAGAAGATAGAAAAGCACATTTCGATAGAAGTTTGTTGGAGGTTCTGGGGTTCTAGGGTTTTAGGGGGTTCTAATATACCAAGATACGTTTAAAGAGATTTTTAATAGTCGATTGAAAAATTTCTGAAGCAATACATCAATATTTTTCAAAGTATTATGGGAGAAGACTAAAAGACTTTGCATCTCTAAATGTAAATGTGCAAATAAGTTAATTATCTAGGCACACAACTGAGAAAAAATGTTGCAAGTGTTATAATCGAAGAGACTTAAAATAAATATTGAGAAAAACGTTGCGCGATTAGAACAAACTCTTGTGGGAACAATCCACTTGGATAAATTCGATAAAAGAATGTTATATGGGAGATAACAAGTCATTGAATGAAAGAACAAAATCGAACCAAACGGTTATTGATTCACGATTATCGATCAAAATTCGACAATCATTAATTATCCGAATCGCGCGATTCGAAGATTTAAAAAACTTATTCTGCAGACGTTTTGTACCTGAATGTAGTCCACAAGAAGATTGATTTGGCAAGAAGTTAATACGTTTGTGAGTCGTATATTAACCAGTGTGATTATCAATTCAAATTATATCAATTTCTCAAGAATGTCAAAGACACTGTGCTCCAGCACATGCAAAACGTTATGAAAAAATACAATAATATGAAAGTGAATACTGTGTTTAATAATAAGTTTGTGACGGGTGATAAACGTGCCAATAAAAGTATCAATACGAGAAACTGATAACTCTTTCGTACGTCCAATTTACACGAATAAATGGCTCATTATAAAACACACTTTAGCATTACTGAAAAAATATTAAGAACGCGAGTGAGATAGCAGTGTTGATAAAATAAAAAGAAAACCATATTGCGGTAAATATTGACAAAAGAGGACCCAGCCCCAATCACCTTGACCTTGACATATGTTGTCAAGGTCATAGGCCTGAGTAACCTCCAACAAATTTTAGCTGTCGCTTGTTGTTTAATAAAAAGTTATTAATAAAAAAAATTGCAAAGAAAATATAAAATATCAGAAACGTATATGCACACACACACACACACACGGGGGGGTGCAAGGGGGGCTTTTGGCCCCCCTCCCGCACCCTCCCCGCCGGTAGGGGATGCATTGCGAAGAGTTCAATCACAATGGACACATGCTGTAAGTTGTAAAGCGAGGTCCACCCTGCCTACCGGCGGGGAAGGTGCGGGAGGGGGGCCGAAGGCCCCCCTTGCAGCCCCCCCGTGTGTGTGCGTGTGTGTGTGTGTGTGTGTGTTTAGTAAACTTTTTTAGATAAACGTATTGATGCTTTTTTTGAAATAATGAGCAAAATGTATTCAATAAATAATTAATTCATCATATTAATATGTTATTTTTGAACACTCTATATAAAAAATTGAATGTTTATTTAGGTATATCTAGGTATATAGGATAGGTAGAGCTATTTCTATGAACTCTGTCATCAAGTTTTTCACTGTTAGACTACGTACAAATTTTAATTTTTACAAATTTTTTTTTGTTAATAACTTTCTTCTTAAGGAGGAGCGACGGCTAAAATTTGTTGGAGGTTACACAGGCCTATGACCTTGACAACATATGTTAAGATTAAGGTGATTGGGGCTGGGTCCTCTTTTGTCAATATTTACCAAGAGGCGAATGCCGAAACAGGGACTTAGGGAATTTTCATATGAGATGATTTCGATGATTCCGCGGTAGATATCCCTTCTCTGTCTGAAGATTCCTAAGATGCATTGAGAGAAAATATTTCCAAAAATTAGACAGAGTATATGAAGGATATACTATAGAGTGCAGAACCAAGAAATACATTGATGGTTGATTGGGTCCAATATTGCGTGTCGCTTAGTAACTTGAGCAGGAGCTCAAAGTAGAGCAGAAAGACTCGTCGAAACCCTGGAGTCAACGTTGGAATGTGCTGGTGATCGATTGTATTCAGTATGACGTTTTGCTCGGTAACTTGGGTAAGAGTCCAAGATAGAGCACGAAGATTTATCTGAGATTCTCGAAACGCGTTGGTAAATTAAATCCCTTTATTAATGATTATCGGGACAATTGAAGAAGAAGGGCAATATTGCGTCCCTGGATTTCACCTTTGCATCAAAACTATGTCCGTCTTCAAGAGATCGTCTCTAAGCGCATTGCCAAGCGGACTTGTTTGTCAACAACGATAGACATGTTGGATTTGGGGCAGCTATCAAATGATGTGATTATGGATTGATTTGGGATAGTTCCGTTTCTCACATTCTTGGATATTATTATTCGAGCTGTATTAAATTAATAAAGGTACTGTTTCCTTTTTCAATCAGTATTCCCTTATTTATTGGTTGAGCATGTGAAAGTGACATGGTTCCCAAATGTCGGACTGTTGCATTGCGCGGTTCGAGGTATATTGAGATCAATCAGCGAATGTAACATTTCCCTGTCAATATATATATATATATATATATATATAGTGTCGAGAAAATAAAGACACTAAATATTCTCCCATAGGTCTTAGCACACAAGAGAGGGATAAGCACATCAATTTGTTGTACGTGCAAGATTTGCAAGCAACAATGTGAGACATTTCGCGTGGATCAAAAATTTCTCCTGGCTTATGGGCTCGCAATTAAACACAACGGTCAAAAATTTATCTCTCTACTATCTATGTGTGTATATACATATTTAATAAAATACATAATAATATTTTTAAACAAAGATAAAAATTTCTATTTTGCAGATGTTTGTATTACTTTAATTCGAACAAGAAGTTACAGTCGCACACTGTAAACTATCGAGAGATAAATTGAAAGACTGAGCGATCCGACTACCACGCGACGCCGACAAGTAGTTCACGTTTAACAATTTCAATAGAAAAGAGTGCCATTTTTAGTATACGCCAACTTGAAATGCGTTTCAGCAGAGACGAGTAGGAAAGAAAAAGGAAGAAATATGTACTAACATCATAAAGAATTTAGTATTGCTACATACGTTGTTCATATGACGATTCGTTATCATTCTCATCACGGCTATGATTGCAGCACATAATTCGTCAAAAAACTCAAAGATTTAGCAAAACGTGTAAAGATTATCTTATCTGCAAATGTCCTCATAGTAAATTTAACACAAAAAGAGGGAAAATAAGAAAAGTTTCATAGCGCTATATATATTGTCTATATATGTATATTGTCATATGTGCAAGAAACCATTTGCGCAAGACGATACATACATATGTGATCATTATCATCTGACTGGGCATTATAAAAGTTTCGCATATTTCAATTGTAATCTAAATTATAAAGGACCTTTTTTTCAGTAGTATTTCAAAATTTATGATGCACATTTTATTATCAAAGAAATAGCAACAGCGTTCGAAGAGGGAATAAAATTACTTCCAATAATAAAAGAAAAATATATATTATTTGCAAGAAATGTTAAACTTATAGAAGACGGAAGAAATTGAAAAATCGACAGAAAGAATCGAAAAATCATGTAAAATTGCGCTTCATTGATTCGTATAGATTTCTCAGTACAAGTCTTGACAAATTGTCATCTTTTCTAAATAAAGACAAACCCAAAATTTTACAATCCAAATTTCAAAATTTGTTGATTGAAAATTCCGATTTATTGATGTATTTTCCGTACAAATACATTGATAGCGTCGACAAGTTGAAAACTCCGTGTTTACTATCGTGCAAATCATTTTACATTTCTTTGACCGTTGCTGCAATATCCAAAAGCGATTACATGCACGCCGTGAATATTTGACAGCGATTCTTTATTTGAATGTAGAATATATCAATATACAAGGTGTTTCAGGAGGAATAGTCATCATTCTAGGACATGATTGTACACATTATTTTAAGCAAAAAAGTTTACATAAACGTGTCCTATTCTGGACAGTTATAAAGATACAACGTGTTCAAGTTTAAGAACGAATATATTTATTAACTTAGTAGAATCAAATGATACAATTATATTAAATTTTCCTGTTACCTGTTATCCCATTTCCATAGTTACGAGTGTAAACATTAGGTCACGTTTGATAAATCTTGTGTTAGTTTAAAATTTTTTGTTTTTGGTGTAATTAAAATGGCTTATATTCATTCATGTCAAAATTATTATTAATTAATTGAAACTATTATTTATTAATTAATATTAATTATTCAAATAGTAAGTTTAAAATTTCATGTAATTATTTCATAAAATTTGGTTCTAATAAGTTAGTGAATTCGTTCTTAAAACTGAATACGTTGTATCTTTCTAACTGTTCCGAATAGGACACATGTTTATATAAACTTTCTTGCTTAAAATGATGTGTACAATCATGTCCTCTAGAATGCTGATCCTACCATTCCTCCTGAAACACCCTGTATATTTAAAAATTGATGTCTTTTGTAAAACATTTGAAAATTTCCGCAATAGTTGTATTAAAAGTTACGACCTCGATCCCGCATATTATTATACTTTTTTCGCATTCACATGAGACACCATGAAAGCATATAAATATTACGTTTAATTGTTTACGAAAATTAACATGATTATATTTATTGAACGCGGTTTACGCGGCGGTTTGAGCCAATGTTCCAACAAATACACGTAAGTTAATGACGTATATACATAGATCAAATATTCTGTCTGCAGAGTGAAGCCGGAAGTTGCGAGTGAGATAGTTGATTTGACACCATTATTGCTTTCTTACTTTATCTCATTAACAGCTTTAGGGCGGCCATATTTTTTCTGTATGATAGAGTGAGAAAACAGTAGTGTCAAATCAACTATTATCTCACTCCTAATTTCCGGCTTCACTCGCTGCTACAGCAGTAGGAATGCTTGGTCTCTATATGTATATATACGTCATTGGCGCAAGTTAATAAGTAACAAGTACATACAATCGTACGAGTAAGTCTCGACATTGCCAATTAAACACGATATTTCCTGATCGGACACAGTCCCGATCAGACGCAGTCCCTGTCGGACACATACAGTTACATTTAGACACAGTCCCGATTTAACACAGTCCCTTTTGGACAGAATTTCTATTGATGAGATGAAAGGAATTTTACTTCGTACGAAAAATTGCAAACCTATGTATAATTGTATAATTATTGACCTCGCGTCACACTGAAAGCACCGATAGACCTCACTTTTCGCAAAACATTACAAACCCACGTAGAACTTTATTCAATCGAATCTGTCCGATCGAGCTTGTATCGGATCGGGATTGTGTCCAAATGCAACTGTACGTGTTCAATAAAGCCTGTGTGGGGATTGTGCTCGAGACTGTGTTCTATCCACTGAACTCTATACTATACTGGAATGCTTACTTATATGGGAAGAAACGGGACAAAAAAAATAGAAAATTGCCACCAACCCATCCTTTTCTAACGCAGTACTACTCGAGTTATCAATCAGAAAATCAGAAAATGTTTCAGACAAGGATAGGTATGTGTACCATCAACCTATTTCTGTCTTTCAATAACCGGTTACTTAACATTGAATGAGCATTCCAGTATAGTATAGAGTTCAGTGGTCCTATCGGATACGATTCCGAGCGGATATCGAAAAATATTGTCGTATCTGATTGTAATGTGTGTAATCAGTACAATCCCAATCACATACGATCCATATCGAAACGTTATTTATTCTCAAATTCCTTTCCCCGCAGACTTACAATCCTTCTGTTACTATATTGTAGATTATTTCATAAAATGTCGCGCAATTCATAGTCTCCTCTTCCATTCCGCAAATTCCTTGCTCAACGCGCGGTTTCTCTTATGGATTCCTCGCTTGGCCATTCCTCCTCTTATCCGCGAATCTCTCACCATACAGATGCGATCGCTCACCTCGCGAAATTCCTCCCTCACAAAACCCTCATCCAATGATGTCATCCCTCCACGAATTTTCTCTGCAGCGCCTCTCTCGGAGGACCTGAACTTTTCTATAATATCTGCTCAAGATCAATTATTAGTATTTATTATATCAATTATAATTTCTTTTTTGTAATTGAATTAATTTTATTTTTCTTTTGATCACATTCCATCTTAATATTTTTTCTTATTTTATAAAGAAACATATCCTTTGATTATATATTAAATAGAAATTCTTAAATTCATAATATATACTTACTAAAATTACGCAGGTGATCATCACAAACACGTTTACATTAAAACTTTGTTAATTGTCCGTTAACTTCGGAAAAGACGCAGTGACAAAAATACAGAAAGTTACTACAATATATTTAGATGTCTTCGAAAAAAACGTATCAATAAATTCATCAAATTAAAACCACCATCATTTTTTCACAAGAAATCCAGTTGATCGAAGATTTAATCAAAGTTATAGAAAATAATGTGATTACTTTGATAATTGAGTTTGTATTTAATGTTTGATCTATAAATTAAGTTTAAATTTTGTAAAAATGGCACCAAATTAATTTACACAATTAATAATCCTCAGCACATGCAGCAAAAAAATGACTTGAAACTATTTTATATTTGGTTAATCAAAAATTTTAATTTTGTAAGAATTTCGAGACCGATAGGCATTAAAATCATTTTCGTTTTTCTTTTTGATTGTTTATTTTTAATAAATGCGAATAATACTAAGATAACTGTTTTAGTATCAGTAACATATTAAATAATTTTCAATTTAACTAATAATTCAACTCAATAAAAATACATAGTATAAAAGCTATAAATGTTCATAAACATACTTTTAACTAAGAATATTGAATCGTGTATATATCATCATCACTCTGAAACTAATTAAAAGTAAAACAATTATTTTTTTATATTAAAAATATTTGTATTTATTATCAAAAATATTTGTATTAGGAAATGAAATAAAACTTAACGATAATTAAAACAGTATCTAAACTAAAATAGGTAAAGATTTGCATTAAAACACGCAAAGTTTATGCAGTTTTCTCTCAGATAAATGTGGTTTTGTTTGTCTCAAAATTATTTTGAGACTAAGATATTTTACGTAATTAATTTTGTAATTTAATTTTCTATTATATGAAATATCAATTATATAACGAAAATATATCTCCCCATTTAAAAAGATGTTGATAATAAAATTTCGTTAAAATCATAAAATCATAAAAAATTATAATATTTGCTCTTTCGCACAATTAGAATAAATTTCTCTACGTCTTTACGTTCTTAAGGCTCCTGGTACCTTGTCGACCATGTCGGAATCGTGACGTCAGAGGCGAGAAAACACACGCTAAAATTTTTTAGATGCCATTTCTAAATAAAAACATATTTGCATAAAATAACACTTAAGATCTCTTTAATACACTTCTAAAAAACGCCGAAAACTATCCTTTTCCCTTTATAATCAATCAACAGCTGTAAAATGTAATATTATGAGGCCTAGTCCGTCTGGTCTTTGCACATGCGCAGTCATTTCGCATGTCAAAGTCTGATATCTCGATCATTTTACGGTTGTTGATTGACTGTCAAGTGAAAAGAATAGTTTTCGGCGTTTTTTAGAAGGGTATTAAAGAGATCTTAAGTGTTATTTTATGCAAATATGTTTTTATTTAGAAATGGCATCTAAGAAATCTCAACGTGTTATTTCTCGCCTCTGGCGTTACGATTCCAATATGGCCGCGGTGAGCACCCAGGAGCCTTAAAGACGTTATTTTGTATTCTTAATAAGAACGAAAATATTCTAGATACTCAAAATATTAAAGGTACTGGTTTGACTTATATTACACTTTATATATGCGTACGTGTATCTTATGTGGGCATTATGCATGTGCATTACATATATGTGTGTACATATATTATGTATATGTATGTGCCATAGCACAGATAAGCAGGTTCTTATCCAACTATCCCCCTTAATCCTCCTCCTGCTGGCAAAATAGACAAACGATTATGATAGAGGAAAACTTGTCACGCTTCTCCACCGCAATGGTCGTCGGAGGTCATAAAAGGACATATCCATTTTCAACTAATTTATAGGTATGTGTAGGTATGTGTCTATATGAGAACTTCACAGTATACACACACTGTATTGTGTCTGCGTTCTTTTGATATGTGATAATATTCCAAAACCATTATCGTATGTATTTATATACGATATATACTTCGACAGTCCGCGCTTTATAATCCTATAGCTGCATTCCGAAATTCACTGTTAGTACTGAAAATCTACAATATACGTACCATCAACCAGGGCGAGTCGAAACGTAAAGGTTTATTTCTGAACTTTGAAGAGCTGTGAAACAAAATCGTTTATCTTAGCTACACTTTTCAGTTACCAAATTATTCTGTTATCTTTTCTAAATATTGTATGAAAGTTTGATCCAAATTTATTTGTGAGTTTCAAAGCGTTAAATAAAACAGTACAAGAAATATGGATTCGGGGCGAGTCAAAACGACTATGTAAATGTATATAAATAAAATGCGTTTTTCGTACTTATTCTTCAATTATTATACTATACATTAGTATATATAGATAGAAACAATATTTCAACTAGATTTGTTGTGTAAAAAATAATTTGAGAATGATGGAACAGGTAAAAAAATTTTTTTTCAATTTTTATGAATTTTTATGACAAAATGTATTAAATAAAAAAATTTTTAATATAAATTTAATATAAAAAATAACAAAATTAAATTATATAAATTTCATTAATTTCTATACAAAATTTTTATACTAAATTTTATACTAATTTTTATATTAACATTTTTAACATAATTAATTTTAATTTAATAGTTCTGGCTAACGCTGATCATGATGTACGCATTTTTCGTTCCTTATCTTGTTTTCAGAATTTATCAAAAACATAAGGGAATGAAGATTAAAGGCCAGTTTTTCAATAATAGTAGTTAAAACTTTGATCTAAATTTAAATTATTATTGAAAAATCGGCCTGAAGACGCATGAATTTTTTTGCCAATTGATTTGCTGAAGATAGTCTAATGAGGCGAAAAATCGAATAAACGTTCAAATCAAGTAAAGAAGATTTTAAGACAAGTATGTTGCGTGTAATTTCTGCGCCTGGCTCTTATTAGTTCATGTTCTACCTGAATTTTTGTATTTATAATATATATCAGAGCCTTTTTTTTGTTTTATTAGACGTTTTAATTTTTTGAGTGGACATCTACTCATTGTCAGTCTGCACTCTATCTCTTAAGAATAAAAATTTTTTATTCTGTAATTTTGTAATTTCTTCCAAAACTAATTCCTAATTTTTTTTTTCTAAATCTTGTTATCGAATACAATTATTACGAATATAATTATTATTGAAAATATTATGTATTAACAGTATTCAAAGTTTAAGAAATCTAAAAATGTGTAAATTATTATACATATATAATAATAAACTAAATATACTCTCTATAATAAATAATCTTATGCATTCTTAAATTGAGAAAGAGAATAATCAGTAGAGATATAATAGATTTAATGCATTTTAAATATACATAGGTCTCTTTTGTGTCAGAAATGTTTGAGTTAGTTTTTCTATTTTAGTATCCAAAAGTGAGAGTTGTAATTTCTGGATTTAGTGTGATTAAAAATTTTCCGTTTTATTTTTTAACATTTTATTCTCTAAAATGGCAAAACGGATGTTATTTTTAAGTTTTGTCATATATAAATCCTTTGATTATAATAAAAAATCTATAATTTGACTTTTGATGATTTTTTAGTTATAACAATTCCTAACTGCTTTCAAACTTTTAAACGGTGTAGTGTATATAAAGACGATCAAGAAATTTATTATTAAAAAACATCTAATCTTTTTATAATTTCGTCATTCTCTAAAATCTTTACAGCCACACAGAGATCTAATCTAATTAAAAAAAATTTTAGAAATTAATTCTATTTTGCTTATCTCGTTATTACTTAATATGATATATGTAAATTTTGCTTAATAGTGACATATGTATATACACATGGTATTTACCATCGTACATCTTCATTTACCAAGTACTTCGGATTATTGGAACTTTGCCACAGATTACATTTGCTTGGTAAAGTTCCTATATCAGTCGTGCAATGCTAGTCTCTTCTAGATAAACTGCGGCATAAAATATTTACTAATTTTTTATTAATTTATTTCCTAATTTATCATTCATATTCTATTTTTAAAAAATATGAAAATCGAGCAAATAAGAAAAGATATGAAAAACAAGACGTAGCAAATTGTTTTCAAAAAATTGAACAGAAATTTCAATAATACAACGTTGAAAGAGGAAAAATATCAAGAATTACACATATATGAACACATACGTAAAAAAATAAAAAGAAAAATTGTACATTACGACCTTAGAGGACTCCTGGGAATTTTCGCGACAACCGAGCGTAGAAAGCCTCCAATCGATTTCAGTTTTAGAGAAAGAGATACGCAAAAGTGGTGGCTTGGAAGCATTATATGTTCAGACCACACAAAAAAGGTTCTCCATGTGACAAAAGAAGCAACTCACTAAAGTTATTGAAAAAAAATCGAGAACCAGAGAAGTCCATAGACTTAGGGTGAAAACCTATGGACTGATATTTTCCGCGTAACGCGTATCGCGTAACCAATCAGAACATTCAATTCCGCGTAAAGGAAACATGGAACGGCTCTGATTGGTTATGCGGTACGCGTTACGCGGAAAATATCAGTCCATGGGTTTTCACCCTTATACAATAGACTGCGCGTTCCGTGAGAGAGGGGGGAGTTGAAGACAACACTAGAAAGAGAGAGCAAACGTTTGTAAGTCGTTGTGTCTTTCTCTATCACGCGAGTTGGGGATGTGTTAGAGAAAGACACAACGACTTTACGCTATAGCTCTCTCTTTCTAGTATTGGCTTCAGCACCTCTCACGAAAAAAAAACGCGCAGTTTATCTATATAAGTCTATGAAGAAGTCTAAATTCAATTGTCAAGATCAATTCAGATAATTGCGATATGTGTGTTTTTAAAAACCTGCAGTTTATCCAACATACGAAACATTGCAATCTTTACAAGCAATTTTATAAACAACATTGTTTGTTAAGTAATTGTCTTTATGTACATGATAAAATGATGCAATTTATGAATACTATTAGCGAAAGATAAATTTAATATCAAGATCACGGACTGTTTGGGTCCCATAAACCCAACTAAACAATGTAACTTAGTTAAGGTTATCTTTTTTGTAACATAACTGAAATTACATTCTCCTTTTTGCTTAAGTTTAATGTAAATATATTTTAAATGGTAACACTTTGTAATATAATTACTGAGATGGTGCTGCCAAAGCCTTCTCTTTTTCTAATCAATAAAAAAATATTTTTAAAATTATCCAAAAATGAAAAACTAAACACGGATCACCCTGAATTGCTCATTGTCAGAAATGATCGGCACATATAGAATATTGAAAAACGAAAATTATTGTCATTATTCAAGTTTAGGTTTAGTCGAAACTTTTTCCTTCTGTCATTATATCAAATAATATTTTGGGTCGCTCGCATATGATTTATTTCTGTTTAGTTTCAATTTAAACATTTTATTTTGTTTAATAAATTATATGGATGCAACTTTTCGTTTTATAGCTTCTTATTCTATTCTTCTAAATTATCTATTATTAAAATTTTATGTTTTTGTATATATTTATTATAATCTTCTTTAATTCGGAAATTATTTCACTGATTAAAATAATATTATATTTTTTGTCATTTTTTGCTATTATTTGATTACAAATACTAAAATAATATCTGAAATTTTTAATTATATTAATGTCCAAAAATCGGAAAATTTTCGACATTGTGAACAATGAAAAGTCAATTTCTGAGAATTTTTTGGGATATATAGCTACCGGAAATCTATATATATATCAATTGAATAAAATGTAATTATTTGTTTGGTCAAAATCATAAATAGTTTTATAAAAGAAGCTTGGAAACCGAGATATTTATACATTTTCTTCTCATCTATTGATTCTTCTCTTGATGTTATCATTTTGTATTAAAGTTATTTTAAGTGCTTTTCGATGTTTCCTATATACATCACCATTTACTTTAGGATTTACATTACCATTTACTACTTTATTACGCTTTATCGAGAACCTATAGTCCGTTGAGTTTAAAATGATAAAGAATTTATCGACATGCAGAATCACACACAGAGCCTTAAAATATCTTTAATTGATGTTGTATTGGACGTATCTTTATTTTTATGTATTATCAAATCTGTAACACATGTTATTTACATAGTCAATCAAAAGTTTCCATCCCGTTCATAACTGACTAATTTATATGGAAAAAGTTAATATAAAATATTAAATTTATTTTTAAAACAACATATGATAAATTGTATTACAAAACTGAATTTCTTGCGAAATCTGCACTAAAGGATAATGTCGTGTAATAATAAGTACCATAAAATAATATCTAAAATGTTATAAGATATTTGTAACAATTTTGAAGAGGCTTTATTATTAGAATAAAAGTTTGTGAAAAACATTTTAAAAACATTTAATAAATTAGTAAATTGTTTTTCAAATTGTAAATATTTTCAATTTTTTAAAACTTCCTAATGCAATTCTTCGAAAAGTATTTACTTGTATTTAAATAAACAAACAGTTGTAAAAAGAATTAACGATTTTTTTTAACCTGTCACTTAATCATTGTCATTTAAAATTTCTATAAAAATAATTACTCTAATAAGAAGGATAAAGTAGCACGTTTGTAAATTTTATATTTTAGATATTTTTAAAGAAAAATTTTGGTAAATTATTAAATAAACGCAATGTTTTACAAACAATGCATTGTTTTAATCTAATTTTATTTTGTTATTATTTGACATCATCTTGGTAAACAAAATCAAATTTTTCAAAAAGTACAATTTGGTGTTAACTGCTGTAATAGAGAATTATACTAATGAAGAAATGGCAGACATGCACTTGATGGAATGGTATTGCGAATTGTAATAGGGCTGAAGCAAAAAGACTTTATTCCTTGTTTTATCAAAGTGTTGGGATACGTCTGTTTAATTATTGAGCCCGTACGGTTCACAAAAACTGGGCTTTGCGTTTCTATATTATATCATAGAATTCATCTTCAAAAACAATTTAATCTTTACTGACGAGATCATTAAAATTATTAGTAGCTTTTTTAATATAATAAAAATTATCAATTTTATTAACAATATCAAAATGAAAACAAAACAAAATCAAAACATTGCATTATTTAGATTGATTTAATAATTTTAACAATGAATTTAAGCTCGAAAGTAAATGCCTATAACTTAAGGTTATTTACGGATCTATGTTGATAAGAACTTTTTTCATCATTTTGATGTGTACTACCTTATTCTGGTAGAAAATTTTAAAAATTGTCTTTTAGAAAAAAAATAGATTCAATTCAAATTGCATTAAAGTCCTTCATAAACAAAATCACAAATAAGAATATCAGATTTACATAAGTTTGTTTTGGACACATCTTACATTGAATCCAATGTTTTTCAGATTTTGATTTTTTAAATGACTCGTTACAAATGTTCCATATTAGCATCGAACGCTATTTTCCAAATGAATCTCAACCTAACATAGTAAAAATGTTTTAAATAACCCTATTTAAAAGTTTATTTTAAATATATATTTAAAATTGAGAACTTTAAAATTTATTAATGTTTATTTCAAAGTTTAATCTTTTTGCTATCCGATACACTACAATAATATATTAGATTTATTAATAAAAATAGAGATACATTTTTTTATTTTATCTGTAGAAAGTTTTGATGGTTAGAAAACACAGTATTTGTTTTCACTATTGTAAACAACGTGATATTGATGCTAGTATTTTCTAACCAAAATGGAAATCAATATATGATTACTGTAGTTATTGATAGATGCAGTACTTTCAAAAATGGTTTTTTTTTCTTTTTTTTTTATTACTAGCCTGTTTCATATTCGCATCTTTTTCTGCTAACATTTATTGTTCTATTGTTTTCTATATTTTAGTAAACGTATTTTTTGGAAAAACATGATACACACACTCACACACAATACAGGGTGTCAATTTGAAAACTATCAGCTGGGATATTTCGGGACCTAGTAAAAATATCAAAACACAATTTGAGAAGAATATAGGATAGTAAGGGAGAAACATCGAATTGCAATATAACTGTTAAAGAGTCCTTTGTCCTAACTTTAAAATCTCAAATGATACTAATTTCAAATACTCTCTTTATGATACCTCAATGAAGGTCTCAACAAGTATTTTTTGTCTGATGCACAAGAAAAATTCAAATTAATTGATTTGTTTTCCAATGATATCGGTTTCATTGAAAATTATTATTTCTTAAAGCTGTAAATAAAACTTTTATTTAATTTTTATTTGTTCTTTAAAGTAGATAATTAATACGTTACTTAAAAGTCGTTATTTCTTAAAGTGGTAAATGGGACTTTTACTTAAATTTTGTTTGTCCTTTAAAGTTCTTAAAGTATTATAGATAGTTAATAGGAGAGAGAAATAAGAGTAGTTAAAGGAGTAGAAATAACCTTTGCAAAAAAATTACAAGTTGTATATTAATTTTTATATCTAACACTTTAAATGTTTCAAAATGTCTGGAAAGAATTTAAAAACAAACTTTAATATTGTTTACAAAATAATGGACACCATTTTGAACATTTAATTAAATAAAAAATTATGATAAATGAATTTTAAAAGTTAGTTACAAAAATAAACAACCTCTGTAATTTTTTCACGAAAGTTCTTTCTACTCCCTTATTAACTACAATACTTTAAAGAACAAACAAAAATTAAGTAGAAAGTATCTCATTTAACCAGTATTTTTTGAAAACAAATTGATTGAATTTTCATATGCATTAAATGTATTTATTGAGATAATTCAAGGTATCACAAAGTGAACAGTGCTATTTGAAATTTTAGTAATAAAAGAAAAAAAATATTATTTAAAAATTTTCCAGACAAACTTCAAAAGAAATTACTTAAAAAGATAACTTAAAGAGTAATTTGAAAAGATCCTGAAAGGCTTACAAAGATACAGTTCTTTAAAATTAAAATTTTTTACTTTCTCTCGTATTTTTTTATTTTACATTTTTTAAAGTAAAATAAACAAAAGAATTATATAATTAAATAAAAGATTATATTTAATTATGCGCTATTATATATGCTCTTAAAATCTACAACAAACATTTGAACTTATTTTATTTAGCCAGCAAAGATTTTTTTCAATAAGAGAAAATTAGATATTTTATTGTTAACTATACATATACATATATTACAATACACAATATATCTTTAATTTTATGCGCTATTATTTCTAGGAATTTTAGCTTTTTGCACTGATACTTTTAAAAAATTTTTTTTTGGAATGAAGGATATTTCATATAACATAATTTTATTATAGTTTTTATAGTTTATAATAACAGTACTAAAATATACTTATACTTTATATTATTTTGGTTTATTTCATTAAAATGTATTTTTAATACACAACTTTGAATTATTTATCGTTAATTGCAAAATTAGATACATACAAAGAGAGAGAGAAAGAGTGTGAATAAATAATTGAAAAATTTATACAAACTTTGAGAGTAAGCTTTATGCACTAGAACAATACAATAAGATTCTTCGAACAAAAATCCTAAAAGATTTCATTACAAAAATAACAAAACCTTTTAAAAGTTGCCAATATAAATTTTTAATTAATACAAATGCAATAAGAGCTTTAAATCTCAAAGAAGATCTTTAAAGTGTCTTCCTCTTAGGAATTTACACAGATTTCTGCACATTTATGCATAAATTGCATTCGCACGAGATAAAAAATATCAGAAATGTTGATATTTTTATAAAATAATTTAACGCATTTATAGACTTGATAAATAAGTATATTTTAAAAGTGTAAAACACGAGAGAAAGTAATATGTAATAATAATTTTTAAAAACTGTATCTTTGTAAGCCTTTCAGGATCTTATTAAGTTACCTCTTTAGGTTATCTTTTTAAGTAACCTCTTTTGAAGTTTGTCTGGGAAATTTTTCCTGTTAATAATATTTTTCCTGTTTAACTCTTAGAAGCTGTTCAGGCTTCTCACCTTCAAAATAGCCCCTCAACTTTGGATATACAGTTGCCAACATTTTTTCCATTGACTGAAATGCTGGAAACGCTTCTTTGAGGATATATTGCTCAGTTCCGTTTGCGAATGTGCCTTCATTGATTCAGTAGACTCAAAACGTCGACCTTTGGAATCTTCTGTTTCTGCATTCCGATGTCTATAGGACTTTTACATATATTTGTATTCACCATTTGCTATTTTGTTTCTTTTTGGATTATATTTGAGAATATTTGCACATTCGGCTTTATTCATATTGCGCATAAATCTTTTTTGATATAAGCAAATACATTTTGTTCTGACATATATTTATTGTTTTTTTAACTTTTACAGCGAAAATGATTTGTTTGTTGTTTATTCACTAATGTATGTCTACTTTGACACATATCGAATTCATTGGAATAAACATATTTAATATGACTTCATTGGCTTCGTTTATACTCCTGAAACCTGAAACATGATTGTTAAAATTGCCCACACATCATTACACGCATTACATGCAACTATTTTTATCCAATGAAATCTCAAACTTCAAGTAATTAGTACTTATTTCTTTTTTTATTTTTGTTTTCTGCAAATAAATTCTTTTAATTAGAGATTGTGTTTCAACCGACTGTAACGAGCTCTGCAGAATTATTAAGTAATTTTAAAATTTAGTACATATTGTAACGCATATTTATACATATTATGCAACATATATATTATAATATACATATTATAACAAAAAACTTTAAAAGAAGCAGTATTTAATTTAAAAAAAGTTCAAGTTAATATCTTTAGCAATGGCGAATAGTTTGTAACACTTTATGTGAGACACCCTATATATATATATTATATACATTATACATGTAGTATGTATATCGTATATTTTATATATATATATATATATATATACACACACACACACACACACATAAAATACTATATATATGTATAATACTATAATATATTGTATAATATAAGTGTAATATAAATGTATATACTATTTTTACATAAATTATGTAAAAATATATTCTTTTTTTTAAGAGGTCCAATGATTCCAGGTTGCACGTTTCTCTTCATCATAAATCTTTCGTACATGAAAATTGGGCAAATGCAAAGTATACACATAATTCAAATAAGACACATTTATATATTACAAATACACGAGTTTGACAGCACGCGCGCTGAGCGGAAAGACCAGATGGGTGAGCAGCCGAGTGAACTTCCTGTTCCTGGCTGGCGATGATAATAGCACGTGCTTAAAATATAACAACTCGACATATTGCGAAATGGATTTTTACGTGCATTTCAGTATTTTATTATTTCTAAAAAACTGTGATATTATATAGATCAATTAAATTAACATTCAATTAATTTAACATTCACCAAACTTAATATTTTTTTAAGTTTATCTCAAAAAATCTGATTTTATTTGATTCATATGTGCAAAAATATAAATGCGATAATCTCTGATCTTTTAATCTCTTGACGAAAACGCATTAACAGGCATTAACAAAAACATTCAGTTTAATAATAAATAATATAATAATAATAAATTTAATTAATTATATTAATAATAAATTTCTCCTGCATTTTCTCGCAGTCTTTTATAAAATATATAATTATAAAAAGCTTATTAATTATAATAAGAAACAAGAAATATTATATCATTTCTTTGTATTATTTGTCTCCAAATAATATAAAGTTAGTTTTTTACGTACCTTTATATCAAGAATATTTCAGTTATCCTTTAATTAGTAAATAAATATAAATATGTACATCAATATATATATATATAGGAGAAAGTGCTAAATCGTATTCCCCCCCCCCTAAGATAAAAATTAAAATTGCAATAAAACTATCAAAGAAATGACATTTTTTATTCATTTGAAACTATGGTTCTTTGTCAACGATATACGCTAAACATTAACACAAATTTATCACTGTCTCATATTGTAAATTAAAAATTAAAAAAAGGTAGTATTTGGTACGACTTACAATACCGGTTTGCTAAATTGTTGTTTTCAAATCGTACCTAACAATAAAATTAAAAAATTGTAACAAAAAAAAGTTTAATTTTCTACAAAAGTTCTCAGTCTACAACAAAACGTATCTATAAGAATGTCATATTTATAATCATAAATTTTCTTCAAAAATTTAACAAAAATACTTTTTGTATCACACAAAAATATAAATAAATATTATCTCAATATAATTATAAAATTTGATAATATTTTCTTCAGTTGTCCATCTAAGTATAAAGAAAAAATTAATTTAATAAATTGTGCCAGTACAATATAGGAAAAAGTTAGTGATACGTTTTACCGAACTTCCATTGCTTTGTCAAAATTGTAAATAAAAAAAATAATCTTAAAACATTTTGTCGATTTTTCAACACTTCCATATACAGGATTAAATAAGATAAAAGAATGCTTTAATAATAAGTTTAATTGCTTATCTTTCTCAATGTGATAGCTTAGGCGTTACAATAGTGTTAACCTTAAAATATTTTAACTCTAAGAAATACAGAGTAGAGGTACGACTTAACTTAGCATACTTTCTCCTTTATATTATATTAAATATACATATATGTTTATATTATTTATATTATATAATTTATATGATAATTTATATAAATATATTAATTTATATATGTTCTTTGTTTCCAATAAAAAAAAGGTTTTATTACAATTAATAAAATTATTCATTATCTTTCATGAATTTCAAAATTTATCTTTGATAAATAATCTTTATAAATCTCTTCTATCAAGTAGAAATTATTGTACACGCAATAATTTAAGTACTTAACTAATTTTTGAAATAACTATAAAAAGTAAATAGAGACTTATATATGTATATGTTTTCTTTGTCTTTTAAGTATTGTTTATACATTTTTGTATGAAAACATTGCTTATATATATATATATATATATATATATATATATATATATATTATTTATACATTTTTCATTGTAAAGGAACAGCACGTTATGGATCATCCAAAGCTATGTAAATGTTCCTTTACGCAAGTAATGCAACAGTTCCATAGACGATGCATATTGCATATTGATATATATGAAAAGGTACGGATATATACATATATAAACGGGCGGTGACGGTTTTCTTCATACACTCGCTTTCATTCGGAAACGCTCTGACCACACTTCCGTTGATTGTGTATACAACGGACGACTTCAGCCGCGCTAGCGCAACGTTATCGATTAAAAGTGCCAAATGAATGAAACAGTCGCCAGAAAATTTTCCATGTATCGCAGTATTTTTGCGAGACATTTTGCGAAACTTTTAACTGCTGCTATCATTCATTTATTCTTTTTCCGATATGCATATGTATTAAACCGTTGTTGTACAATATGATCTGTTATTAACGAATAAACAACTGAAAAGGCACGATGAAAAAGTAAGTCAATGGTATAATAAAAATTTTTTTATACGAGATTTTGAAAAAGATTAATATTTTAAAGAAATCGAAAAAAAAATATTTTCCGTTGTTTCTAATTTTTATTTTTTATATATAGATACCATACAAGACATACCGTGAAATGCAATCAATAATAAACTGATATGTATTTATATGTGTTTGTATTCGATCTTTAACAGTACAATCAATTATAACTGAAAAAATTTTAAATATTTATTTGAATATTATGACAGAACAAAAATGTAATGTTTAGATTTTTTTGCAAGTTATATTTATATAACTTAATAAGGTTCATCTAAAAATTGATTTAACCTTTAAATGACCCCTGGGGAAAATTTTTTTCCGTAACATGACCACATAGCTGAACTAAAATTTTCCGTTCTTTTCATTGTCGGAGTTAAAAATATGGGTTTCTATTTAAAAATTCCAAGTTGACCTTGGATCTCTAAATTTGACCCCCAGGTCAAAATCAAGGTCACCATCAGATGCCCCACTTTGAGCCATACAATTTTTGTCTGAAACATTTTTTTCTATATCTCACTCTTTCCGGGATATTTCAGGGGTTTGGGACTTTTTCCCCACCCTGTATATATTATTTTTATATATACGTAAATCTGAAGATGGCATTTATGTTCTATTTTATTATAATATTAAGTTTCTATAACACACATTTTCTTATTTACTTTTACGTTTTTGCAATATATTGAACTAATTAATTTCAACAACTCTTTAATTTAAACGAGACGTTTTTGTTAACGAAAGAATAGTTATTTTTACTCTTAAGAGGTTCTCTTGAAATTGTCTATTTTACAAACCAAATGCGATTTTATTTTAAGTTGTTTTTTGTATTGACTTTGTTTTTAAAATCCTTTTACATAATAAAAGTATATACACTAATATAGAATTGTATCGTCAAAAATTTATACCAAAACTAAAATGTTTAATATAAAGATCTTCTTTACCTGTTTGTAACTTATTATAAATTTAAAACTCGCGGCAATATTGGGTTCATATTAAAATTATGCAATCTATACTTACGAAACAAGCTCATCAAATATGCAGAATATATATGACAAAATAACAAAGAGTTGGATGTAGAAGTCTAATATAAAAGAATACTATTAGCTAATTTGTATATATGTGTGGGAGTATTGATATAGAAAAGTAATAATCACGATGCATAGTGCTGTCATCTTTTTCTTTGATTCTTTGACAAGAAGAGATAATCTCACTATCTTTAACTTTTTTATAAAGTCTTTGAGCGTATGTGTGTACAAAACCACCAGCGATACGAATACAACTACTGGAAGCCAATGTTAAATAAATAGATATTCGCACTATTCTTTTCTCAATAGTACTAATGCTGCACGAAGTGCATTAGCGATCCAGTGTTATTTGATACGAGATTTCATCCGTAAATACTTTTAAGATTTTTTTATCAAAAGTAGTAACGTAATAAAGCTCTTTTTTTATGCGCGTAATATTTATGAATATTATTTTACGTTATACATATATGATGCATATATAAACGAAATATTCTGTTTATACTTCATTTTTATACAACATTATGTAATATGAAAGAAACATAAATAGAATGTTACCCTAAATCAAAATTTCCTATTTTTAAAACAAAAATAATTAAATTTTCTCAATCAGAATAAATTTTTTATAGACTTGGTAAAAGTTATAGTAATGTAAAACGGTATATTTTTGCATAGATAAGAAAAAGAACAATATTAAATTAATTTGTGCAATATTAAATTAATGTAAATATTATTAAATTTTTTCATATAAATTTGAATGTACAAAGCAACGAGTTTAATGTACAAACACACATACACACACAGCCAGATATATACCGGATGTTCAAAATAAAGCGTTACAAATTTTTATCTCTAAAAATATTGTTTCTAAAGAAATGCTTCAAATAAAAGTTGCAGTATTTCAAAGGGGACATAAGTTGATATTATAGAAATGTTTGTAGGAGACGGGTTTTAAGATTATTTTAATGTCAATTTGATTTTTTTAAATGGAATTACCCTAAATATTTTATATAAATAGATTCCTTGTAACATTCTGCATAAAATATTATAAGGGTACAATAGTCAAAAATCGAACAATTTACGAGATATTTTATAACTTAATCTGACATATTTCGATATAAAATAAAAAATATCTCATAAATATTTAGTTATCGATAATCTTACTTTAATACTTTTATGCATAGAATTATTAAACAAATCAATTGGTGTAAAGAAAACGCATAGTTATTTTTAAGAAAAAGTATACAATTTGCAACATGCAGCTACATATTTTTACTTTATTGCAAAATATCTCTTTTATATTTATCCGCTATTGCTCTCATAATTTTTCCGGTTACAATTAATAAATCTCAACGAGTAATATAATAATCTGTTGGTATCTGTCTTCTTTATATTCTTTCTCTCATTCAACGGAATAATGCAGAGAAACAGCGTTCTGCTCGTACTATTATCTTAATTGGCATAATTTTGATTGGCATATTACCAATCTAAGACGAAAATATTTCCCGATAGAACACAATCCTGAAAGTATTTTCTGATCAAAAACAATCTCGAGCGGATATAGTCCTGATCGGACACAGGCTTGAGCGAACACAGGTCCGATTGATCAAAGTTCTACGTTGTTTTATAATATTTTGCGCAAAGCGAAGTCTATCCGGTATTGACCGGTGTTTTCAGTTTGTGTGTCGAGGTTAATAATTATATAATTACACATAGAGATTTTAAACTTTTCGCACAAAACAAAATTCACTTCACCTCGTCAAAGAAACTGTCCGCTAGAGCTTGTGTCTGTTTGATCGAGACTGTGTGTGATCGGAATTGTGTCCGATCAGGAAATATTGTGTCCGATTGGTATATAAGCAATCGAAACTCACTCTAGTTCGCGAATCTGCTGAAGCAAGAGACAGATGATGGGTGCTTTTCAATAACGCGTAGAGGCGACACAGTGTACAATTCAGTGCTTTTCAATTACGATACAAATCGACACAATTGTACACAACTAAAATGCTGTGTTCGACTGTGTCATCTTTTGTATCACTTCATGGATACCAATATTTTTACATTTGGTACCATTTTTACAGCAAAAGTATCTTCTGCAATTTTGAATTATTACAAATTGTTAACATACACCCACTGAACTATAGACTGGAATGATAGCGGACGATTAAAAACCGGAAAGGCTATTAAAGAGACATAGTATCGGAATAGGGGTATTTTTCGTTCACTTTTACTCACACACCTTATGTGTATAGTTGCACACACATGCGTATACTCGGCTCAAAAAGAGTTCCTCCTTTCAGTTTTGACATCTCATTTAGGTAACTTTACTGCAGGATAGTCTATATCTAATGGTTCTAGCTGAAAAAGAAAAAGATACTTATTAACAATTATCTCTCTTAATCCAGATCGCCTTAATCCTTTTTATATTGGCGTTATTATTTCAGTATTATAGTTCAATGTTCAGTATTGTAGTTCAGTATTATAGTACACCTATTCATTGTGCATATACACAAGAAAATCTAATGACAAGTGAAAAAGCTATGTAAAGTGACTGCTCTGCATTCTGGCGGTGAAGTAAACTAGCTTAACAACATTCCAACGATAAGTCAACACTGTCTAGTACTGTGTAACACTGTCACACAGTGTATGACTGTAATTTGTTGCTGGAAAGCACCTCATGTCTTGTGTCAAATTTCACATACTGTAAGCAGTGAGACGGGCTGTACATCTAATACTCGCCTTACTTGAATTTCTAAAGTATATTTCTAATGTATATTTATTCTCGCGTAAAGTGATCACATTAAATGATTTTTAATGACAGAGGCGTTCTATTTGTATGTTGGTTAATATAACAATATTTAATGTGAAAAGCTTTATATATGCAGGATGCCTCAGATCTACCGCATAATCTATTAATGGCAGATTCTTGGGATCCTTTGGAGACGATTTTTCCTCAGCGAAAATGTCGAGGGAAGCCATTATTTTTTTACATGTTCCCAATTTTTGCCATCATGTATCTTTGTAACTAATTGTAAGCCTTAAGTTAAAATTCTATTAAAATAAACTCTGCCTGAAATTAACTGAAGAATGTAAGTTTCTTAATATTTGATTTCCATAAAGCTTAGTTTGCGAAAAATTCTTCATTTGCAATGGTTTATAACTCAAAGATTATTGTGGTGTCTCTACATTTTCACTGAGAAAAAATCGTCTCCAAATGATCCCGCAGGAATCTACCATTAACAGGTTATACGGTATATTTGGGACATCTTATATATATGCTACTTTACTTTCAATAATATTTTATATTAGAAATAAAATCTGATTATCAGCTTGATTATTATAAATAATATAAATAATATTAATAATAATATTTAAAGAAACTATATATGTGCATGTATTCTCTACTAATTTCAAGAACATTTCAGAAGTAATCTTCTTATGTGATCTCTTATTTTTGAAAATATTTTATTCCAAAAACAATTTGTACGCTCTGATTATTAAAAAAAATATATTTTATTCTAGAGATCTGTTATAGCCCGAACTATAACCAGTAGTTATTAGAAATTAGAATTTACTGAATATCTTTATAGAATACTGTAAAACATTTTTGCTTATAAAAGAGCGCTCTCGACAAACGCTCGTCGCGTGAAAACGCTAACGCAGCGAGACACGCGCGAAGCACCGGAAACCGCGAGATGCAAGCGAAGACCTGCGACTTCAACCTGCTTCGCTTGCAGTTAGAACAAAAACGCGTGAATATTAATAACCAATCAGAGACCTGTTTCCAAGGACCTTTCCCGAAAGAAATCCAAGAAACAAAGAGGATATAGGACGGAGAGCCCACCCGCGAAGGCAGTCTCGAATACAATTCCTAAACATCAAGACGTGGTCGCTAATAAGAAACCAGAACATCAGAACGAGACTCACTAACAACGACCTGAATTATTGAGAGGAATACGAATATACGCTCATCGAATGTTACGCGAATATATATTTAAAGAAAGGACGAGAAATAAAGCGAAACCATATTCAATCCGAAATAAAAGTGTATTTGAAGAGAAAGAAAAGAGTACAACACTCCTAACTTCCTACGAAGTCCTGCACGACCCGAGGATCCTCATCCTTAATTCGGCGCAACCCCAGTGCCTTGTTCGAGGCACACAACAAAATTGGTGGCAGCGGTGGGATCGCGCCGACGGACCGCCAGGACCAGCAGGAACCTGAAGACCTGAAAAACAATACAACCGTATTAGAAAAATCAGGCACGTCGAAATAATCGACGGACAACACAGAAAGCAGCATACTAAAAATTAAGACCCGCAATACACACATACACAACGTGTGGAAGCAGGCACGTCAGTTAGAAAAACAGCTGACGGAAATAAGCAGAAGCCACAGTGCAGTGAGAGAGAAGGACGGACAACGCAAGCAATACGAAGAGCGATAAGCAAGCAGCTGAGTATCGAGTAGGATCGCCAACGTCCCAAGGACAACGCCGACCTGCGACAATCTCACGGACAACGCGTCATCACGGAGCGACGACCTGCCGTGTCAAGCACGAGCATCGAGCCGCCAGCCGTTATCAGCCCACGAGCGATCGAGTTGCATTAGCAGCAGCCAAGCCGTACCGAGCGATAAAGAGCGTAACGATGCGAACCGTAATACTGTAAGTCCGATCCTTATAATATTTCTGCGTGAAAGTCGGAAGGACACGAAACCTCCCGGCAACCGATATTAAACAAGTCGTGGATACATAGCGATTCCGCGAAGTGAGCGATTCAAGCGTTACCATTAACTTTAGAAAGACTCGAGCGAGTTCGTGAAAATTAGAGAGCGAATACTCAAACAGAAGCGAAGTTGAATTACCCGCGAACGTCACCGTTAAACGCAAGTTCCCTTTCGATAGTCTTGACGAAAGCGTACTAAAGGCACGAACTGACAGTAAGCGCGAAACTAACTATTATAAAAATACTCTTGTAAGGGAGAAACCCCTCTAGCGTCGAGAAATAAGCCCGAAGTTACTCAATGTCGGAACGACCTAAAAAACGCGTTTCATTTAAGCCACGATTCTGGAGCGGACCAGCTCAACTTAATCGTAGATTCGGTTCCGTAACACCCGTACAAGTAGCCGAGGAAGCGGTACGCGACATTCGCGATAACGTACGCACAAATTTAGATAGACGTTACTCGGACGCTAGCTCACCAGAATCAGGTGCCGAACCTATCGAGGAAAACGTACGTCCTTCTAATTTAGACGAAAGAAGACGTCCCTCGGATCGCGCGTCTTCCGAGCGAATTTCGGTTAGGAGAAACTATTCCCCCGTATCAGTCGACGATAGCGTTTTAGGCACGCAAAGCGAGGACGACATGAGACGAAACCCTCCGACGCGGAATGCCCCCCCTGAAGATGTCGACAGGGAAATCGAACACTTACGATCAATAATCGACGGTAATGCCGCCGCGTGTTATGCAGACGCCGGACGTCCAGTATCCGATCCGAATAACGCCCTACTCACTGAGCTCATACAAGAAATCCGGGAATTGAGAACAGAAGTAGATTCCTTACGCGACCAAATAAACGATCGCCCTGCAAATATGAGAGAAGTACGACAGACGCGATACGGGTACCGCCCCGAGGGAAACCGATACACGGATCGCCGCGAAACATACAACGACGACCCCAACGCAACGTACACGTACGGAAGATCCGAAAATGATATCAGGAACCGACGCAGTACCTCTTCGCGATATTTAACCCTGAAAGAAGCAAGGACAATGATCCCAGACTTCGACGGAACTTCGCAACAGAAGCTTCAAAAATTTTTAAACGCGTGCACATATGCCATGCAGAACATAAATCCCGCGGACGAAGAGTCATTAATTCAAGCAATATTATATACAAAATTAGACGGAAAGGCCATGCAAGATTTTGAAACGCATGATATCCAAACGTACGAAGAACTCAAACAACAATTAGAAGAATGTTATCAAACAAAACAGAGCACGACGCATCTACAATTAGAATTCAACTCGTTAAAACAAAAAACGAACGAAAACGCGCATGATTTCGGCCAACGCGTCGACCTATTGGCCATGAAGTTATACAATTCCATGATTGAAGGGAAAAACCACCCCCCCATGTTTAAACGCGCTATTCACCAAACAATCAAACACCAAGCATTGATTAACTTCCAAATCGGGCTCCGAAGCGACCTCAAAATTCTCGTTCGAGCGCAACGATATACGACACTGCAGGAAGCGATAACCGGCGCGGGCGAAGAAGAAAAACTTCTCGAAAACCCTCGGTCTCAGGACAAACATAAAGCCGAATCAAGTGACTCGCAACCAATTCCACGTACACAATGTTATAAATGCGGAAAATCGGGGCATTATGGACGCGATTGCCGCAACAGTACATACGCACTCCCCAAACCGGACAAGCCCCCTCGCGCAAATACCGTAGAGAAATTCTGCAATTATTGCAAAAAACGCGAACATAATCGCGACGAGTGTTGGACTTTAAATGGAAGGCCGGAAACAAATACACCGGACCGCGATAAGGGAACCGATAATAAAAAATCGCGAAGCATTAATAAAATTGAAAACCGTAAGAAACCGCAATCGCGAAAAAGAGATACCGAATCCGAGTATAGCAGTGACGAGGAAGAACAGCAAAAAGAAAAGAATAAAAAGACACGCGCGATAGAATATCAGGTAACACACGTGCGACAAATGTCTCGTGGAGCAGCAAGCCTGAACTTGATAACTCTACCTATATGCGAAGTAAAGAACGGCAAAATTAACATGCTCTATGACACTGGAGCTACTGTCTCTCTAATAAAGGTCAAACATTTAAAAGGCGAAACAGAGATATATAACGACAAAATTACTTTGATCGGCATAACCGGGCATAAAGCGCGAACAATAGGAAAATTTTACGCGACTATCGACCTAGGCAGCCGAAAAATCAAACACGCGATTTATGTCGTAAAGGACGACTTCCCAATGGAATACGAAGGGATCATAGGAATGGATTTTCTACAAAAACAACAAGTCGCGTGCGATTACAAAAAACAGGAGATTCAAATAGGAAATGCCATATTAAAATTACGACCGTACAATAAAATTCAATTAAAACCGCGTAGCGAAACAATAATACAAGCGGCAACGAATCGTAATAAGATAGGCGTGATAAGGGCCGAAGAAACAGCACCGGGAATATATATCGGACGAAGCCTGGTAAAACCAAAAAATTTTTTGTGCCCCGTCAGTATAATTAATACGACCGATGAAACGGTAGAGATTAGTACGCCACTCGTAACCGTAGAAGACATATGTGAAGATAACGCACACAAAATATATACAATACACACGGGCGACACTCATGACTCAACACGCGCGCCGACATCTCGCCCGTCAACGTAATTACCAAAAAAGAACTCCAACGTGAACTACATAGTAAAAAAGGGAAGAAAAGCAGTGTACATGCATGCGAATAGACTAAAACTAGTTATAGAAAACTAATACTTACTTCACCTGATAAAAAAAAAATTGCGAAACAAAACCATTAAAGATAAAATTAACACTTAATATATTATCACAGGACACTCACACTATTAATCTGCAACGCTGCAGCATCGCTTAGAATTAACAAAGCCAAAGTACTAGATTTTAGAAATAAGAAACGATTATAATACTATAATGTAAACGGGAATTATAACTGTACGTAGCATTAGAAATAATCTTAACAAAAATAAGATAAGAAAGCGAAAAACTTCGTACCTCCGTTTTTCTTTTTTTTACGGGGGAGGAATGTTATAGCCCGAACTATAACCAGTAGTTATTAGAAATTAGAATTTACTGAATATCTTTATAGAATACTGTAAAACATTTTTGCTTATAAAAGAGCGCTCTCGACAAACGCTCGTCGCGTGAAAACGCTAACGCAGCGAGACACGCGCGAAGCACCGGAAACCGCGAGATGCAAGCGAAGACCTGCGACTTCAACCTGCTTCGCTTGCAGTTAGAACAAAAACGCGTGAATATTAATAACCAATCAGAGACCTGTTTCCAAGGACCTTTCCCGAAAGAAATCCAAGAAACAAAGAGGATATAGGACGGAGAGCCCACCCGCGAAGGCAGTCTCGAATACAATTCCTAAACATCAAGACGTGGTCGCTAATAAGAAACCAGAACATCAGAACGAGACTCACTAACAACGACCTGAATTATTGAGAGGAATACGAATATACGCTCATCGAATGTTACGCGAATATATATTTAAAGAAAGGACGAGAAATAAAGCGAAACCATATTCAATCCGAAATAAAAGTGTATTTGAAGAGAAAGAAAAGAGTACAACACTCCTAACTTCCTACGAAGTCCTGCACGACCCGAGGATCCTCATCCTTAATTCGGCGCAACCCCAGTGCCTTGTTCGAGGCACACAACAGATCATCTATTTATATTATTCTAGTTACCTAAACAAATATTTCATACGAGATACAATTCTTGCAGTTTTTGCACGTTCTGGCTACTTTCAAAAACATTTTAATCCAGGCGATTTATTCGGGAGCTTGTTATTTTTAATTAGTTTTTATGCCAAACTGGCAATCTATATATAAAATTAAGAGACACGGTAGTGTCTCGCGCCAAGTCACACGCAACAAAAAGTCACGCATATAGTAGCAACGAGACGGAACGTGTATATTTATACGTGAGCTGCGAATATTTTAGATTATCAGATTTCAATAATGAATGGATCGAGTTTTTAATAAGCTTCATTAGTAGCTCGGATTTTAATTATAAAAATTATATAAAAATATTTTTATTAATAATTATATAATTATATTTTTAAATAATTTATAATATTTTATATACTTATATATATATTTTATTATTTATATATTTTAAATAATCTATATTTTTAAATAGTTATATATAATTTTTTTAAATATTTTTATTTTTGTTTTACGCGTATTTTATAAGCAAAGATAACACTATGCAAAGTTTTAATATGAATATTTTTCTTGAAAAACCGTTATTATTGTTATTATTATTATTTTGATCATCCCGGACAGATTAAATGTACTTTTACATTGTTTCAATACAAGGTGGCGCTAATTGTTGACATCAATTTTTGTCGATAAATATCATATATCGAATCACTTATCGACGATTTTAACGTATTAGTCCGATCGAAACTAGATTTTGATGCCGAAACCGAAACCAAAACCGAATTTCGGTTTTCAAATCAATTTCGGCCGAAACCGAAACTTTTTTCTAGTTAAGTTTAATAAATGTTTATGATCAAAAATAAAAATAATAAATCAAAATCATCGTTTAAAATTTTGTTTTCAGAATCCAGATATGCTTAGGGTTTAGATTACACTAGTTTACAAAAATATGTTTTTTCATTATTTTAAGACAAAATGTTTTTTATAGATTTTTGGATGTTGAAAACGATGTCAAAGCTAATTTTCGTCAGCACGTCAGATTTCAGAAATAATTGAAGTTTAATATGCAAAAAATGGCTTTTTTGCGATATTTAAGATTTTTTGTAAAAACGGTTAACGTTATCTGAAAATTCTGATTAGATATCATGAATGTATTGCTCATTCCCTATAAAATGCATTTTTTATTTCGATATTTAATATTTTATTTTTTTAGCCATGTTATTAAAAATTAAACTTGGGCTACTTCTCATATGAGACACCCGTTCCAATATATGAAAAGTAATACTTAGCTTTAATTTTTATAATGTGGCTAAAAAGTAAGATATCGAAATAAAAAAATGCATTTTATAATAATATATTCGTAGGTTTATATTACTTATCATCACAATGAACATAGTTTCGGCGGCAACCGAAAGTTCGGCTATTTTTTAGCCGAAATCGAAATTTAGCTGAAACTCGTATTTTGGGCCGAAACTGGCCGTAACCGAATCCGAAATCTTCGGTCGGACACTAAACGTAACATTAAATAATGTTCTTATGTATACACACATACGCACAATAATATATTTTAATTCTTGGTTGATTTTGTTGTATACGTGTATTCTATCTATATATTATAAAAATAATAAAATTATGTCTTGACTTTCTCTCTTCGCTCTCTTTTCTTTTTCGTTCTTCTACCTCGATATATTTTGCTACATATATACTACAAAACTCAATGGATATAAAAAAATATAATCAGCAATAATTATGTAATTATGTAATTGTGTAATATATGTATATACATATAGGCGGGGGTAATGGCGACCGGCGGAGTGACAGGCGGTTTCTGACAGGAGGTATGCCACGAGGTTTTTGGTGGAGTTACAAGTGTTGGTGGAGTTTGAGATGTAACTGACGGAAAGGCAGAAGGATGAGGAAGACGAGGAAATGAAGGGAGAGGGAGCTGAAGTGGAAGGAAGGTTTCTGAGGAAGGAAATAATCGGAGCAGAGAAGGTGATGGTTGTGTTGGCTGAAGAGAGGGGCAAGAGGAGAGGTAGAAGGAAGAGATTGAGGAAGACAGAGACAAAGGAAAGTAACAGAAAGGGCGCCAGGCGGAAAGGAGCAGGGAGAGGTATTGAGAGGGAGCCACAGGAAAGAGAAGGTGACGGAGTGGATGAAGAAAGTCGGGAGATGGCGCAAGGGGGCGTGGATCGGTACGTGAGAGATCGATGATAGAATCGATGACACGAGAAAACGAGAGGAAAAGAGAGGCTAAGCCGGTAGAGGAAGAAGGAGAATACAGCAGCTAGAGAGTAAAGTAAAGAAAGTGAAGGAGTTAGATGGAAATCAGCATGGTAAAAGGAAAGAAGAATGAGATACAGGAGGGGCTAAAGGATTTAAAGGAAATAAAAATAATGATGAAGGAAATTATGGAGGTGATGAGGGAGTTGGCAGGAAGGAGGTTAGGAAGACTGGGGGAAAAGAAAATAAAGGTTCTGGTAGACGAAATGGGAAGAGGCGAGGAAGGAGCACGGCAAGGAGACGGCGAAAAGAGAGAGAAGGAGGAGAGGAAGGTGGAGGTAAAAGTCCAGAGTGGACTGGAAAAAGAGCAAGACAAGGAAAGAGGCAAGACGTGGGAGTACAGTAAAAGAGTTGAAGCCGGAGGACAAAAGGAGGGAGTCGGAAGAGGAGAGGAAGAGTGAAAAAGAACTGGCAACATATAAGAAGAAGAAGGGGGGAGCGTTGGAAGAGAACAGGAAGAAGAAAGTGGAGGAGAGGATTGGTGGAAAGCGATAGAAAAGGAGGAAAAAAGAGTCGAGAGAGCCAGAAGGGGGGTGAAGAAAGAGGGAAAAGAAGAAGAGGTGCAGCAGGAGAAAGGATAAGAATATAGAAAAGAGAAGAGACAAGAGGAGGGAGCCGGAAGTGGAAAAGAGGAAGAGATCTGGAGAAAAATTGAGGAGAGAGCGGAGAGGGTAAAGGAAGAAAGGGAGAGAAGAGAGTTAGAAGGAAGAGGAAGAGGAGAGAGAGAGGAACAGGAAAGAAGAAGGAGAAGAAGAAAGAATGTGATATGGAGGGGAATCGAAGGAAAGGGACCGGAAGAAAAAAGAAAGTTTATGGAAGGGATGATGGAAAGGACATTAGGAAAGGAAGCGGGGATAAAGGGGGTGGTAGAGAGAGTAGGGGAAGAGGGAGCATGGGTGTTGATAGTAGAGATGGAAGAGGAAGAGGATAAAAAGGAATTGATAGATAAAGGTTGGGAGATAAGAAGAAGATGGGAGATAGCAATAGATGAGGACTTAACGATGGAGGAGAGAAAGATGAGATGGAGGATATTGGAAAAGGCAAGACAAGAAAGGGCAAAAGGAAGACACGTGGTAACGACGAACAGGAGAATATGGATAGAGGGGAAAGAAGAGAGATGGAACAGTGAAGGGCAAAGTTGGCAAAGGAGGACAAGAGAAGGGGAAGAGTGAGTAAGACGAAGCGAAATGGAGCAGCGAGGGATGCAAGCGGAAGGAAGGACAGGAAGAAAAAGAGTAAGAAGAAGGAAGCGTAGGAGGGAAGAGAGAGGAATTACAGGAAGAGGAGGGGAATAGGGAAGAGAGACGGGAAGGGGGTGGGGAAGGGTAATTAGAACACGTGTGAGGTCGTATAAGGCCAGGGCATGAGGAATAATGTATGTAGATATGTATTGGGTGTGTCTGGATTTTGTTTTAGACAGGAGGAGGGCGGAGAGGCACAGAGAGGAGGAGTCGCAGGAAGGAAGGAATGGGCAGGTCGAGGGAGAACAGGCAAGGAGAGGCTGGAGGTGAAAAGAGAGGAACAGGAGAAATGGGAGAAGGAAGGAGGTGGAGCGGGGAGGAACGAGAATGGAGATAATGGATATGATATTCTGTGAAAGATTGTATATGATAAAGGAAGAGAGGAGGATGTAAGGGGTTTGGAGCTTCCCTAAAAAACTTCTAGGCAAACCTCTAGGGGAAGCCGAATAAATATGACTATGACTATGACTATTTATATACATATATAATATGTTTAATTTAATTTTTAATTTAAATTAAATTAAATTTTTTTAATTAACTTAATTTTTTAAACATTAAATTACATTGTATAATATGCAAATTTTAGTTTAAGTGATACCTATAGTCGATTATCTTAAAAATAAAATGTTTTTGAGAAAAATGTTTCATATAAAAGTTATAAGATTTAGTGGGGGACATAATAGCGTGACCTAGAAACCAACACAGTTTTCTTAAATAGATCACCTTTTTTAAGAAGTTATAGGAAAAGGATGGCCAAAAAGTAAATAGTTTGAGATATTTTATATTTTAATTTGACATAATTTTACATAAATTAGAAATATCTCGTAAAATATTCATTTTTCTGATAATCTTACTTCAATACTTTTACGTACAAAATGATGAGAAATTAATAAATATAAAGAAAACATATAGTTGTTTTTAAGAAAAAATATGTAGCTGCTAGTATATATGTAAATTACATATACTTTTTTTTTAAAACACTTGTGTGTTTTCTTTACACCAAATTAATTCCTTTTATTTTATGCATAATATTGAAAGAAGATCATCGGAAAATGAATATTTTATGTGATATTTTATAGTTATGTAAGATTATGTCAAATTTAAATATAAAATATATCGTAAACTATATATATATATTCACTTTTTGACCATCCTCCAAACGTAGACGATCGAACACAGAGAATTGAGAATTATCAACAAACTCGTCGACTTTAGAAGCTCGTTAGAGACAAATATACGAGCGGTCGCGTGTAAATATATCATACAATACATACTCCAAATGAGTTCTATTTACAACAGAAACTGTTTTAAAATTTGAAAAAAATATTTTTTGGAATACTACTTATTAAGACTTTTTGGATTATTTTTATGAGTATTATATATTCCTAAAATTTGATATCACTTTTTTGTACATTCTGTATAAAGTATAATATTTTTAAGAATCACTTTTTCTTTTAATAAATAATGCGTCAAATCCACGCACCTGTCTAAAAAAAATGTTACACAAAAAATCTTTACTATACATTTTATTCTTCCAAAAAATAGTACAAAGAAGTATTGTTTCAATATGTATACAGTGGTAATTTAACAGATGTCAAAAACAGATTTCATTACTAACCTTTTGACCTGTTTTTAACATTTTTAAGTAGTGATATAAAGAAATGCACCAATTGGAAATAAAATTTAATTCTTTTGTCAATTCTTTTATTATGTTTTAATATTAAAATTATTATATCTAATAATGCGTAATACGATTGTATATTTCATTAATTGTAAGACATTTGCATCTTTTAATATGATTATATATTATAGGGTGTTTATAAAGTCTGTCCCCATCTCCAATATTTTGGAAACGGCTCAAAATGATGAAAAACCACGAAATACGTGTTTGATTATTTCGAAAGGCTACTCTTTTAAGGGAGTTGTCCTTTCCAAGGAGGTGTCCTAGTTCAAATGAACCTTTTCTTTTCTTATGCCCTTTCAAACAATATAGTACAATATGGAATTTTCCATACTATATTGTTTGAAAGAGCATAAAAAAAGAAAATTTTTGGCGTAAGCCAAAGGTTGTTGATACGTTGACCCGTTCAGGAATTATTTAGGATCAAAGTTTTAAAAAAACCAATTTCAAAAAATTGTTACTACCATTTGAAAAATCCTAAAAAGAAAACGTTTTTGAGGTGTGAAAGTGTTCGTCTTTTTAAATTCTTTTCATAAAAAATTCAGATTTGAGTTTTTTTTTCAGTTCGGAAAATAAATCCAAGCAGTTTGTTAAATTCACGCGTCTTTTAATATTTTTTCTATAATTATTAATATGCTTTTTTCCTTCTAAAAGATTATTTATTTTTTTAAAAACAAAAAAATATTGTCCTTTTTAATATTTTCCCTTTAGCTTTATAACACGCATGTACGTATACACATCAAAATTATATCATTGTGCATTTGATATTATTTAAAAATAATATTACTTTATTCAAGTACTATATGATTTGCATGAAGAATATAATTAATATAAAAAATATATAAATAAAGTTTCTGATTACATTATATTATAGTTATTTATTGTTTTCATGGTTATTTTAAAATTGAAAAAATTACACGAGATAATTATTTTCTTCCCATAAAAAATATATTGCTGGAAAATATATTTCTAATTAAATAAAAATCTTGTTTTTCACATGTTTCTGCTTTCTTTTATACATAAATACTTTATTCTGATTAGCCAAAAAAATATTTTTCTGTAATATTACTTTTATATATAAATGTATAAATTTGTAACCATCGTGTTTAATTAGAAAGCAAATTTTTCGATTAATTTATATTCAATTTCTAATGTAGAATTATTGAGAAAATTCTATGACACAAATTCACTTAAAAATTATACATTTGTATTAAAAATTATACATTTGTATAAGAGGATTATTGACATACTCAATCAATGTTACTAATTGACCATCTTTTATCTAATTCAATTTATGATATTTGTAATATCAAAAATATAAAAATAAAAATTAATAGGCCAACTAAACGAGCAAAAAGTAGGTTGTTAAAAATATTTGAGTTTATTATTAATTTCAATAAATGTAAGAATGTACAAATATAAGTATACGTTTCGACTGTACTCATTGTCAGTCTTCTTCAGTACTCTACCAACGCAATATTCTATATAATTACTAAGTATAAATTAACATGATAAAATTCATATTGATCTAGGGAACGGATAACCGTAAATCGAGTATTTATAAATAATGGATTTTTTTGCGCGACTGTAGCAATGTGATCAAATTCATTGTACGGTTCTTAATTATTAAATGCATAATACGCCTATGTCTAAATACAATAGATGTCGGTGGAGTCCGTTGATAATAAAGTCACTAGATATATAAAGTACAGCAATCCATAATGCTTTAGCACGTTGGAGCCAATATGGCGTCGGAAAGTATACGTAGTACACTTTGTAACCTAACATCTAAAGTACAATTATCATACACAAAAATTTGAAATAGCCGCGTACTATGGAGCCAAAATGGCGGAACGATTGCGGTACTTTATATATCCATTGACTTTATTGATAAAATAATAAATATTTTATATATATTTTGGTATGTCAACGTAAACATTTCCAATAACATTGCACTCCCTAACGCTTTACTTTGCAGCGACAGACAAAGCGACACAGCAAACAAAAATCCGAGCTTTTTTATCGATTCTGCACCGGTTCAGAATAGAAGCCGTTTAAAGCCAAAAATAAAAAAAATTTCTCGTCCAAAATGGAATAGAAATTAACGTTCCATTTCAATTACATGCAATCTCGTGTATAAATTGAAAGTGCTACAATATTCGCATGAATGGAAATCTTTTGTTACATTGAAAATCTTTTATATGTGAAAATTTTTTATAGTAGAAGCCACATAAATCTTATATAGAATGTGGATTCTACTACTGCGATACTATCCATTATTTTTAGAGAGAATGTTTTATTAATTATTTAAGAGAGAGAGAGAGAGAGAGAGAGAGAGAGAGAGAGAGAGAGAGAGAGAAAGAAATAAGACTGTGAAATAAGATTTTTAGAAAATTGTAATTATATGATAAGAATTTTGCCGTTTTATATATGTATGCACGCATTAATATGAATAATTTATCATGGTTAAGAGCCATTATTTATCATTTCCCTATAAAATAATGTTTAACGCCTGAAACTATACATATAATAAACATATTATAGAAAAGATAGATGGTATATGTTTTGACTATGTAATTATGAATTGCTAGATTGTATATGTTGTGTAGCAAAATTGATTGAAAAATATTTCTAAATATTTTATTTATTTGAAGAATTAAAATATGTGAAAAAATCGAATGTATATCAGCTATTTTTTTGATCAAATCTTTCTTTCTTATTTAATTTGCGTGATTCATAAGTAAACATAAAAGATATTTGAATATTGCTCATAAAAATTAAGGAAACATAATTTTTTTTTTAAATAAGCAAAATTCAGGTAGCCGTAACTTCGTTAAAAATAAAATTTAAATTTTAAATAAAATTTAAAAAGAAAGGTTTCAAAACTCTTAAAATTTATATTTTCCAAAGGTCGTTATGTTTTTTGAGTTTCTGTAAGTATGATAATTTTGTAATATATGTAGAAAACCACGAGCTGGTCAAAATGAGAAATTTTCATCTCACTTTGGACCTCTTACTTTCCCCCAAAAATTTGCAACAATTTTCGACTTTCCAATATGAAAGCTTTGCCCAACAATTATTTTACGTCTCTAAGATTTTTGTTATTGAGTTATCGTGGTATAATTGTCAAATATTTTTAAAAACATATAGACATGATGAAATGGATAAAAATCAAGTAAAAATTAGTGATTTTTCCTTATTTCATTTGGCCTCAGAAAACAATTGTGTAGAACAGCAAACAACATTTTTTCTTTCTGTTTTTTTCTTTGTACTTTTAAGTACTCTGCAATTAAAAAAAAATGCCAAATAACTATGAGATTTTTTTATGGAGACCACTATAGTTTTATGGAACAAAACATAAAAAAATTATGGTAATGCGCAAAAAAAACATACTTTTTCTTATCTTTTCTAACCGCTACGAATTATACTCGGCCAAAAAAAGCAGTACACTTGAAAAGTGGTAAAAAATTGTAATAATTCAAGAATTTATATCTCAGCTAATAATTATGATATCAAGGTGTTTAAAAAACAAAAATAATGCTTGAAGTCTGTAGTTTGAGAAAATTTTAGTGCCGATTACGTAGAATTATCAGTTTTGCAATGATAAATGACAGAGTGAGAACCTGCAAAACTGGTAAATAGAAGTAGTATATCCACTTTCCTGAATTGCACGGCGTGAATCAATTGACGTAGCTCAATAGGATAAAAAGCACGTAAAAATTCAAACTTTTCTCTTTAAAATGCGCTTTGGCGGAATTTGATGGCGGAATAATTTTTCGCTGAGTTATCTCAATTTGAAAAAAGTCGATTTTTTAAACGATAAATTATGATTTAAAATGTATATCTGCTACCTTTATCAATTCGAACCGTTGCAATTTTATTCAAGAATGTTGCATTGAATGCAGGGTGTTCTCTGAAGCAATGCAAATCGTGCCGGGCATCTCGCGCAAACAAAGTCTGAGTAGGATTTTCGCGGGGTTTTCACCGATACAAGTTCGGCACTACTTTCTCTGAGATCGGAGGTTATCCATGAGGATTTCCCCGTGTAAAAAAAAGAAAAAAAAGAGAAAAAAGGACAAAAAGAAATAAAAGGAAAAAGAAAACTCGCAAAAAAATAGTGATAAAAAATAAAGATTTATAAACCCTTTTTTGCATTTAAATTTCATTCAATTTTAACGAAATTACATCTAAATAATATTTTGATACACAATATTTTTTTAGAAAATAAAAAAGAGACCGCTTCATCAATATTAAATGATTATATACTAATTTGAAGGTACGAGTATACTTGATAATTTGGACTAACTTTCTCATTTGTCAGGCTATCGGATTCTTGTTCAATATCAGTTTCAATGTAACAAAAGATACTCATTGAAATACATATCTACATCAAATAAATTGATATACCCAACAATAAACTAATTGCTTAACAATAAATTGTCAAAACAACACTTAAATTAATTTAAATATAACCCGTTACAAAATTCTCCCCCTTTCTCTCTTTCTCTTCCCTCCCTCTCACCCTCCTTTTTTCTTTCACCCTCTCTCCCTTCTTCTCTTTGTATCTACAAACAAAAAATAATAAAATGATAGAATAAAAACACTAAAAATATAAAATAATTTTGTTTTTAACCATAAAAATTCTAAGATAAGATTAACAAATTCTCTTCCTATTTTGATTGCGGTTTTAATATTACCTGTAATGTGTCTTGGATAGTAATAAGATTAAACGGTAAATATGCATAATAACCCACCCAGCCCCAATCACCTTGACCTTGACATATGTTGTCAAGGTCATAGGCCTGAGTAACCTCCAACAAATTTTAGCCGTCGCTTGCTGTTTAATAAAAAGTTATTAACAAAAAAAGTTTACTAAATAAAACCAATATTTGTGACACCATATACATTAAATATACTGTACTGTGAATGTACTGAGGGAAGTGGGTGCAGGGGGAGGGGCTCCGCCCCTTCCCCGCTCACGCGTTTACTTTACTACATATAATAATACTATGCCCTTCAAGATAAATCATAACAAGACATATCATAACAAATCCCTCTCAGTTGATTTGGGTCATTCTTGGTGGCTAGATAGAAATTAAACGGAAAATGTTGCTTTACGAATTTATAAATCTAACCTGTAATAAACAGCGTTTCGATGCTTTCTTCGATATAATGAGCAAAGCATATCCATTGTAATGACATTATAATAACATTATAATAAATACTTTTCCATTATATATAGAAAAGTTGCAAAGAAAATATAAAATATCAGAAACGTATGTGCACACACACACACACACACACACACACACACACACACACACACACACGGGAAGGGTTGCAAGGGGGGCCTTCGGCCCCCCCTCCCGCACCCTCCCCGCCGGTAGGCAGGGTGGACCTCGCTTTACAACTTACAGCATGTGTCCATTGTAATTGAACTCTTCGCAATGCGTCCCCTACTGGCGGGGAGGGTGCGGGAGGGGGGCCAAAGGCCCCCCTTGCACCCCCCCCTGTGTGCGTGTGTGTGTGTGCGCGCGCGCGCGCGCACATACGTTTCTGATATTTTATATTTTCTTTGCAACTTCTTTTGTTAATAACTTTTTATTAAACAACAAGTGACGGCTAAAATTTGTTGGAGGTTACTCAGGCCTATGACCTTGACAACATATGTCAAGGTCAAGGTGATTGGGGCTGAGTCCGTTATTATGCATATTTACCGATTAAACTTCAAAATGTCAAAAAGGTAAGTTATGAAATACATTGGATATTTATTGAATTGTTTAGAAAAGCGTTAGGTGGTAATATGGAAGGCAAAACACTTAAAAAATATAAAAATCTGAAGAACATTTTAGGTTCAATATATGATATGCTAAAAATAGGCTCGTGTATTGCGCATTAGATATGAACCTGATATTTTTACTTACTAATTCTGTACATGAAGGACTTCCACGCAATTTGATTTGAGACTTTTTAAATTTTAAATTTTTAAATTTTTTATTTTTATTCTAAAAATTTACTTTTATAATATTTTTCTTTACATGTTTTTACATTTAAAAGAATTTAATGAAAAGGTTATTTTAATAATAAGATTATATAAAGCAAGGTTTTTGATTTTATTTATGGTTGTTTCTCTTATATGACTACCTTATATTACTTCCCTACTTTCAAAGACTCACATTTTATAGTGTGTTAACAAAAATTTTTGTACTCTTTCAATTTTTTTCCTAATTATTAATAATAGATAAGAAATATATTTCCTAATACTATTAACAATTATTGATGCAATAAAGTATTTTGTCTAAAAGAAAAAAGTGGTTCATATTATCAATTTTTTTCTTGTATATTAATAATATTTAAAATTATAAATAACATATTATATAATAATAATCTATACTTCTTCTATATTAATATATAAAATATATTCTATACTAATATAATATATAAAAATATAAATATATAAAGAAGTAAAGTTTGTTTGTTCCATTGTTCGGGATAATCTCAAAAACTACTAAACCGATTTGAAAACAATTTTTTACTGGTTAATAACTTAGATCTTCCTGACAATGAATAACAGTGCCATAATGTTGCGTCTACAAACAACATCTACAATACAAGCACATCTACAATAAAAAAACGTGCACGTTGTAAAAAAACATGTCCTTCACCGCTTTATATTCTAATTTAAGGTATAAACTACACGACCGATTTTGATGAAACCTTCACCAGTACATTTGTAGACATCTCAGGAGTTTTTAAGGAATCTTTGCGGAAAGCTTGTTTGTACATTTTCTAATTCTTGTATGGTTATTTTGCGAAAAATAGTTTTCGCAAGAAAACATGGTAGAAAAAATAAAAAATATATTTCGCGAAATAATCCTGTACAGGAATTAGAAGCAAGTTTTCCACTTGCCTATAGTTTTAATTGTAAAACTATAGGCATGTCTAGATCAACACTTGGCGAACATTTTGAACACTTACTGTAATAATAAAATGATTTTTTCCAAATTTTTATTCTGACTTATTTTGTTGATATCCTGAAAATGGTTGAATTTTAAAAGATACTCTAATACAAATGTTATTGAGCTTATTGAATACTATCGATAAAGTAACTACCCCCTTTCATTTAAACAAAATTGTTTTTTATTATTGGTATGAAAAGCGAACATTCAGGGTTATTCAAGGTCACCAAAATATGTGTCTCTTCTTGTCCTACAATTTTGATAATGCATATCTTCCCCTATCTCTAACCGTTTTCGAGAAAAAACATGGTGAACTTTTTATCAGACTCATCCTGTATATATGTATATAGAAATATAATGTGTTTACATAAATTCAAAAGATGTGTAAATTCGATCGTTATCCTCCTCGTGGTACATCTTGAGTAACTCTAATTACGGCGGTGACACACACACACACACACACACACACACACACATAATACGCACACACTCCTATATATGTGCGCATATACAGGATGGCCCACAAACTCTTATTGTTAACCATTGATGCTACCGATTTTAAAGATTAAGATAAATGTATATGGATCTGATGGGTCTCCAAACTTGAATAGATATTAATTTTTAAACCTCGTAACTCCCGAAATGCTATAGGAATATTTTGTTAATTCAGATAAATACATGTTACAAGTCCATGATGAACACTTAGAACATTTAATAAATTACATAAGTTACAACAAGAGTATTATAATTTTAATTTTACGTGATTTCTAAGCGCTTCAAGTGTAGCTATAAGTCGAAACATTAAATCATCATATTTTTTCATAGAAACATCTGACAAAAAACTGTTTCAGATAAAACTAAGTTATTTTCTTTCATAGAAAATCCAAAAATGTAATTTTGTATAGGGTGTCCCATTAAAAATTTTATAGTTAAAATTTTTTTAACTATAACCCCTCCCTCTCACGCAACCGAAGTTTGGAGATTAATCCATTCAAGTTTGAAGGTCCTTCAGATCCATACAATTCAAGACCTTAACCTTTAAAATCGATGACATAGTTTCCGAAATATAAAGCTGTTAAGAGTTATGTGGGCCACCCTGTACATTCGCAGTCAAATACACCTGCGCAAATATCCATGTACATCCATTCGTACATACAAATGTATACATATACTGGAACAGGCACACACAAGACAAACTCCGTATAGGCAAACGTACGAAAGGATCTATGAAGAAAAATTTCAAATGACATAACTAAAAAAAAAACATTTTTAAGTTTTGTGCCCATAAGACTTTTAATCAAGAACACAAAAACATATCACAAATTCAGGCAAATTGATCAAAACTATTTTCTCATACGGAATAATCTTAACAGACAAATACAATGTTTCGAAATGTAATTTTATAAAAAGACTTTCCAAATAAAAGTTGTATGTTGTAAAGGAAAACATATATCTAGGTGAATCTTTGGTTTGACCTTGTAACGTCTATATAAAGTCATTTAAAGATCAATCTAATTTTTTGAAATACAACCACTCTAATTTTCTAAATCCGTTTCTCGCAATATTTGATGAAAAAAGTTATAAGGATATTATGGTATTTATAGAAAAATTAATTATAAGTTAACCTTTAATTAATCTTGAAAAGTGACCTTAAAAGTTAAAATTCAAGATTAATAACTTTTTCCCCCCTCAAAATCATTTAAATTTTGATACATTTTTTTATACATTGTTTTGTTTCTGAGATATGGTATGCAATTAAAATGGGACACCTTGTATATGTATAATATATAATATAATGATGAACATAATATCTATTATATTTGCTTTAATTTAAATAAAAAAAGATATATAAAAAATTAGCAATATAATTTTTTTCTTATTTCAATCTTGTCTTGTTAATTAGTTTTAATTTAACATTTTAACAAGAGATTTACAAAATAAATAACATATATATAACATGCAATGGTTATATTTGCATTATTTTAATGCAAATATATTATATATTTGTATATTTTATTTTAAACATATTTGAAAATTGCTGTAATGTTATGTAATTTTTCAATAGACAGATATTTCATTATTGCAAATTTAAAATATTAAATTATAATATTACATAATTTTAAGTTATAATATATATTATGAAATTTATAATATAAAATATTAAATTTTTAATATTATTACTTTTATTTACTTTAATATTATTACTACAATCACTGTAAAATATATTTGTAATATTGTAAATTAATAATAAAATATTTCTGCAGTGTTTCTCCATAACATTTTGTAGACTGTATTAAAAGTTTGCAAATCATTTTATCTATTAACATTATCAATTGTTTTGCTACAGAAAGTAAAATATAGCTTACGAATTTATCTTCTGAATGGTATCCGTTAAGTTACGATTAATTTAACTGGAAGCACCATGACCTATACGTTCACGTTGAATATTATCTTTTGCTATCGTCGTATGCAGCCAAGTATAAAGTTACAGGTCATAGACATACAGGGGAAACAAAGGAAACAGTAGTAAGTCGGATAAAGAAACCTTCACACTTGAGTGCAATCACTCTTGGCGCTCCTAGTACTTTCTACATACATCGTGCTAATTCCTCAAACCAGAAAAAAATTAAATTCTAATCAATGTTATGACTAAAGTGAAACTGGATTTATTTACTCGACAGATTAGGTAAAAAAATTTGGGAGACTTGTTATTACAAATTTTAGGAGATCTGTTATTACAAATGTGATATTCATACCTATAAAGGGCTATTATATATTATGTATAAGCATATTTTTTTAAATTTATAATTTACGATATAAAACAATAATAAATTTGTGTTATTATTTAGCGTATATCGTTGACAAAAGATCGTTTCAAATAAATAAAATAATTTTGTTATTTCTTGGATAGTTTTATTGCAATTTTAAATTTACCTTAGGAGGTACGATTTAACATATTTTCATCTATCATAATTGAAATCAAAATAAGAAACACGTATTTTTATAAGTCTTTATTTTATTTTAAGGGATATAACATTACCTTAAAGAAAAGTCAACATTCATTTTTCGAGTGAACATCATTAAATAAAAATAAAAATTATGAGAAACAACGTTTTAAATAAAAGTTTTTCAAATAAAAATCCGCCTCAAGACGCATTTGCAACGCTCATGTCCGAGACAAGTTAGCAAATACGTTATGTCAGAACACATACATAAGTTATATTTTGTCCAACAAAATGAATTTTTATACCTATGCTGCGTGATAATAAATGCCACAGTGTTTTGAATCTATATTAATTATCGTTTTATTTGTATAAAAATGTAACAGAGTACACAGCCGCATTTTAGCGTTAATTTTTAATAAAAAAACAAAAAAAATACGTGTATGACATAGAGAAGAGTGTTACTTTTATAATCCCATATTTTTTTGTAAAAGTTTAAATGCGGACATATTTCACACGCTTTCAAAGTAAGTAATAAATGTAATATATAATACAAATCTGAGAGATTTTATCTTTTTTATTACAGTAAATTATATTTCTTTCTCTTTTCTCTCTTTCTTTCTCTCTTTCTTTCTCTCTTTCTTTCTCTCTTTTTCCTTTCTTTTGTTATTGTCAAGCAAATTGTGGTTTGATAATTGAAATGGACTGTGATAAAACCTTCCTTATATATGTTTAATTCAGTTAATTTCGTTTATTCTTTATTTATCTCATTGAACCCTTACATATCCATATTTGTTGGATGCATACACACATATAGTACATACACGCACATATATTTACATAATATAGACACAATTCTAGATTTGAAAGAATATTTTTCTTTGTGTGATACAATGTTTAACTTCTAACAATTGATTTAAATCATGAATAATCGTTACATAGTTTGTTCAGTATTTATTTTTAGAGGATGCATTTATTTTTCAAGTATCATCAATGGTAATTTTTTGCACAATACATTTGCTTCTCTTGCAAAAACATGCTAATTTTTATTACAAAGTAAATATAAAAAGATTTTGTAAATTTATATGTTGCAGGATAATGACGAAATCATTTTCATAGCTGGGTATAAGAATCATACATTCATAATATGATAATGAAAAAGAGAAAGAGAAAGAAAAGAGAAAAGAGAAAAAATAGAGACAATTTTGTATTTAAATAAAATAATTTTTTTTAATTTTGAAAGTTGAAAATCTTAAAGTAAAATGAACATAGTTTTTCTATTAAAATGGATCTTGATAAAACATTGCATAGAAGTAAATGTTAAATATTAAGAATATATGTATGTAGGATTTATAGGATATTATTTTTAAGTTATAGAAAAGAAAAAAGCATATTCATATATATTGTATGTATATGTGTATATGTATGTACATATATGTATATGCATATGTATATGCATATGTATATTGCAATCGTATATATGTTTCAATATCATCGTATTCAATTATATAGTAAGATGCATATTTGGGGTACTCACTCGTAATTTTTAGTAATTTATTCTACATTTGTGCACGCTCACGCATACAGAAAAAGTAGGTACCTAAAAAGTGAAAAACATTCCACTGTATTTTTTTCTTATATTTTAGACTTTAGACAAATCGCAGTTTTTAGCATTTTTCGTGGTGCTACCGAGGTGTACCGAAATGCTAATCTTTTATGCAATTAAAAGATCAAAATAAAATGCTTGAAAAAAGGACTATTACATTTTAAATAATATTTTTATATTGTAACCTTGTTTTAAAAATGTTTGAAAGAAAAAAATTTTACTTTAAATGGAAAGTCAATCATAGGTATGTTTCATTTTAAAATGGCAGTTCGCCAACAATAAATATTGATCACTCTTTGAAATATGCTGATAAGAATTATAAAAATTGTATGGAAATATAAATAATATCAAAACTTGACTTCAATTAAATTAATTTTAAAGAAAATATTTTATAAAGCACTAATTTTTTTTATACAAACAAGAAAAATGTTTAAAGAATCGAAATGCCAAAATTCAACTTAACCTATCCTTGTTGTAGGATAAATATTTAAAACTAAAGAATTAAATTATTAATTACTAAAAAGTTTACTCCGTATAGCTTAATAATGTGTACATACGCACATATATGTGTGCGTAATTATTTACAAAAGAATAAGATATCTTGCTAATTGATAATTTTGATTTTTGCGTACGTTGTAGAGGTGATTCAAATGATGATTCACATTAATCTTGTTTTAATTCGCGCTTGTATGTAAAATTTTCAAGATATAACTCAATTTAACTTAATAATATAAATTTTTATTTATCTTGCAATAAATTTACACATTATATCTAATACCTTATCTTCCTCCTCTAATGATCGTGACTTTAACATATGTTATAAAAAGTAAAAAGTTTTGAGTAAACTTTCAAAAGGTTTCTTATTTTAAGCAGGTGTTTATTGTTTATTAAATAATTATTTATTATTATAAATAATTTTGCATTTATATCTTGCATTATTTGAGTTTTAATTGATCGAGTTTTAATTTCAATAATTTTGAGAATTATTTTTATTTTAACTATTTTAATTATATTAATTATTATGTGTATGTGTATATGTTGTATATATACAGATACAAATACGATATTTCTTTTTAAATTATCTTTTATCTTGGCAAAATTTCTAGCAATGTATTGCTGGTTTTGAAATAGTTAATATGATGGTTTTGAAATTTTTAATATGCAAAATACGTTTATTGTGATTTGTTTCTTCGTGCAAATAATTTTTCATATAAATATTTTTCTGCAAATATTTTGTTAATTTTATTTCAATTAAATTTAATTAAGTCTAATATTTGCAGTTATATAATATAAAACATTTAAAGAACTTTCATTTGAGTTAATATAAAACAAATTCCCTTAGCTGCAAAGTGTGTTTCCAGTTTTTTTTTTATATTTGCTTAAAGTGTCTTCAGCCACCAAGTGGTTATGGCTTTTTGATGCTGATATATTAAACTGAAATACAAACTTTTTTATTACGTACACCATAAATAGAGAGTTACCAATTTAAATCTTATTTGTTTCCTTCATTACTTTTATTTTAAAATCTCTTAAATCAAATACAAAAAAATTGTACATCTAGAAAAAGCTCACCCTTTTGTATTATATGTATAACTTTACCAATTTGAATAGTAAATTTAAATACAGCTTCTTATGCTTGCAAAATTTAAACGTTGAAGCCATTGCATAATATAATATGGATATAGTATTTGTGTTATAATTAATTGTATATATACAGGGTGTCCCATTTTAAATGATCCAAGCAAATATCTCAAAAAATATGAAAGATACGGGAAAATGTTTCATACAAAAGTTTTTTGACTTCGAAGGGGACATAAGCTGGTGTCATTGGTTTAATCTTGGATAGTCGTTTAAAGATCACATAAAGGTCATCTTCAATTTCTTAAATGGAAACCCCTATTTTTCAATACATATTCTTGTAGCTTACTTTGAGAGCTTTTCAAAACATTATAATAAAGTGTTTTTTCATTAAGTACTTTTTGAGTTATAAGACTTGAAGTTTATAGTATTTTGACGTAAAATATAAAATATCTTGTGAAATATTCAGTTTTCGGTAATAATACTTTTATGCACAGAATAATGAAACCAATCAATTAGTAATGAAACCAATCAAATAGTGTAAAGAAATTTGGTGTAAAGAAAACGCATAGTTGATTTAAAAATAAATGTGTTACAAATTGCATACTTTTTTTTAAAATACTTTTTTTGAGACATTTGCTTGAGATATTTGTCATTTAAAATGGGACACCCTGTATATATTGCACATAAATATATAAAATAGAAATAGCTTATATAGGTATATATGTATAAGCTATCTCGGGCTATCCATATATCCTTTACGGGTCGGAAACTCCGACAGATTACAATGATTCGCTCTCAATTTATTTATTATTGTTATTAAACTGCATGGTTTATCCATATTATGAAATCATAGTTTGAGTTTACTTCTGTTGTTATTGGAAATAAAAAAAATACGCTTTTATCTTTTTTCTATTTTCCTTCCTCCATTCTATCAAGCGTCTTTTCAAAATTATCCTGTTTACTATCCATATGAGAGTCTTTCAACATAAATTTTATACAGTCGTTATAATCTTCTGATGTAATATCCTTAACTGAAAAATCCGTACATTCAAAGAAAGGTCGGAACTCAAATGTTTTTAGTTGTCTTATATCATGGTTCAGAAAAACCAAAATCTGCCGATTTTTTTTTTTTAGAAATTTTGTAAATGAATGTATTCGGTCTATCGACTAATTAAATGGAAATTATTTAGTTATTAATTCCAAATTTTAATGTAAATTTTAATGTAAATAATTTTTATTAACTTATTAAAATTTATAAAAATTCCTTTTCCATATAATATACATTTTTTATTGCATATTTATACTTTTTTAGTTCTTACATAAAGCTTTTACATAAAAATTTTATTCTTTATTGTAAATAACTAAAAATGTGAAAATTAGCTACATTTTTTTAATTTGTTTATTTGTATATTTAAATATTAATTGTTTAATTATATGTACAATATAAACAATAAGATGATTTAACTCGTTATAAACTTTGATGTTGAGAATACAGTAAAAATTGTAGAAAATGCATGGTACATCAGGAAATATGCAAAATATTATTGACCACCTGAAGGCTGTAAAAAATATTATAATAGATTTTTACAAAAAAGAAACATTTTTTTATGCAAACTGGATACTCTATGAAGTGTTTTGGGCATTTATAGTAAAATACATTTTACATATATAAAATATATTATTATTATATTATATTAATATAGTATTTCTGTGTAATATGAAATATACATAAATATGACAAATATATACATATAAAAAATTTTTACAAATGATTTATGCAAATATTTTACATATCTGTTATATATATTTAAAAAAACAAATATAATAATCGTATTTATCGCTTATTGTGATAATTTATTTTTTTAACTAAAAACTAGACTCCGCATTTATTTCTCACTTTTATAATTTAGTTTCAATTGAATTTTAAATTATTTATTTAAAAAATATAGTTTTATAAACAATTATAAAATAGCGTAACACAGAAAGCTAATAAAGCAAGAAATACGAACAATATTTCCTCTAACAATAAAATATTGAAACAGAAATATAAACGCGTAATGAGAACAAAAATAGAAAACCGGATTTTAAGAATAGAAGTTTATTTCCCTTTAGTTAAAGTTTGATCATAATTTATTTTTTAAAAAATCTTTTTAGTTTTTAAGAATGACTGTTTTCAAATCTGCTAAATCTGATTGTTGCTAAATCAAAATTTCTAATTTTTTAAATTAGAATGAAGCTTTAAATTAATTTTTATATGTATATAAAGCCTGAAATATTCAATATATTTTTTTAAGTGATTTTATTTATAATATTCAAATTGCAAAAAGAAAAAATTGATTTTTGCTTATTATTATATTAGCTAATAGTATATATCGAAAATTATTAATGTTCTTCTATTTATGCTAAAAAAATTATTTAAAGAGAAGTTTTAATAATATTTTGAGTCTATATACATATATTTTTTTATTTCTCTTTGATTTTCTCTATTAAAAAAATTTTTTTTTGCTAAATTTTAGCTTTGATAAACTGTTGTGTTGTGTTTGTATTAATATGTTTGCACAAATATTATATATATACTAAATATGTTACATTGGACCCTGTATATTATATGTACCTTTAATGTGCATCACGCGTATGTAGAATAAAAATATGTGTAAGTACTATGTATGTAACTGTTATGTATGCATGGTGTGTATATGAAATGCCGAATATTCGATAATGTATGTATATCTGATTTACGTCAGTGGCACATATTACATATAGCAAGGTATATTGAATCGTGTATCGTATATACCTTATATGATAAATATTGCATATACAACAGGAATATATATATTACATGCAGCAAGATATGTGTGAATGATTTGTACATGCTTAATATGTACGTACATCGAATATTGGATAACATTTGCGCATTCGATTTACGATACCTGAATGGAATATTACATATAACAAGTGTACGTACGAATGATGAATTTATATGTTAATTCAAGAATATATTCAGGATTTTATGAGTTCTATATGTGAATTACACATCAATAAACGTATACATAGTTTTTATTTATTAAACATTGTCTCTATGTAGGGCTACCATCCGTCCGGGTTTCCCCGGATTTGTCCTAGTTTTTCAAGCGTGCAGGGATGTCCAGGGAATTTTTCAAAGTAGTCCGGGTTTTGTTCGGGTTTTGAGCGCGTGACATTAATAATTATTTTATAAAATCATTTGAATTTGAGTTAATTTTATTTATTATAAAAATAATATTTTTGTTTTTCTTTTCTGTGTAATAATCTTAGCCATTTGAATTTGAGTTGATTTTATTAATCATAAAAATTAAATTTTTATACTAATTGTTTTGTATGTACTGTATAAATTGTCCAAACATAAAAATTAATAGAGTTTCTATTAATATGTATATTTTTAACTTTTAATTTGTGATTTTTATGATTTTAAAATTTTCCTGTCCCTGTATTGAATTTTTAAAATTTTGCTTTAGTAGTTGCAATAATTTTATATTATGAATTATGGGTGTCCGGGTTTCAGTCGAAAAATTCCAGGGTTTTAAACCTTTCAGTCTTAGGTCAGTAAAATTACAGATGTCAGCCCTATCTTTATGCATATGTATGCATTTATACACATATATATATATATATATATATATATAATATCAAATATAGGGGGGGGGGCAAATGTAAAAAAAAGTATTACTTATAATTATTATAAATTGTATAAAAAATTATTACTGCTATAGGGATACTTGAACACTATAAAATAAAATTAAAGTTTTTGTCTTATAATAAAATGATGAAATGTAATTAAAAGAAATACAAAGTCAAATACAAAATTGCGAGATGTCAATTAAACGACGAGCAAACGAGAACTCTCTGCGGTCGCAAACGATTCTCCGAATATATTTACTTTTTCGCACGTCTCGAATTTTCGATTATTTGTTTATGTGACCTCATCTGTCTAGTCATACGAGGGCAGTTCGATAAGTCAGTGACTTTTACAAGATATGGCACTCAAATCGCAATCTAATTTTATTTCTGATATTTACCATCTTATTTAAGTATACACACCAAGTTTCAAGTAGATCTGTCAAATAGAAATTTTTTGACAGCGTTCTAAAGCGGATAAGTTTGTGTTTTTTGCTAAAATGGAAAAAAGTGAATTTCGTGTGCTAATAAAACATTACTTTTTGCGTGGAAAAACCATTAAGGAAACTGAAGAAAAGCTAAAAAAGTATTATGGGGACTCTGCTCCGTCGCATGGAATGGTTCACAAGTGGTTCACTGAATTTCGTTGTGGTCGTACAAGCACGAATGATGCTGAGCGTCCGGGACGTCCGAATGAGGTCACAACTGAAGAAACAGTCAATAAAATCCATGATATTGTATTGGACGACCGTCGAGTGAAGATACGCGAGATAGCCAAGATAGCGAGGTAAACATCTCAAACGAACGTGTTTTTAATATCTTGCATAAACATTTGGGCATGAAGAAGCTGTCGGCCAGATGGGTGCCGCGCTTGCTCACAATCGACCAAAAACCACAACGAAATTCAGTGAACCACTTGTGAACCATTCCATGCGACGGAGCAGAGTCCCCATAATACTTTTTTAGCTTTTCTTCAGTTTCCTTAATGGTTTTTCCACGCAAAAAGTAATGTTTTATTAGCACACGAAATTCACTTTTTTCCATTTTAGCAAAAAACACAAACTTATCCGCTTTAGAACGCTGTCAAAAAATTTCTATTTGACAGATCTACTTGAAACTTGGTGTGTATACTTAAATAAGATGGTAAATATCAGAAATAAAATTAGATTGCGATTTGAGTGCCATATCTTGTAAAAGTCACTGACTTATCGAACTGCCCTCGTATATGTCGATCATAAATCTCGGTCATAAATCTTTGCTTCGACCTAACAGTCTCGTTAAATTAATAATTTCTCGATGTTTTACTTTCTCTTTTCTAGCTATCACACATAGCTGCTTACTTGAAATTTAATAACTTACTTAGTATATGTAATAATTTATGTAATAACTTACTTAAAATGAATAACCGTTCACAAATACATTTGTTTGAAATAAATCCGTTCCTATATTACTTATGATTATTAATTATAATATAAATGGTGATAAGTTTAAGTGATTAAGATTATTATAAAATTAAATTAAAGTTTTACAATTTTTTATTTATATTTATTTCTCTTAAAATTAAAAGCAAAACAAAATAATATGAAAAATTTTTATGTCAAAAATATGAATAAAATATTATACATATAAGATTTTCTCGTTGCAATGTTTTTATGTTAAAAATTTTGTATATTTAAAAAAATGCAAAATATTGTAAAAATTTGCAAGCACACATATATATATATACATATAAGGTGTTTTATTTCAAATGATACAGTCGATTATCTTAAAAGTAAAACAAATTTTTAAAAAATATTTTATATAAATTGTAGGATTTCGAAGGGGACATAATATCATGACCTAGAGAAGTGCTTCTGGTGTTTTTCAAAGTCATTTAAAGATCAATACAGTTTTGTTGAAACGGGAACCCTTTTACATAAATTGATTTATTAATATTTGGCATAAGAAGTTATAAAGTTAGGATAGCCAAATAGTGAAAGTGAATAGTTTATGAGATATTTTATACTTTAGTTTATAATCTTACATGAATTATGAAATATGTAAAATATTTATTTTCTGATAATCTTATCTTAATACTTTTATGTACAAAATAATGAGAGAAAGTGTTGGAATACAATGGTAAATTTCTTTTATGTGGCAGCACTGATGAAAAGAGCGCGTTTTTTTTTGTTCCCAAGTCTGTTCTGTGCTTTTCCCCCTGTTCCGTTCCGTTACGTTTTGTATACTTATACTGTGTCTGCGTTCTGCTTTTATAAGTTTATATCTTCAGGAAAAGCTTAAAGTTCTTAATAAATATTCTAATATATACGTCGATAACTGTCTGCTGTTATTAAAAATACCCATAGTACAACAGGTTATGGGCCCAGAACGTAGTGGGCGATAGATGTGAGAAATCGACGTGTGGCTAAGAGATTTTGAGGTTATCTCTAAATCAAGAAGAGAATAAATCGATATAGCTTTTTGATTGTCATCTGAAATGGATCAAGTTCAGATAGCTACACCATCCATCAAATTAAATGGAGAAAATTGGGTGGTGTGGAAGTTTCAGACCTCAGTTATTTTAAAAGGACGAGGTTTATTTAATATAGTGACAGGCGAGCATTTGAGACCGTCAGAGGAAGCCGGAGCACAAGAATGGGACAAAAATGATGCCAAAGCTCAAGAGTTATTGGTAACAAGAATAGAACAAGGACCGCTCACTCATTTATTGTCATGCAGCACGTCAAGAGAAATGTGGTCTAAGCTAATATCAGTATATGACAAAGAGTCCGTAGTAAGTATTCATCTGCTTCAACAAAAATTCTTTACTTTGGAATTCAGAGAGTCGGTATCAACGTACATATCCCAATTAGAAGAGATAAGAAATAAGTTAAAACAAGCAGGTGAGGAATTGTCTGAGAAAATGATTATGACAAAGATAATAATGTCGTTACCTGAACAATATAAGCATTTTAGATCTGCGTGGGAATCTGTACCTATGGAAAGTCAAACTTTGGAGGAGTTGACAGCGAGACTGCTGATTGAAGAAGAAAGAATGAAGTCACTGGATGGAGCAAGTGCGTTAGCAAGTACGAGCAACAGAAGAGACTTTAAGCATAAAAGAGATGAGAAGCAGTTTAAAAAAATTAAATGTTTCGTGTGTCAGAAACCAGGACACATGGCTAAACAATGCTTCAGGAATGAAGACTCAAAGACAAATGTGAAGAAATGCCAGATATGCAAGAAAGCTGGACATACAAGTGCAAACTGCTGGTTTCGAAAAGATAAAGAAAATGAAAAGGATAAAGATACGAAAGCAGACAAGAAATCAGAAGTAAATGCATTTATAGGAGCAAGCACAATCTTAAATTCAAATGACTGGTGTATGGACACAGGAGCAAGCGAACATATGTGCAGTGACAAGAAATTATTTGAAACACTGAAAGAAGAACAAGCAGCTGGTAAAATAAAAATCGGTGATGGAACTCTATTAGATGTCAAAGGAATAGGAACTGTTAAATTATACGCATGGAATGGATCAGAGTTCATAAAAACATATTTGTCAGATGTTTTGTACGTACCAGAATTAAAATTTAACCTATTCTCAGTCGGACATGCTATGGATAAAGGATATCGTTTAATCTCTGACAATAAAAGGTGCAAGTTATTGGACAAAAATGGGAAGATTCGAGCAATAGCAGAGCGATGCAATTATACAAGATGAAATTTAGAAAAGAAGACAATACATTGCAGCCAGGATTAATAAATACAGATATTTCATACAAGCAGGAAGATATCTTTGATTGTCATTTGGTCGACAAAGTAGATAGCCTGATGTCATGGCATTATCGGTTTGCACATCAGAATTTCGATCAAGTCAAGAAAATTTTAACTAGAAATGATATAAAGTATATAGAAGACGATGTAAACAAAGTCTGTGAAGAGTGTCTGGCAGGAAAGCAACACAGAAGTCCTTTTCATACGAGCAATTCAAGAGCGAAACGAGCACTGGAACTGGTTCATGCCGACGTGTGTGGCCCTATGGAAACAACTTCATTAGGAGGATCAAGATATTTTTTGCTTATAAAGGATGACTATTCATCATATCGCTACGTATATTTTATGAAATGTAAATCAGAAGTAAAGGTAAATATTGAAAAATTTATTATGTTATCAGAACGAGAAACTAATAACAGGATAAAAATATTGAGAACGGATAACGGCTTAAAATTTCTTAATACAGAAGTTAGCAAGATGTTAGAACGCCTTGGAATACGACATCAAAGGTCCGTAGTCTACACCCCTCAACAGAATAGAAGAGCGGAACGAGAAATTCGAACATTGGTTGAAGCAGCCCGTACAATGATACATGGTATGGATAAGAAATTCTGGGCAGAGGCTGTAAACACTGCAGCTTACGTCCTAAATAGAACAGGCACAAGTCCAGTTGAAGGAAACATCCCGTATGAAGCATTTTTTGACAAGTCAATAAATGTCAACGAGTTGAAAATTTTTAATACAAGAGTAGCTGTATATATACCAAAACAGAAACGTCTAAAATGGGATCCGAAGAGCAGAGAAGGAATATTCGTCGGCTATGGCGAAGATGTTAAAGGTTATCGAATATATTTCTCAAAGACAAATAAAGTAGAGTATCATAGAGATGTTATATTTTTACCGAATAAAAAGAGTAATATTGAAGAAATCAAGGAAACGCTGTGTGTAGAAGACGATGAATATGAGAGTAGCAGCAGCTCTAAAGATGATGTTGAAAATGATGAAGACGAAAGTCTAGTAAATCAAAACGGAGAAAGTAAAGATGAAAACGACTATGTTTCCCGCAGTGAAGATGATGTTTCTAGTAATCAAGATAATAATACTCGCAATGAAGATGATGTCCGTTTAAAATACAATCTAAGGAATAAAAATAATATAAAAAGGCCGGCAAAGTTTGAAGATTACCACTTGAGTTTCCTGTCAATAATGAAAGAGGAAGAGCCAAAAACTTACGATGAAGCAATATTAAGTAACGAGTCCGGTGAATGGAGAAAAGCAATAGAAGCAGAGGTCAAGGTTTTAGAAGAAAACGAAACTTGGGTGTGTGCAAAGAAACCAACAGACAGTAAGGTGATCGAATGCCGATGGGTTTTTAAACGTAAAAGAAACGAATCTGGTAAGGTAGTATCGTATAAAGCCAGATTGGTGGCTAGAGGCTTCCAACAGACCGACAGAGAATTTCTAGATGTATATAGTCCCGTGGCTAAGCTACCGTCCGTACGAATATTTCTAGCTTTGTGCAATGAATATAATATTCCAATTTTTCAATTAGACGTTTGTAGTGCCTTTTTATACGGGGAGATACAAGAGAATGTTTACATCACATTACCGGAAGGTTTTAATAAAATAAAAGGGTCGGTTTACAAACTTAAAAAATCGTTATATGGACTTAAACATTCACCAAAGAATTGGAATAAAAAGTTTAATAGCCTAATGTTATCTTTAGAATTTATTAATTCAGAATATGAATATTGTTTATATGTAAAAGCAACTACAGAATACAAGATTTATGTTTTGCTTTACGTAGATGATTTGTTGTTAGCTTGTACTAGTGTAGAAGAAATTCAAAAAGTAAAAGCGGTACTTAAGAAACATTTTAAAATGAAAGACTTAGGTATATCAAACAATTTTTGGGTATGAATATTTCACAGAATCTCAAAGAAAAGAAAATTGTCATTAATCAGTCAACGTATTTAAAGATTGTACTGGATAAGTTTGATATGCAAAATTGTAAACCAGCGTCTACACCTATGGATATAAACTTTAGACATGATTTGTTAAAAAGAGATAAATCAGAAAGTCCTGAAATCGAGCATAAGTGTAGAAAATTGATAGGATCTCTTATGTATGCAATGGTATGTTCTAGACCAGATTTGTGTATTTCAATAAGCATACTAAGCAGGTATCAGTCATGTGCTAGTCAGGAGTTGTGGTATGCGTTAAAAAGATTATTGAGATATGTTAAAAGAACTGTAGATATGAGTTTAATTTTTGAGAAATCAGATAATGACAAAAAACTTATTTATGGATATGCTGACTCGGACTGGGCAGGCGATAGAGTTGATCGTAAGTCAACTGCAGGCTATATATTTAAGATGTTTGGATGTACGGTTTCCTGGGCTTCTCGTAAACAGTCAGCAGTCGCTTTATCGTCAACTGAAGCGGAATATGTAGCGCTTAGTCTAGCTACTAGCGAAGCGTGCTGGCTAAGATACTTATTTAAAGATTTATAAAAGTTAATAACAATTATATACCTGTAAAAATTTATGAAGATAATCAATCAGCTATAAAAGTATGTAATAATCCTGAATTTCATCAAAAGTTAAAACATGTTGACATTAAAGTTCACTTTGTTCGAAATAAGCTAAGAGAAAATGTTATTCAAGTAGAATATCTAAGTACTGATAAACAGGTTGGTGATATGTTCACCAAACCGCTAGGAAAACAAAGTTTTCAAAAGTTTCGTACTATTTTAGGTATAGAATAAGTTAAGAAAAATTATATAAAATATTGTTAAAGAAATCTGCCATTGAAGGGGGGTGTTGGAATACAATGGTAAATTTCTTTTATGTGGCAGCACTGATGAAAAGAGCGCGTTTTTTTTTGTTCCCAGGTCTGTTCTGTGCTTTTTCCCCTGTTCCGTTCCGTTACGTTTTGTATACTTATGCTGTGTCTGCGTTCTGCTTTTATAAGTTTATATCTTCAGGAAAAGCTTAAAGTTCTTAATAAATATTCTAATATATACGTCGATAACTGTCTGCTGTTATTAAAAATACCCATAGCACAACAGAAAGTAATTGATATAAAGAAAACACATAGATGTTTTTAAGAAAAAATATGTAGCTGCGAGTTGCAATTTATTTACTTTTTCTTGGAAATAACTATGTGCTTCCTTTACAGCAATTGATTTTTTTCATTATTTTATGCATAAAAGTATTGAAAAAAGTATTAAATGAAAAAGTACTGAAATCATCGAAAAATGAATATTTTACGAGCTTTTTTATAGTTTATATAAAATTATGTCAAATTTAAGTATAAAATACTTCGTAAACTATTTATTTTTTAGCCATCTTACCCTTATAATTTTCTATGTCGAAAATTGCGAGGAATCGATTTATAATAAAAATTATAGTACCATTTAATAAAACAAATGACCTTTAAATGACCTTGAAAAGGGCTCTTCAAAATAAGTCAGTAGCGCCATCTTCTGTCTCCCTTCAAATTAGATAATTTTCGTTTGAAACATTTTGTTATACAATCAAAAATAAAAAAGATTTTAGGGGTAGTTGATTAAAATGAAATACTTGTTTATATGACAGTAACGTTTTTTTTATATTTTTTGTCTTTTTTCCACTTTTTCATTCTCTAATTTTAATGAATTTTAATTAGTATATTAGTATATACATAGTATAGAACAGTTGAAAATAACAAATATGTATTGTAGTGAGTCATGAATGCTGAGTAAAAGAAAGAGGGGGAAGTGACAAAGGGAGAGGAAGGAAAGGAGGAGGGACTGAAGGATAGAGGAGGGAAGAAGATTGGGTGATGGAGAGGGAGAGAAGAGGAAGAGAGAGAGAGAGAGAGAGAGAGGAGGGGGAGTGAGAGGAAGAGAATGTGCGAATGGTGTTCTTAGGATTGACTTGTAGATGTTAATGTGCGGAACAACCAAGCGTTTTGATAAAAGCTCATAATAGTTTCGGCTTTTTTTGATCTTAGAAAGTATCTATTTAATTAGTTAGGTACTTTTAAAATAATGTAAAATACAATAATATATAATAAACATACCTTTGGTAAGTATTTAGCTTTTTAGAACGTAAAATGTACTCTCTTTAAAAACGTACAACACAAAAATATCTTAATTATTTTTTTAAATAATTGATTTTATTTTTTAACAAAGTACACCTACGATTGATTGGTCAAAGTCTGTAGTAGTTCCTTTTAATTTCTAATTTTGACCATCCATGTTAATTATTCGTAGGATTATCTAAAAACCAGTCAAAAACCGAAACACAAAATCATTTCGGGCTTTTACCAAAACACTTGGTTGCTCTGCACATTGACCAGTCAATCCTAATAACACCCACGCTATGGGCTTTGACCATAACCAGTGTTTGCTGTTATCTAAATAAAATTATATAGATGATCATCTAGATGAAATTTTGGCGTTATCTTATCTTTATATAGATAATTAAAAAATGTATTATCTATATCTGCATCTTAGATAAAAAAAAGTGTTATCTTTACTAAATTATCTAAAATAATATTCAGATAATTTGATTTTGAGTTTCATAGCACATGAAAATATTTTAAGTATAGTAGAACTTGAGCAGTAAACGATAAAAACTTATATAAATAAAAAACTATGAATATATTTTTATATCTCTTTTATAATTTCCATTTTTTTTATTTTACATTACATTTTTATTTATTTACATTTTTTAACTGTTTACATAAGCGATTTTAAAAATAATATTATCTGGAAGTTATCTAGATGAATCGTCATATAATTTTATCTTTTATCTAGATACATTTAAAACAAAATCATCTTTATCTTATCTAAGATGAATTTACATATTTTTATCTCATCTTTATCTAGCTAATTTTAAAATCATCTAAGCACAACACTAACCATAACATATATACACTTATTGACAAAAAATTAAGCATCCATAAAAACACGTTATGTATCAATGATATGACTTCGTCCAGCGAGAGAACATCTATGGTGTATAGACGGGAAAAGTGAGAAAAGCGTAACTCGCTACTCACTCAGTAACGTATACATGTACGGCACGCCTGGACCTAAGGCTATTATCCGATGTTTCGGAGTAATGTTCTGATGTTTCAGGAGCCATTGCTAGCACTGATAAGCTGCAATATAGAGCGGCTTTCTAGATGTATCATGGGCGGAGACCTGCTCAAAACAGACAAATTTTTCTGTGGATGTTCTCTCGCTGGACAGAGTATAATGACAATCATACACTTTGATAATCGTTCTTAGCGTGCATGATCATTCAAACTGAAATTGTTTGCACATCTATCAATTGTATATCAAATGTGTTATTGATTTGATATGATTTTCTTTATCTATCTCACTGACTTTATATTTCCTGATACTTCCCTACTTTCCCTACTCACTTTCTAGCTCACCGTTACACTATTCCTGCTACATCATCTACATCTGCTACACCTATTATATTTTTCAACCGGAAATTTTTGGATTATATTTACCTTATATATAAAACATTTTATATTTTTTTAGTTTTAATTATATTTATAATAAATTATCTTGAATTTAAAAAAATTTTCGAAATATTAATAATACATATAATATATATATATATTTTTTTTTTCTATTGTTGCAGGTAACTGGAATTACAAAATGCATAAAGGCATTTAATTGAACCTTTTGGGATCTAAATATGTAAACGCTTTTATATTTAATTTTATTTTATTACAAATTTTATGGCATGCTATTGTACAGCATAAAAGAATTAATCTTAGAGAACTAATTATATGAAAATATGAATTATTGGAAATATGAGAACAGTAATATATCTGTAACTATTTAAGATATTCGAATCAAATCTTATATAATAAGCTTGAAATTTTATTTATATAACTTTTAGTTTTATTTATCGATTATCTTATAAAAATTATTTATAAGAATTATATAATTTTAAATATTAATAATTATATTCGTACGTTTGATTTAATATTACATTAATGTTTGATTAGAAATATAGTAGTAGTAGTAGTAGTAATGTAGTAATTCTTTAAGAAAATAGATAAATTAAGATAAGAAAACAGATAAACTAAAATGACAATGCAAAAATATTTACTACAAAAAAATAATGCTAAATTAATTTTTGATGTATATAAACATATACAATGGCCCATATTCTGGATCTTATTCTTTTATCGATAAAAACACTTTTAAGCATTATTGCAGTTTCTGTAACAGAAACTTTATGCTTCAAAGCGCTTTTATCGATAAAAGAAGATCCAGAATATGGGCCATCAAGTCTTTCCAACATAGCATCCTCTATTCAAGAATATAAGTTTTAAAATTAAACTAACAATAAGATTTATTATATATTTCGGAGCATTGATTTATATATAAAAATAATCTTGGAAAAGTATAAATTGTTACAGAGAGAGTAAAATTTTGCTGCAACCAGTGTTTACTGTTATCTACATAAAATTATATAGATGATTATCTAGATAAAATTTTTGCAGCATCTTATCTTTATATAGATAATAAAAATATGTATTATCTATATCTGCATCTTAGATGAAAAAATGTGTTATCTTTATTAAATTATCTAGAATAATGTTCAGATAATTTGATTTAGAGTCATAGCACATAAAAATATTTAAATAGTAAACTTAAACAGTAAGCGATGGAAACTTACAAATAAAAGTATGAATATATTTTTATATCCCTTTTAAAATTTACATTTTTTTGTTTACATAATCAGTCAAAAAATAATATTATCTGGAAGTTATCTAGATGAATCGCCATATAATTTTATCTTTTATCTAGATACATTTAAAACAAAATCATCTTTATCTTATATAAGATAAATTTACATATTTTTATCTCATCTTTATCTAGCTAATTTTAAAATCATCTAAGCACAACACTGGCTGCAACTATATATTTTTTTAAATTTTTATTACATTAACATTTATTTAACCGAGGCGTTATAAAATGTTTAATTAAAAAATATTTTGTAACGTTCCGCTTCCGCGAGATTTGGCTGTGTGTCTTAGCTCATCGGAATCAGAGCTCGAAAAAGAACAACGAAACATGAAACGCGTGATTCAAAGATTTTTATTGTATTAGTAGTAGCAATAGGATTAAGTCTTACAAATAAATTCGAATTGATTTGCATAGTTTTGAATTCTCTATAATTACTTTTTAAAAAACAATACTTTCAAGTAGACTCAAACCTGAACGAGATAGATTCGAACTCTTTATACGAGTAAGTATCTTAAAAACAAGAGCAAGTATATTTGAACCCAGATCAAGTATGTTCGAATCTTTTATGAATTGCAGCTAACACAGATGATAAGGCCATACCGTACGGTATTTCAAACGTATTAATAGCGAATTGTACCGCAATATCACGGCTGTGGTATGTATGCGTGAGATTGTAGTTTATTGTAAACAATGGCCGCATTCAGCGGATTCAACGGTTGGACAACATTACTAGATTTTCCGATGTCATTCGACACTAATTGGCTGGATTTGAAAGTAGAAATCAATCACGTTATTGCTACTTAACGGTTGAGTCCACTGAATGTGGCCAGTGATTATTATAGCACATGTGAGTTATCCCCAAACACTCGTATAAATTTCGCTGACGGTCGAGAAAGTTAAGACTCTCCTTCCACGTCGTCTGCGATAGGCCAGGTGGATGTACATCAATGGACAAAATATCTTGTTGGAGACAGAAAACTTCTATCCGCAAGATTCTGCCAACGTGCGGGTATCGGATATTTAGCAAAAAATGCTCAGTGAAGGTTGAGAACGCTATATCCTAGTTTTCTCGATGGGATATGCAAGTTAGACATCGGATTTCCGTAAAGGCTCGGCGGAGGCAGAAAACGCTATACTCCAGTTTCTCTTCCGTGTGCTCTTTTAAGTGCTGCGGAATGCCGGCTTAAATGAATTTGGAAGCAGATCTAATGATAGCCCAGTAATTGGCGGTCTTTTATGTCGCCTAATTGCGGTAATTCGGCGATAATTTGGCGATTCGAAATAACTCGGTAGCCGACGATCTCTTACTCACAATCAGTTAATTATCTTAACTCGATTATTCTCAGATGTAAATTCAATTAATTGCCATAATTCGATACTTCCTGGATTAGCTCCCCGAGCAGAAATGAAATCAGGCATGCCCTATGTATGATTAGGACCTGATCGGGAAGCAGTAAGGTATGCCCTAATAAGAAATTCTTAGTTTTTTTTACAGACAAATTATTATCTTTACAAAACTTTATTATTAAGTAAATTAAAAAAATGATTATTAAGTACATTTATCTTGAAAAAAAGTGTTTAATTATATTATAATTATATACAATATATATTTATATATATACATAATATATCATTTGTAAAATTAAAAAATTGTATATATGTATATACATATACATATATGTATATATAATATATATGATCGGACGAAAACTGGTGCTGTTGTTGAAGCTGTTTAAGTTGTTTATTATGCCAATTTGAGTAACAATTTTTACAAAACTAGTAAACAAGTTTTTACATATATGACTGTTGGCAATATTTTATAATTTAAAATACTTAATATACTTATATTAATACTTATATATTATATATATATATATAAAATTTGAATATTATTAAAAAATATTTTCAAAAATCAGTTTATTATTTGCATATATGTATAATATAATGTATGTGCAAATTATATAATACCTTCATAAAAAAAGTATTATATACAAGTATTTTAAATTATAAAAATATTGCCAACAGTCATACATGTAAAAACTTGTTTATTAGTTTTGTAAAAATTGTTACTCAAATTGGTATAATTAAACAACTTCAACAGCTTTAACAACAGCACCAGTTCTCGTCCGATCATTGAAGTTAAGCAGCGTTTGACATGATTAATACTTGGATGGGGGGTGACCGCTTGGGAATTATAAAATATTAAAATAAGAAATTATTTATCAACTTACACACACACACACATCTATATATATATATAGTTACTATACACATTTTTAAAATGTTTATTTTAGTTATAAGTTTTAAATGTAAGGCGCAGTAAGGGGCAGTCATGAGGTCCTGATAAGGAAAACCTGATCAGGCAATCTTAATTCTCGACGTTACATTTATAATCGGGGCCCAACAAGGGCTATCCGATGAGCCCCTGATCAGGCGCTAGGGCATGTTTATTAGGTCCCTATTAAAACCCTTCTAAAATTTCTGCTCGGGTCAGTTTTTCTCGCAGCTTCGAAACAGTTATTATGATGGCCATATAATTGCCATATGGTCGTTAGCAAATATTTCAGAGTTTAAAAACAGCACAATCCCTGTTTAGTTGGTGTCCGCTCTGGGTGACAGACTTTCAATAGATAATCGGCCAGAAAAAATGAAGAATGCATTATTCTCTTCTTTTGAATGCTTTAAATTTAGAGGCATGCACATGTTCTTAATTAAAACGCCTTCGATAGCATAATTAGCCTTCCCATGCAAAACGCAAGACCTAGTGTTCTCAGGGCGTGCGAACTATTTTTCTCCCCAAAGTGCGATCGACGATCGGGCCAAGTTTTATTTTTACGTGAACGAGTGGTAATGGCAACAATATCATCGGCATCAACAACTCGTTCCGTATACTCTTAATAATATTTCGCTGGAACATTATTGGTGCGTTTCCTAAAACACGACGTTTCCGTTGTATGGCGTGTTCTGGCTGGTCGGGATTGCGCGGTCTTAAGCGTCAAGCAGTTCTAATATATCCGATAAGCTGCGATTTCCCGGAACATTCTGAATATAGTGCTAATATGATCTTCTGCGATGTCAAAATCAAGCATGAATTATAGTTGGCTATTGATCTCACACATTGCTCCCATTATTTCTTGGTAAGTATTTCTTTAAATCTGAAATTGTGGAGTATAACGTCGATATAGCTGTCTCTTATCGGTGTGGTAGTCGAAATGTGGTTGATCTCTTCGTAGATGCATCGGTATCAGCGGCGTACATTTTTGGGTTGTCGCGACAGGACGCGATTGCTACACGATTCAAGATGCCTCAGCGGTATTTTACCTCAAAGTCATATTACTGAAGTTCAAATACTCAGCAAGTGACTCGCTCAATAGAAGCTTTAAATTTTTATAATCAGTGGAGCGACTGGTGTTTAGTGATCATTATGAACTGTTGTAAGAGAAAATTGTATTAGGTATTTTCCGTTTATATCTTGTGTTATATCCCTTGTATTTCTTTCTATGCGTTGACTACTGCGTATGCGCACTACTAATATTCGTACTTATTTTCCCGCGCATTCTTTCCCTTTGTTCGTTGTCAGCGGCGCTTCTTCATCTAGCTCTGGTTTTTACGCTCTACGCATGTAAGCACGTACTTATGTATTCTCGTTACTGTATCTTTTATTTTGTACAAGTGAGCAAAGTATCTCTGTATTAAAACGTGCACAGCAACTAAATTAACGTGTCAGTGAATTGAGAAAGCCCACGTCAACATGAACAAATATTTGTTGAGATAGCTCTTTATTCACCGGATTCATGAGATACTCACGTTTTATCATACTGTAATTTTGTCCGGCTCCGTTTAAAATACGGTTTGCGTAAGCAATCACCCGTTCGCCCTTTTCAAAATTCTGCGTGAGTACAACTTCGAATTTCTCTAGTTCGATCTTTAAGAATTCTTCGAGACGCACCTCGTGCATTGAGCATGTGGTTAATCCATTAGCAGTTTCACATTTCGGTGCGACGGTGCGGCGAATTGTAGTCTGTGATGTCATGGCGATGGTATCGTAATATTGATGCAAGCCCAGAGATCCATTAAGTACCACTTTCTAATGTTGGTAATGGAAAATTCGTACGTGTAAGTTTGATTGTGTATATGGATTGGCGTAATCGTATCTGGGATATGCCAAGCGAATATGCCATTTGCGAGCTACCGTTAAAGCGCAATTCATATATCCTCATTGATCTGATTGATGATTCCAGCGTTTATAAATAATATTTTTGCTTTGGAGTTAAGCATTGATATTTGCCAATTTGTTATATGCGGCGTATATTTTACGTGGGGTTCAGGGAACTAGTTTCAGCCGTGATGATCCCAGACCGCTAGGCGTTTTCTATTGTCGAGTGGCACTGTCTTGTGAACATGCTATCCGCATTGGAAAAAAAATTTTTTTGGCGAGCGTTTGCAATCAAATCGGATGTTCTCTCGCTATTTATAGCATATGGTTGTATGTGTGTGTGAATTTCAGTAACGGTTGAGTTGATCGAAGCTTTATCAATAATTTGAATCTGCTTTATATAACAAAAGTGTTTTTATTTTTGCTTTATATATTCTATAAATAGAGATATTAACATGCAAAGTCTCAATCTATAGAGTTTTCTATTAAGAGATGGAAAAATTTCCAACTTAAAAGTTTGAAAAGAGATGACGCTTGCAGCTGATGGTAAATAGTGATCCTTCAGGAAGTGAATAAGCGGTATCCGTTTTCTATTCATCAGTCAGAGGTTATTTGTTTCAAAACCGGAAATAGAGAAAGAGAGAAAGAGGGAGCGAGTAAGAGAGATATGTAGATATACACATATACATATACCTGTACATATTTGTATTGAAACACGTTTGAATTTTGCCGCTGAACATACCACTTCCGCTTTTGAAACGAATGGCGACAATTATTCCGATCACTCCCTGGAGGATCACTAATGATAAACTAATTGTTAAGTGTACCGACTATATCGAGTCAAGTGATATATAAGTGTGTGTGTTAAATTTTGTAATATTGTTGTACCATTGTAACCTTGTTGTAACATTTTAAAAGCTCAGTGAAAATTTTTCTGCAATTTAAAACAAAATTTAAACGTTCTATAAAAGAGTTCATCTTTTTCATTTAGAAAATCGCCACGAATGCTAAACAAAACCTCATTCAAATCATCATAAAACGAAAAGATAGAGAACGATAGCATAATGAGAGAGAGTAAAGAACCTCATACAATGCCACAAGGCAAATGATTCTACGCCATCGGCTCTTTTTTCAAATTCGGTTTCTACATGGACAGCTCTCGTATAATAAGTAATACATATATATAATAAATAAATTATATACAGAAATGATTAAAAATGGATGCATACAATTTTAAATAACTAATATTTTTAAAGTTTACAAATACATATAGTGATTAGTGATACGTCAACCAGAAGAAAAACTATCCAAGTTTTGTCTTTCATTTTATAAGTTCTCGAAGTGATTTTCTTTAGCTACATGAAAAACGTCGAGACGATAGTCAAATTTCTTCCATACTTGTTTTAGTTATTCTCGGAGATGCGCTAAACGGGAATAATAGGTTTTATTCTATATCCGTTGTCACTAATTTCACAGTTATAAGAATGCGATGATTGAACTTATCCTACAAGTTGTGAACACTGATAGCACATATACAGCATCCTTAATATCTTCAAAAGAAAAAGTCGGACGGTGTAACATCCGGTGACCTGGAGGGCCAACTATAAAGCACCAACATATCACTTTTTTTTAGGATTACGTTAAGTTCAAAAATACATTACAGCTGTAAGTCAGTGACAATGAATATGATAGAGTATGCATGTATACGCGCATATACAAACGCACACAACACACACATACATACATGATTATTTTATTAATGTTATATTGAGATCTGTGGGAAATTTCTCTGTGGCAGTTGGCATTACATCCATTGAATAATTACCATCCTTCGCTCTGAAATCCTATACTAAATTATAAGTAGCGTAAAACGTCAGGTCTGAATAATTCATTGTCAGTTCATTGTCAGATAAAAGCAATTGCTCGGAAAGCGAAAGACTCAGGTTTGATTCCCAATTCAGTCACTCGCACCTCACATATCATTTAATCGACAAATATTGTCTTTTCGCGAAAATTTGTTGATTTATAATAAAATTAAAATATTCTACAAATACGTCAATGTCTGCCACGAATTATTACAGTGTGTTAGGACTTGTAGCCATCTCTAGTACATACACCCTTGCTTATTAGTTAAAAAACAAAAATTTTTTAATTTTGTAATTTATATAAATATTAAGTAAATGCTAACAATATAATTTATATAAAAACAATAAACTTTTGAAGAAACATTAGTTTATAACAAGAAAAGTGTATAGAAAAGCTAATGTACACAAACTTAAAATCTTTTAACTTGTCCAAACAGATATTAATATTCTCTATCTAATATGATAAAATGTATAAACTTGATAAATAGTTTATGTTAAGAACAAAATAATATATTAAAAATAAAGTCAACTAAATGTACCTATATTAATATAATAATATATTCTAATAACAATAATTTTTTTAATACACTTTTTTTAAACACTTTATTAGTAAATTATTTTATTGCTTTGTATCAAATTTATATTAATGTTTTTATAACACATTTTGAAATTAATATTATAATTAATGAATATTTATAAATATAATATATATAAAATATAAATATATTTATAAATATAATATATGTATATTTAATATATTTTTATTATTTGTTTCTTTTCATTTTTTCAAGTTTTTACTACAAAATTGTTTCAAAATTTATGGGTTTATTCTGTAAAAATGCTCTATAACGCTCTATACATCTCTATAAGCTATGTAGCACTGTAGAGCAAAAAGGAAAAAGCGAAGAGCGAAAAAAAGAAAGAGCTACAGAGCTACAGAGCTACAGAGCTTATAGAGCGAGAATTTTCTTACAGAATATATCACTTAGTGAACTAATATATTTCCAACAAATTGACAACTTATACTATTGTATTAAAAATTGAATTATGCGTCGAAGAAATTACATAATTTTTTTAACAAAAATGAGTAGCGTAAATTAAATAAATTTTTGCGTACTTACTGTATATAATTATATATCCAATTATACTTTATATACTTTAATAAATTATTTAATAAAATATTTAATGTTGACTTATTTCTGCAGATAATATAAATTTTTTCATCATCGCCAATTTATATTATCAAAATATCTGAACACTCTCTTGTTACTTAAAGATATTTCAATATTAGAGTTAAACAGCTGATTGATGTGTATTATTTTCTTAATTAGTACTTCTTTAATTAGAAACATACCCCATTTTCATTAAGCCCTGACAGATACAAAATATTTATCATGCTATTTACCACTGTTACTTACTATTCCCGTTCTTTGTATAAGTTAATATAATAAATTAACTCCAACTTTCCTTATAATTCAGCAGACAATAGTTAATTCATTTTTGTCTTTTTCGTATTTACACAGTTTATACAGAATGTTCAGTAATTGCCATCAGATAAGAAAAGTTAAGTAAGTTCAAATAAAAAATTTCCTAATAAATTTGAAGTCGATTTTTTGTCTTCAGATATTTTATGAAAAACTTATAATAGTTACAGTCACAGATTTCTTTAATGTCGAAAATTATATTAATAACTTTTTTTCTTTTGAATTTAACTTCAAAAATATAGATAAATAATGAGATTATGTTCTTTATTTAAGTATAAATTTGCTTGAAATTAATAGTTAAAGATATTTTTTAACTAAAACAGAAAGATAGTAAAAAAATCATTTTATTTCAAAATTGAGTGAGGTTTTACATTTTTTCAATACTTTCACCAATTTTTAAACCGTGAATTCATCTAACAAAATTGTAAAAAACATATTTTTTTACATCATATACGTAACAGTAAAGTATCCTGAATAACAATAAATGCGTTTATTTATATACATATACATTATTGCCTATTGTTGTATATAACCGGATTCATAAATAGAAGAATTTTGACATTTGCTCGTCTGATTAATTTTTTATTAATTAATATTGTTATAAAAAATCTGATATAATAAAATTTTTATAATAAAATATTGATATAAAATTGCAGCATAATAAAATTGAGTATTGTTCTTAAAAAAAATAAAAATGTGATGTATGAAGAATACAATATAACTTGTTTATAAAAGTGACAAATTCTAAAGAATAATTCTTTATTTACATAGCATATGCTGTAATTAAAAGTAAATCACATAAAAATAATCATATAAAAATTGTTTCTTTTCTATAATTCTAACCAGTATTAATTCCTCTATCTATATTTTGTTAAATAGTTTTTACTTATTGTTAGTAAGTACTATCTATCCTGTAAATTCTAAACTTCTTGTTAATTCCTGTTTTTTAAAGCTTTGTTTTACAATTAAGATTTTTAGATTTTTAATTTCAAGATCAATTTCTCGCTAATTTTTAATTTTATAAATTAATTGTCATTTAATTTCACTAAGATTTTTATGTGTGTGACTATATCTTAAAATATGTATAATGTATATTAAAATATATAGATATATTAAAATCACAAATTTTTTTACTGCAAACTGTTTAATTAAAACTTCTATAATTATTGGCCTATAATTATTAAATGATATTTATAATTTTTATATTATCTAATATCATATAATTTTTACAATATCATATAATTTTTAAGTAATATGATTTTTGTACAATAATTATTAAATAGAAAATTATCTAATATAAGAAAGTATAATTTATAACAATTTATATTATTTTTTAAATTTAAATTTATATCGATTTTGCATTGATGCAAGCAACAGCTAATAAGCTAAAATTATAATGTAAAATAGTAATAAGAAGAATTATGAGTATTTATAAATATTGTTCTGTAACATTACTTGCATAAACACACACACACACACACATTGTAAATATTACGCTACTTGCAAATATGAAAGAAGAACGTGTATCAAATATATCTGAAACTAATATATTTATCAGCCTCACACATTAGTAAAGGCGAGCCGGCCGTATTTATCGATTAGAAGAGAAGTTGTTCCCCCACCATTACTCAACCATGTAACTCGTCTGATAGTATTACGTGAATGACGGAGCATATAAGTAAAATAGATTAACAATTCACACATTACAAAACTATATGTAGTGAGTATCAAAGTTGAATATTATTAGAACAAATTCTTTAACAATTTGCGTTATTTTTTTTAATAAAATTTTTTATAATATTTATATATATATACAAATATTCATTATTCATAGATTTACATGCGTTGTTTTTATAAACATTATTTTTTATTTGCGTTAAATGAAATCGTTACTTCATTTAACAACAAAAAGAACCTTCTAGTCTTTTGAGTTTACTCAAAATAGAATTATTCATAAGTACTTTAATATAATTTGACATAATTATAATATTATACCCATTAATATAATATTCGTTCGAACTCTATTTAATTAGACTTTTTAATAAACCTTATTAATACATAGTTAATAAAGTTTACTAAATAGTCTAAATTAAAATTCTATTAAAGTAAGCTCTACTTGAAATTAATTGAAGAATGTGATTTTATTAATATTTTATTTCCACAAAGCTTAGTTTGCGAAAAATCTTTTATTTTCAATCGCTTATAACTCGAAAATTATTGGTGCCTCGACATTTTTGCTGAGGAAAAATCGTCTCCAAATGATCCCAGCTTGTCATTAACAAGTGTACCACTAATTCTGCGACACCCTATATATGTGTATATATATATGTTTTTAATATTTTATTATGTAAAGTTTTTTATCAATAAAAAGGGATTTTTATCAATAAAAATTAAACTTTTTAATAGAGTTAAATATACTTCAAAAAATTATGTTTTCAAAAGAGTAGGTAAAGAAAGACATCAAATCCACGGGTCAATCCGTATAAAAAATTATTGTATCAAAAAATATTCGTTTAATATAAAATAATCTTACATAAACAAATATAATTTTAATGTTTAAATCTATTTCTTCCATACAAAAATTATGATAAAAGAAAATACACAAATAAAAAAATAACAAATAATTTAAATTTACATATTTAAATTATTTATATTATTTAAATATTAAATTTTGCTTGTAAGTTATAATATCAAAATATATTGCAAAAAATATAAGAATCATAAAAGTGTAATACAAAAGAATTTAGCGTTAAACGATTTATTTGTATTATATTTTATTTGTATTATATTTTAATTAATAATAAAATAGTTTGTCATCAATAAGAACTTTTTTTTTATTACAACGATGAAAACATATTTGTCCGTTATACAGATGACTTGCATAACTTGCAACAATTTAATTAAATTATATTTTAAATTTGTTATTAAAATGCATCATCATTAATAATAATTTTTTTTAATTATTATATTATACATATATTATAATAATATATTATATTATGTAATATACTATAATAATGTTATAATATAATATTATATTATGTAATATACTATAATAATGTTATAATATAATATTATATAATATTACATTATTTATATTATTATAAAATATTATATAAAATATTATTATATTATTTATGTTACTTTACTATAATTGTTACAATAGCAACTTTTTAACATTAAAAGTTTATGGTTTTTATATTTTTTGCAATATGTGTTGATATTGTAAGTTTTACAAAAAAAGATATATAATACAGTTAATTAAAATAATTTTTTATTTATAATTTCTAATAAACGCATTTTCTTTCATAATTTTTGTAGAAAAGACAGATTTGAACAACAGACAATAAAATAATACTTTTTTGTATAACGCCTTTTTAATATATAACTAAACAAACAATAATTGTTTGAAGAAAAGTCCTTTTTTCATCTCTTCTTAAAAAGTTATAATTATATTATGTTTACGCAAACCTATAAAATAGATTTTAATAAATATTTAAGAAGTTAAAATACTTTATATTAAAATAAAAATAAAATAAAAATTGTCAAATAATAAATTAATAAAAATTTACAAAAAATATTATTAAAAATATATAAGTAATAATTAAAAGAAAGGAATAAAGAACTAATAAAACAATATAGTTAAAACAATATAGTTATTCGATTCTTGTATTTATATATGTTATTTTAGTCAAAAGATTGCTACATACAGGTATCAATTAGTGAATACTCGTACAACACTTTAATAACATATTCTAAATATAAAAGATGGAATACAAAATGCTAACTCAAATAATTATTATAATTTTTAATAACGTTCACAATCAATTAGAGCTGTTTAATGGTCGTAGAATTCGCGCGTAAATATCTCTGTAACGATGTTTACACGCGTACCGATCTGTCATCTATTATTGATTTATAGTCAGCCGTAAATATTGATTTTTACTGCACAGTCGGTTATGGTTTGTCATTTATTGTCATATTTATTGATATGAAGAGTTCATTTTTAATTCACATTATTTCAAAATAGCTTTCATAATTTTGCCCTCATTATTATTAAAAAAAAAAATAGAGAAAGAGAGAAGATAAATATTTCGATAATATGTAATTTTGGTATTATATAATTCTAATGAAAAAATAGCATTATATGTATACATATATTATGTATGTGTTAATCAATATTTTCTTGAACAAATTTTAAATTACTAATATAATAAATATTTTAATTAACAAATCTAAAAATCTTAATTTTGATATATGTGATCAAGATCATGGCCATAAACAACTTTCAAAATGTTTTAGTTTTCTATGTTAGATTTATTTTGTTTATTATTGTTTGAGTTTCACTTTGCATTAAAAGTTGAAAACTCACATAAAACCATAGACCATTTATAGACCTCGTTTTGCACTAAAAGAACTAAACGATGTGGAGTGAATCTCGCGTAAAAAGTTGCAAACTCATGGAAGCCCTTCTTTGTTTATAGATCCACTTTTCAATTTTTGAGATATTTAAACATTTAGTCTAAAGATCTTTATAAGTGCTTGTCTAAACATGTGAACGTGTGTGTGTATATATATACAGTATGGGATAATATGAGTAATACTCTTATAAAAATTATATTCTAAGTATATTCATTTTTTTATTGTCAATCATGTGTGTTCGTCTTATTTTTTTACATAAACTTTTATTTATATATTTATTTATATAATTTTCTAATAAGCAACAATTGATCTTTTGGAGACTAAGACAACATATAACAAGGTTATTAACAGAAAAAAATAAAAAAGAAAATAATAAAAAATTTCTTATAGCTTTTTTATGCTGAATACGATTTCGTCTTCCAAAATGCTTTATTACATCATAACTTTGAAAAATGTATAATAAAATTTACAAAATAGATTATTTTAATATATTTTGTCATACTACAATATGTAACGTAGTGAGGAAATTTTGTTGCAATCAAATATGTTAGAATTTTTGACTTTCAAAAGAAATTTGTTGTCAATTATGGTTTACAAAATATTCGTGATTAAATATAAAATCGATTACGGAAAATTGTAAATGTACCAAACAGTATATATAAATAGTTACATTTATTTAAATTTAAAGATTTTTAAATTGCTAATACAAATCAAACTTAAAATTGCAGAATCACTATTTTAAAACTAAAAATAATCCAACTATGGAAAAAATTTACATGTATATTTGCAAACATGTATATTTATACATACATTTTGACAGATACACATCTTTTGACAGATTAGTATTCAGTGAACTTTCAAATCTAAATAAACATAATAGAAAATTATTTGATCGACTTTTAATAATCTAATTTGTTACTTTTTCGAAATAGACTAAATTTAGCAATAAATAGTTAATTAATCATAAATATAATATAATTTTTTTTTTGATAGTTGAAAGTCCTAATGACTTTTTTAATATTGATTCCAACAAATTTTTCTAATGTCACACAGAGCATCACAAGGAGAACATGATAAAATAACATTTTACAAAACAGAAAATTTAAAGATATATTTATATATATAATCTTTTTTATCTATTTTGATATCCGCGATTGAATAATGCAAGTTAAATAAGTTAATATAAAAAAAATTCCAAAATAAGTAGCGATTAAAAGCAGTCTTTATATCCTTCTCTATAACCTGCTTTCTTTCTCATCTTTTTCTCTCGCCTCTTTTCTTTTATTATTTTTCAACTTTTAATAACTCTATAAAATATTTTCTTCATTCTTTTTTATTCATATCTCTTCATTTATTCGTTTCCTTTTTTTTTTATAGATTACTTTTCACACTTTCCCTTCTGTTCTAGCGTTTCCTATCTTTCTTCCTAGTTTTCTTTTTTCTACATTTGTACGTTTCTCCTTTTTCTTTCTGCCATTTTCTCAGTTAAACTATACCTTACTTTTTCTTTAACTCTTTTTTTTTCTTTTCTAAGCACTCTCGTCGCATCATTTTTTCTTCTTTTTTATCTTTTATTTTTTCTCTTTCTCACTTTTTCCCTTATTCTCTTCATATTTTCTTGTATTTTCTCTTGTATTATATACTTCCTTCTATATCTCTCTATTCAATTCCTTTCTTAAATATCTCTTTCTACTTCTCTCTTCCTTTGCCTATCTTTCTTTTTCTCTTGTCGCAGTATTAAAGGCTTCTCTTTTCTCTATAGTTATTTTTATCTCTTCATTTTTCTTCGCCTAGTTTTTTAATCTGTCTTACTTTTTTCCATATATGCATTAATCTTTACTATCCTTCATTTTTCTTTTCCCAATTTAATTTCTCTAATAATTAACTTTTTTATTATTTTTTCCATTTTGCTTTCTTCTTTTATTTCTTTTCTTTTTACCTCCATTATCATGGATCACCTTTTATTGCTCTTTTTTTCTTGTTTCTTCTCGTAACCTTATCCTTGTGCAGGGATTATTTATATGGTTATTACAGACTTGAAATGTTTTATTAGCAATAACACAGAAAATTAGAACTGTGAAACAAATAGTAACGACATTAAACATAAAAACTACATAAAGTAATCAAAATAACTTTCTTCAGCATTTATACGAAATTCGGTGTGATTTAAAATCAATTGAGTAGTCGTACGAAAAAACTTTATGGTTGTTTCCTATTTGATATGCATCATGATTGATCTAAATTGCTATAGTTTAGCTTTTTGTTGTTAATACATCTGTAAAATAAGTGTAGACGCATTAATTTCAAATTTATTAAAAATGCCTGTTTAATTTTCAAATGAATGCTGAGATAAATTATATTTATGGATTTTGTAATAGAAATACCAGAGCATGTAGAAAATATATCGACAATAATAGAAAATTGCCAAATTATAAATCTTCTTCTTTGTTTACATATACGAACACATTGTTTATTTCCAACTCAGTTTCAACTAGAGCTGACCATTTTGTGTAGTATACTCTTGAGCAAACAAATATATTTTACAAATGGTTCAGTGTAATCCAGGATTGAGTACCAGAATAATTTCTGCATGTATGGATATTCCTCACTGAAGTATATGATAAATATTAAATGCTGAATATTTTTATATCCATATCAAATACAAAAAATTCAGCATTTAAACTCTAAAGACTATGCTTTACTGTTAAATCTTTACCACTGATTCCAAGCAAATCCACAATTTCTCAGATTTATTTTATTTCGCGATTAGGCACTATTAGTTTACTAAAGATAGACTAAACAATTCGCACAACTCTCATATGTGGTTAGGTGCAAATTCACATGGTACAACAGATAATAACTTTCAACGCCGATTTTGGTGTGGTATGAATCACAATTAACTTATAAAGGTTTTTTTAAGATTGTTTTACCGGAGAAGTGTATGCCAACTTTTCGTGAAGGAGTTTAATTCATAAAAAAAAAAGAATGTATTTCTTTTCTTCGACCTTTAATAACATGACAACAAATGTTAATACAATATGATGAAATTTCGCTTCGCTTCAATCGGCAAGGGATAGATTATCTAACTGATATTTATCTCAAATCAGATGAATTGGGCGTGAAGGTCTCCATGCTTGGCGACCAAGATCTTTCCTATTGGATTACAATATATCTATGAAATCATATGTGAAAAGTTTGATTGTGTACAAAGAAAAAGTTAATACTAGATCTTTACCTTTACTAATATCTAATATAATTAACGATGCATAATATCAACAAATAAGAAACATAAAATTTTTTTCATATGGCATTTTATTAATTTTAAATCGTACCAAACTTTGTATAAATGCGGAAGAAATAATTTTGAACGACTTATAAAATTATGTTTAATTTTGTTATTATTTGTTTCATAGTTCTAATTTTCCGTGTTATTATAATAAAAAACATTCCAAAAAATTGAGTATTATTTCTAAACTTCAAACGTCTATAGCTAGAAAACTTAAATAGATCCATGTTCATACGATATTTTTTTCTTAAATTGATTTAGAAACTCTTTAAGTTTGATGGGAAGAGTTTCACAAGACTTCAATATTACAATATATAGATGCAGTGGTACTGCATCTATACTTTGACTTTCGGAAGCGATCGACTAATCTTCTCGTTATGGTTTCTTGCGTCTAGTTTCCTAATTATGTACTAATTGGGAAGAAAGAAGAGTGTAATAACCTTGATTGTCACGTACCATACCCCATTCTGATTCCTTGTTTATATTATTGTTCTACTTTAACTTTTTCATTCTCGCTTACTCAACTTATGGTTTACTTAATCGTGACTTGCTAGTGCTTGATCATTTCTTGTTTTACAATATTTTATCTTTAGCTGTTCATTCTTTTAATATATTAATTGTATTATTTAATCTTTCTTGATCTCCACTTATTCTTATTTAATATTTTTTAATATTTTTTTTTACTGTTCTGATGTTTAATAATAAATACACGGAAAAACAGTATAATACGTTCACACATAAATCTGATTGTGCCAACTAGATTTACTATTAAATCTGGTTGACACAATTAGATTTATGTGTAAACCTACAATACTGTTTTTTCCGTGTAATATTTAAAAACTAGTCCCTCCGCCTTTGAAAAAAAAAACAAATTAATGAGTTTTTATTTATATATTTGTGACGGTCTATAAGACTGCACAAATACGCCTACGCGGCAGCAATCTGCGAGGTGCAAATTTGCAAGTACTAGTTGGTACTAGTGGGTTCAAGCTGCTACGCGACACAGTGCCCAGCGCCAAACCCGTAGTTGAAAACTGTCCACCCTCTTGTTTACATAGATTAAATTTTCCCCTTCTTAACAATTCTAGCTATTACTCTTGCAAAATGTTTGATTTTCCTTGCAATTCGAGGAAATCAATTCCATTCTTGTTTCTTTAAGGAACAAGAGATCTTCTCCAGGATTCGATCAAATCGATTATGAAATGCTCTCTCATATGCCCTAGGACTATCACCCTTTATTACTTCTACTACATTCTAAACAATATGTTTTCCTCAGGAGATCTTCCAAATTTGTGTGGAGACACTCGCTAGTATACTTTATTTCAAAATCCACTTCAGTGAAACCGACTGATCTCATCTCTATCTGCCTTAAGATTTTAGAGAAATTGATTTTCTCGAGACTAGTTTGGTGGCTGGAATATTATAACGAACTTCCTGCATCCAAATTTGGATTTCACAAATTCCGCTCATATCAGGATAACTTATCCATCCTAACTACAGAGATTCACAAGCTGTGTACGTGGAGCATTCACGACATGTCTTTTCTTAAACTATTCCAATGTGTTCGATGACGTAATCCTTCTCATATTGATCTCAAACTTACAGGAACTTGGTCTGCTTCCGTATTATGTCAGTTCATTTATAATCTAATTTACTGTCACAGATTGCAATTTGTCATAAATGGCGGGGAACATTTCTCATACAAGGGGGTTTCTCAGGGATCCATTTTAAGTCTGATACTCTTTAACATTTACAAAATTATCCAATTTGCTGATGACATCGCAACTTTTTCCAGCTCAAGAAAATTGTTCATCTTAAGAAGCCTAGAATCCTTCTCAAACAGGGCCTGTAAATTCCTCAAGTCTAGGGATCTCACAGTTTCAGCAAACAAATCCTCATGGATATTAGTCATAAATAAGAAAATAAACCCTCACGCCTTCTCCATCAAGGTAAACAACACTATCATTAATTCCACTCCCTCAAGCAAATTTTTAAGCATTTATTTAAATTCTAAATATCGGGGAAAACTCATATCTTTTATCTCTCTAATCGTTGCTCTAAATTATTAAATATAATAGGTGCGCTTAGGGAAACATGGTGAGGCGGATGTCCTCGCTCTCTTCTCAATATTTACAAAACACTAGTTAAGAGTTCAATGGAATATTGTGTCTTTACTTTCCCAACTCTAACAACTTCTCGATCATGAGTTTACTTAACAAGATTCAATAGCAAGCTCGACGCCTATTATTAGGACTTAGGAAAATCACTCCCATCAATTTTAGCGGAGGTAGGAGAAGGACGCCTGAAATATAAATTCAGTCTTTTTGCATCGAGGTACATCTTAAAGATTTTTTCCCGTGACTTTCATCCCGCAGTAGACAAATTATATGATCTCTTTTGGTATGCACGGAATTCTTGGAAGAAAAATCAAAGATTCCTCTTATTCAATAGATTTTTACTCTACTCTGCGTAAGTTTAAAGGCGGTATTGTTAACTTTGATTTCTCTCGATTTTCTCAATAGATTATAACGCAATTATCTCAAATTTATCAATCTCATTTACGTCAAACTAAAGAAGTGGAGGACATCGAAAATTTTCTTATTCTTTAAATAGTATTTACCTCGATATATAATTATTTGCTATTATATCGTAGCATTCTCTTTGCGGATGACCTTAAGAAAAACCCAGGAAATTACACAGGTTTCGCCATATACTCCCCTACAACCTCTCCTTTATAAAATCAGTTTGTATGGATCAATTTTCACCGCGGAAGGATTAGCATTGTTACACACCCTGACATATATTCTCTTTCATTCCATTTCTAAATCAGCTGTTTTTTGTAGTTTTAAAAGCGTCCTGAAGGCCTCAACCTCTTACAAATCAAATCACTCTTCGAATCATATCATACACAAGATATTACAAATTCTCTACGATATCAAGCTCACTAGTTTAGACAACATCTTAATTTGGATTCCCGCCCATTCAAACATACTGGGAAATGAAACAGCGGATCACCTGGCTAAAAGAGCTATTCAATTGATCAGGAGATTCGTGATCCATTCCTCTACACTGACTTCTTCTATATTCTTAAGAAAGAATTTATCTCAGATTCCAGTAATCTTCTAAAATTGCAAAGAGTTAAATTCGAAACCTTGGTTTCACTACTTTAATACTAACCAAGAATGCATTATCACCTGTTGCAGAATCAGAAGTCACTACTCACTTAACTACAGTCTTCATCGCTGCAACATAGTCTCAGACCCCTCCTGCTAGTTTGGATTACCGAGACAAGACATTAATCATATTCTTTGGAATTGCCCTCTCTTAGAAAGTCAAAAAAACGTCGCTACTTACTCATCTCAGCAAATTTCTTTTTAAAAAAATTTACAACACAGCAGACCTTTCTCCGGAATAATTCTTTCTCTCCACGGATTTTTCAAATCTGCTAAATTAAAAATCTGAAAATTTTTTTACATTCTTCAGAGAAGATTCAAGAATTTCTTTCAATTTACTTTCTACTGCAGCGGAAAATCAATTCTATGAATAGAGACAACTAATACCCAACTAGACCCCATTTATCGTAACATCATATTCTACAACTAATCAAGCTATTTAAGGCCAGCAAGAAAAGACCATATATGGTTGTCACAGGCCAACAATCATAAAAGAAAGAAAGAAAAAAAATCCAACCGCGGCAGCAATATAAAACCGCGCACAACCCTATAGTGGCATCCAACAAATCTCAACAGAGCAAGCCACCAATGGATTAGTATCGATAAGTTCGCGCCAGTTGACCATTGTTGGCTAATGGCGTGCGTCATAGAGATATACTTCTATCTTCTATACTTTCTATCTCAGGGAACGAATTGGCGACTAGTATTTTTATTGTATAGTATAGTTTATATCCGAATTTTCTTCTCAATAGTGTAGGGTTCTATTTATAGGAAGTCTAGTTTCTTCGAGCGTCCTCGGCGAAAAGTTTTGTCATAAGTGATTTGTTTTAAGAAGAAATTTTTTCATTTTAAACATTTTCTTGTTTCTTGTAGTTATCTTTTGCTTTAATTTTCTTATTTTTTAAATGCTTCTTTACGATTTGTTGTGTAGCACGTAATTTTTTTTTCTTTAATTCTTATGTGTAGTAGTTGTACATTGGCTTAGAGGGTTACAGTACTATAGGTAATGTTGTTTAATGCCCTCGAGTTACTTGCGGCGTAGACATTTTGAGTGTAGCGTCGATTGTATTTGTCGATTGTATTTAAGGCTCCTTGGTCCTCGCCGCGACCATGTTGGATTATGACGTCAGAAGTGAGAAAATGCACGCTGAAAATTTTTGCATGCCATTTTTAGATAAAAAGATATTTTGATAAAACACAACTTTAGATGGTTTTAGCACACTTTTAAAATTGTCCGAAAACTATTTTTTTCCCTTGACAGTCAATCAATAACCGTAAAATAATTAAAACATCAGACGTTGTCATGCGAAATGACAGCGCATGTGCAAAGACCAGACGGACTGAGCTTCATATTACAGTCATTTTACAGCTGTTAATTGGTTATGAAGGGAAAAGGATAGTTTTCGGACTATTTTAAAAGTCTGCTGAAGCCATTTAAAGTTGTGTTTCATCAAAATATTTTTTTATCTAAAAATGACACGCAAAAATTTTCAGCGTGTATTTTCTCGCTTCTGACGTCACGATTTTGACATGGTCGGCGAGGAACAAGGAGTCTTAATATGCTTGTTGCGCACAAATATTCTTATGGTTCTACTGAATAATATTACAGGTATTGTCTCCTTTGTCTCTTGTCTATTACGTTTATCGCGTTCTTATCGACCTATATTATTGTTTTGTTGAGATAATAACGCTATCATATAGCTAAAGTTTGAAAACATGTTGTCCTACTTTTAATTGCTTCGTTTTTGCAGGTGGCTTGTTGTGCTTCCTCAAAAAATCAACTCCTAATATTTCAGTTGAATTCCGATCTTTGTGACGTTGGATGTGCTCGAGTAAGTAACTGGTGTTGTACAATGCTTCCGAGCAACCGCGACCAGATATTTTTGTCTTCAACAGCTAAAATCAGAGAGAAAATTGTCGCAATCAACCGTCGTGAAGATTACTGGAGTCATTGAAGGTTGTATACAGTCTTTACTTTGATTTAAACGCTGATAATTCGAAGGACCGAAGGACATTCATGTATAGAATTAGTCATTCTCATTAGAAGAGAAAATCTGCACTTAAAGGGACTAACCGCTCCTTTTAATAACCAATTTCCCGTTAGTTAGATATTTAATACCAGAACCTTAGACTTCGTTGTTTCTAATATTCTGTCATATTTGGTCGGGAAGTCAATCTTGATGATATACAAAATGTGTCTGATTCTACGCTCGTGTAGATTTATTATCGGGTTGATTTTCTCGATATATACTGTTATATCCAGACCAGGAATAGTCGAAGGAAGATCGTAACTTATTACTTTCTAAGAAACAGATGCTTTAAAGGCGTTTGTTTCGGATCGAATAAACTATCAAGTCCAAAAAGAGGTAAAGGACGAGTTTTAAATCATTTGAAAAATGGTCAAAAAATACGTCTATTAAGAAATTTCTAGAATTTAAGGAATTGAAATCGTCTGTGAAGAAGAAGAAGAAAAAGAAGAAGAAGAAGAAGGGGAAAATTCACAGATTATGAAAAACTGCGAAAATAATAGATAGTGATGAATTAAATTCGGGAAACACGGAAGAAACGCGCGAAGATAATGGAGGTTGTTTTGGATGGGGTTCGAAGAAAGCATGAACGAAGGAATTTGAGTGCTCGAAACAGAACATCGCGAGAGGTCTGGCTCTGGAGAAGAAACAGGAAAACGATTATGCGAGGGAAAAGAAGAGAAGAGAAGAGAAGCAAAGAGATTCACGTTTTCTCTGCAGCTAGATTTTTCTTTCCGGAAAAGATCTAGGCAAATATAATTAATATCTTTTCTAATACTAAGGTCCGCAGTAACTCGAGCTGAAAGCTTCCGAGTTCGCCCGATATATCGGCAATTGCAATTCAAATACTCTTAGAATCTTTTATAAATCAATGTTTCCTCTCAAAGATGTGACAACCGATTGAGTTAATCCATTTTGTGCGATTTCAGTCCGCCATATTGAATCGGCTACTTTTGAATTTTGAAAATCTGAACTTTGATTTGATATCAGCGACCAAAAGCCCTTTAAGTTATATACAGTTTATACATACAAGACCCTTCATCCTTCTTATTATTAGAGCACATATCCGATATATCAAGATAGAATAAGACGCCACATTTTTTAAGAACAAAATAAAACTGCTTACTCAATAAAAAAGTGTAACTCAAAAAGTTTTATAGGATCAATATTGCAGAATGCTAAACAATTTCAACATGCATATTTTACAGCAAGATTTCCAAACAATAATTAATTTTCTCTAAGTATTCTCCAGCATTTGCGGTGTAACTGTTTCTATCGTAGCAACAATTTTAGTCTTCACTTCATCGAGGGAGGTCACAAAGATCTTGAAAACAATGTTCTTCACATATCCCTAAAGGAAAAAATCAAACGGCATAATGTCATAAGCGCGAAGGCCACAGGTTCACCACGTCCAACTCAGCACCCCAGGAAAATGCATATCAAGAGATTCTCGGACAATAAGAATTCAATGTGACAGTGCGCCATCTTGCTGGTAAAGCACATTTAGCTGATATGGCTGCTTTCTCTTGAATAATCGCCATTTTGACGTATTACGTCATATCTACTAGATACATTAATGCAAACATTGCAAGAAGTCTTTCATGCCAGTCGACGACAATAAACGCTGATAATTTTTTAGTAATTTTTAATTTTATTCTTTTTTTGCGTTTTGTGTTATCTTTCTTTTATTATTACGTTTTATTATTCTACATGGGTTTACAACTTCCAGCAAAACGAAGTTCAACTCATATTAATGGGTGTTTCGGAAGCAAAGTCTATATACAGGGTGTCCCATAATTCGCGAACCACCTGTCAGTTGCAGGTAGAGTAGGTTAAACTGAGTAAAAAAGTCCTCTACCATTTAGCGATTTTCTCAATAATTAATGAGAAATAAATTAAAGAAAATCAGCCAATTCGAGCGATGATAAGCGTGCAGCGAGAAGAGACAGCCCACTCGGGGGTTCAGAGTTAGCGCTACTCGTATGTAGTTACTGTCTTTTGTAAAGCGCTCCTCCCCGCTTCATCGCGCGCTTAGCAACCGTGTAACATTATACTGTTTCTTTTCGCCGCATGCTTAGTAACGATATGAAACTGGGCTGTCTTTTCTCGCCGTCGTCACGCGAATTGGCTGATCTTCTTTAATTTATTTCTCATTAATTATTGCGAAAATCGCAAAATGGTAGAGGACTTTTCTATTCAGTTCAACATGCTCTACCTGCAACTGACGGGTGGTTCGCGAATTATGGGACACCCTGTATATATAATTATACATAGTTTATAATTATAAACATAATTATAATTATAAACATAATTATAAATACTTTATATGAATTTGCAATTTCTAGCGTAAATCCAGGTCTTTAATTATATAAATAGTTTTTTACAGTATTATTTATATCGTTATATTTATAGTATATATAAGAAATTAATAAAACATCTATTTTGAATAAAATAATATACAAATTTTTACTTTCACTTGGCGCAATTTTTTTTTATTTAAAATGACATAAATTTTCTAATAAGTTTGCTTAAAAATTAATCTGTGAAATTTGTAAAGTAATAAATAAGATTTTTGTTTTGTGTTTAAAAATATTCCACATTGAACGATGTAATTTATTATGCTATTCTTCTCTTATATTTTTATATTTCAAACTTTATTTGATAGGCTTGTAATATATTCTTAAAATAAAAATTTTAGAATTTTAATTTGTTTATATTTTATGTTTTATTCTATATTATGTTATATTATGCTAAGGCAGTGTAATTTTGATTAATTTTATATTTATTTTATTTATATACAGATAATTGATAATTTTATTTGTTATATACATAAATTTACTAATGCATATTACAGTTTATTGCATGTCAAATTTTAATGCCCTAATATGTAACTATATCATGATGATAAGTTTTTATTACACAACCGCACGATTATTTTCTGTTTAAAATAAAAATTAAAATTACAAAGATAAAAATTATAAATTAATGTTTTAATGCAATTTTTACCGAAATAATTATAAAAATTACAGATTTTTACATAAAAAATATGTACAATTTGAAATAAAAAATATATCTTATTATTGATAAGCTTTGAATAACAAAAAAAAAATGGTGCCAACAGTACATGGTGTTCCCAAGCGGTCACCCATCTAAGTACTAACCATGCTCAACGTTGCTTAACTTCAGTGATCGGACGAGAACTGGTGCTTCAACAACGTGATATGACCGTTAACAACAGTATCACATTTAGTTACTGGAGAAATGATGTATGTGTATATAATTTGAGAATTTTGAAGCTACTGTATAGATAAAATAACACAAAACAGAAATCTTATTTATTACAAATAAATTTTATAATTTAATTTTTAAGCAATCTTATTAGAAAATTTATGTCATTTTAATGCTCCGACTCAGGCACGCCAAGTTTTGTTGTCACTATAATCACTTCCATGTCGAATCTAAATTGTTTTGACTATACAGATGATAACATTATTTACAAAAATGATTCTGTAATAAATTTTATATCAGATCAGATAATAATCTGTAAAAATTAATACACTATTTATATCTAGTTGAGTATAGCTTTGATTTTATATTTATTTTCCGAGCTGCATATTACTAAATATATTTTTAAGCCTTATTTTCAAACTTTGATTTTGTATGTGTATGTTTATTTTTAAACATTGTTTTGTATGCGTGAAGTCTTTTTAAAAAATGCCTTTTACTAGAAAAGTTTTTATAAAGGCATATTTGTAAAATTTTACACACAATTTGGAATTTTCTTATATATACTTGGCGTTTTTTTTTTGTAAAGAATTTTTAGATTATACTATCTTATATCTAATGTTGTCTTTAAGTCTTTAACAGAAACGCTCAGTCAGTATCATATAAATATCTATGACCATATGTATAGACATACTTATTACCTCATTCTTTGATCATTTTTAGATTATAAATGACGCAATATGTTTTCAAATTTTTAATCAAAATTCTTATTACGGTTGTTTTTAAAAATGTTTAAATATTGCAAAGAAAAGTTTTATTTTGTTACAAATTACATATAATTAAATAAAATATTAAATTAAAAAGCGTTCTCTCTCTCTCTCCCCTCTCCCCTCTCCCTTTCCCTCTCATTCCCTCTCCCTCTCCCTCTCCCTCTCTCCAATAATTTTTTTTTGTCAATTTATATAATTTAATATAAAAAATTATAAAATTCTTATTAAGAAAATAATATTCCATATAAGATTATTATGTTTAATAGAACAAATATATCAGATAAATAGAAATATCAATTGTAAAAAAAACATTTTTCTCTGTACACAGGTACATAAAGTTTTAAATACCACCTTTAAATATCACCTGACAAACGATTTGTATTTGTAACAATTATTGTATTGTAATATATAATATATAAATTTTATATATTTTTTTATATAATATTTTTGCAGTTTAACAGAATAATTGTTGGCTAATTTACTGCAACTGTACAATTATATATTTTTAAAATATTTTTGCAACATTGAATTATAATTTCTTTTGCGATGTGGTACAAGATAACTGAAAGGTTTCATATATTGTATCGTCAAACTTTTAATATTTTAGCGCAACACATGAAAAATCTATATTTTATATAAATCTTGAAACAAAGTAAATGAAGCATTTCTTTCTTAATTTTGCACGGTTATATTTATTAACTGATGAATTAAGTGTATGGAGTAAGATATTTATATATTAATAGAAACTTGCGAACTTCTCTGCGTATCTCAGAGCTAATTAAACAATAATGGAAGTAGCTCATTAAATTTTCGTTATACTTCGCATGTATATAGTAAGTTAGTATAGATTTGATAATAAAATATGCCCGCTCTTTTGAATTTTCTTGAGTAATGCAATCATACACCTAATGTTCTTTTTATAGATTTTTATAATTCTGTAATATATGTGCTTGTCTATAGTTTCAAATCTTATTTATTTTTATTTTAAATAAAGAATAAATAATTAAAATAGAAAAACTAATTAATCATAGATTTTAATTGAAATAAAATTAACAACTAAGACTTTAGAAAGGCTCTCACAATGTAAAATACATACATTTAAATTTCAACGGGCTAAAAAAAACCAGACGCAGATGGTAATGCGTCAGTTTCAAGGAAGAATTAATTTTCATTGAAACTGATTAATTGTGCACAGGGCACAAATTTTCTTTGGCATAATATTAATAATAGTAATAATAAGAAATTGAATAAATTTCAATTTGAGATTTTATTTTTAAATAAAATTAATCTTCCTGTCTCCCTTAGAAAAAGAAGCTTAAACATTTATTAATTGTAATATGTAATTTAGTCATATATAATATTTTATTGTGCAATCATACAAACACTGTTTAAAATTTATAACTATATAATTTAATATTTGTTTAAAATGTCATTTATTAAAAAAAAACTGATATAATATTAGAGTTTGGGGAGAATATAAAAAAATATTCAGACGAATAACAAATGGTTTATTAATTTGACTGACACGGACATCCCTACTTGTGTATCCAATCTTTTACAGCTCGGTGGTAAATTTAGCCTTCCTACTTTTAACAATAAAAGAACAGCGATTTATGAATTCATTAAAGATCTCGAAGGCAATTCCAAAAGAAATAATATGACTAATTTAAGGGGGATTAGGAACACCATCATCCCACAATTTTCCCGTTTCCTACACAACCGATTGCAGAAGGATTGGACACAGGATAAATTATATCAAATGTATAAATCCACAATTGAATTTCATCACCATAACCCTAACATTATCTTCACACGAGCGGACAAAGGTAATGTCACAGTCGCTATGAACAAAGAATATTATATTAATAAAGTAGAGGATTTATTAAATGACAACAACACGTATTCTGTCATGCAAAAAAACCCAGCCTTAAAAATTGAAAGAGATCTCAATAACAAATTAAAAAATTGGTTAAAGAAGGAGTATATTTCAAAAAAAGAATTTTATGGTTTACGATCTAGTGACTCTCTCCTACCAAAGGCATACGGCCTACCGAAAATTCACAAGAACAATATTCCTTTTAGAAACATCGTTTCCTCGATTAATACAGCCTTATATTCCATTGCTAATTTTATGCATAAAATATTATCTTCGAGTATCCCTCGTGCAAAAAGCCATGTTAACAATAGTTACGAATTGTGCAACATACTATCTGGAAGGACATTGCGAACATCGAACATTGTTATATCTTTGGATGTAAAGTCGCTTTTCACAAACATTCCTCTTGATCTTGCATTTGACAGCATCAATAAAAGATGGAAATACATTGCAACACACACTTGTATTCCACAGAATGAATTTATCTCAACAATTAAATTCATCTTAACCTCGACATTTTTCACGTTCAATGATAAGATCTACAAGCAAACATTCAGAACCCCCATGGGATCCCCATTATCACCGATTATTGCTGATCTTGTAATGCAAGATTTAGAGGATCAATACTATACACTTGCGACGCGAATATATTATTTTATTACAGATATGTCGACGACATAATATTAACTGCGCCTGAAAACCAAGTCACAACAATTGTAAATAATTTTAATAATTACCATGAAAGATTACAGTTTACAATTGAATACGAGGTGGACAGGAGCATAAGCTTTTTAGATTTATCGATTAAAATAATTAATAATTCAATTCATATAGATTGGCATAGAAAGGAAACTTTCTCTGGAAGATTGCTTTCATTTTTCTCTAATCACCCTATATGCCACAAATTAGGGACTATATATAATTTGGTAGATAGAGCAATGCTTCTGTCACATCCTCATTTCCACAGAAAGAACCTTGAAATTGTTATTAACATTTTGTTGGATAATGGATATCCGCTACATTTGATCTTTGAAACTATCAATCGAAGAATTAAAATAATCACAAACAATAAAACAAAGACAAAGAACATGAATATACAGAAACTGAAATTAAAAAGAACTATTTCGTGATTCCATATATTAAGAATATTTCTGAACTAGTTGCATCTTCAATCAAGAGATCAGATTTTACGGTGGGTTACCGGTGCCTCAACAAACTTGATAAAATCATAAAGACACAAAAAGATAAAAATAATCAACCTTCTAATAGCAATGTAATATATAAAATTAATTGTAACAATTGTAGCGCTTCATATGTAGGTCAAACAAAAAGACAATTGCATACTAGAATCAAGGAACATATGAACAACATCAAACTTGATTCTACAAGTCATTCGGTGGTCTCACAACATATTACTAACTTACAACACTCGTTTAATTGGAACAAAGTAAAAATATTAGACATGGAAAATAACTATCATAAGAGACTAATTTCAGAAATGATTCATATTAAAGAACAAAAAAATGGAATCAATTTAAAAACTGACACCGAATTGTTTGACTGCACATACTTTGATATTATTGGAGAATTGTCGAAAACATAGTGTCTTGGTTTGTTACTAGAATACTGTTTGCTAGTTACTATTTACACATCGAACTTAGTTCTCACTAATACACATCACCAGTCAATGTTGAGACTTGATAGGAGTGTGATCTTATACAATAATTGTAATGTGTGTGCGGACATCTTTCTACACAATTGTAAGTCAGATTGCGGATTTTATAATGATTCTGTTGCACTGATGGTCTTTTGTTTCATTCATTAACAGCTTATAAGAACTACAATATTAAAATATGGACACCTTAAAAAGGACAACTTCTCGGTTCACAACGATGAATTTTTCTTTTTATTAAAACTCAATGTGCCCTAATATTGTTATCAAAAAATGACGAGAGACGTTGATGTTCAGGGGGAGTCGTTCATTATCAAGTAATCTGACCGATCTATATGGAACTGCGTCACTAACAATGTTCTATTTCCTAACGAATCTATCTCAATTTTAAATTTGTTATGTTTAAGTCGAAACAACCTTCACGATGATTTTTTATACTGTAACTTATTGATTATTTTATTATTATTTTCTTATCGTTTATATTGAAAAAGACTAAGTAAACTCGAAACGTCTATAGATATTAAATAGAATATAATATACACACGTTCTTGATATTATTGTCATCCAAAAAACTGCTCGTCACATTTGGTCTTTTATAATAATTTAATTTGTGTTACAATATACGAGCCTTTGTTTAATTAATTAATTGTTTTATAAAAAAATATATTCTCTACAGACAGAAATTTAGTACAAAACAAAATTTCCAAATCAATGTTATCTATCATGTCTTATTTTTGAAAATTTGTGTTTGTCATTGTGTTTGTCAAAAAAAGAATTTTTGTATTCAAAATATCTGTATAAATGATAAATGAAACCAAAGTATAGTTCTTGAGGTTGTGGCTTTGATTATTCACAAAATCAATTTTTTGGTAAATTCAAGAAAATTGGATATAAATCAAATAATAGTATACTTTATCGGCATAAGTTCTATCTGTTTTATTTTATATGTCATTATATCAAGAATTGCATTCTATGATTAGTTTTTCGAAATCATTCGACTTCTATGAGAGAATATGCAATAAAAAATAAAAGATATTTCTATTTAAAAAAATAAGATAACCTTAACCTACCTTTAAAGAAATTTAATCCAAGATTAAATTAATGTTCGTTATATTTGATAAAAATTAAGTAATACAAGTTATATTTGCGATTTTCATGTTCTCCTTCTATTACAATGCACGCTTGAGATCTTCTTCTAAGAGTTGAGAATTCTCGAAAATTTCAGGTCTTTGTTAGATTATTTGACAAGCACATAACTTTGTAAGAAGAAGATGCCAAGCATGCATTATAATGGAAGGAGGACATATGGAACCAAACCAGTATTGTGCTTAGATGATTTTAAAATTAGCTAGATAAAGATGAGATAAAAATATGTAAATTCATCTTAGATAAGATAAAGATGATTTTGTTTTAAATATATCTAGATAAAAGATAAAATTATATCGCGATTTATTTAAATAACTTCCAGATAATATTATTTTTAAGACCGCTTATGTAAACACAGTTATAAAAAAAATGTAAATTATAAAAAGGATATAAAAATATATTCATACTTTTATTTGTAAGTTTTTATCGCTTATTGCTTAAGTTCTACTACTTAAGTATTTTTATGTGGTATGAAACTTTAAACCAAATTATCTGAACATTATTCTAGATAATTTAGTAAAGATTTTTTTTCATCTATAAGATGCAGATATAGATAATACATATTTTTATTATCTACATGAAGATAAGATGACGCCAAAATTTTATCTAAATGATCATCTTTATAATTTTATTTAGATAACAGCAAACACTGACCTTTTGTAAATAGATTTGTAAACATCGAGGTAAACTTTCATATACGACACGTACAAGCCACTAATTAGTCATGATAGTAATATATAAAATTGTTTATATCTCTGAAACGATTGAGTTTTCAACCTATGTTGTATTATATTTACTAAGACTTTTTACTTAGTATTGTGTACTATATACCATATGATGCATGAATCTTATTGAATGGATTTTTTTAACACCCTGTATATGTACTCACACGTAGTTTAAAAATGATTAAATTTTAATATAACATATCTGAAAAACCAAAAAGGGCGGTTCTAAAAGTGCATGTTCATTCAGGAGTAAACTCTCCATATGTCAAGATCACAGTAATCTGTGCTGTACAAGTTTTTATACAAGTTTTTATAACATTTATCCGATCATTTTCATATTTCAAAGATATTTTTGATACAAAATTTATATTTAAAAACTGAAATCACATAAAATTATTCACTGCTAAGCCTTTAATTCAAGCTGTCAAAATTCGCAATTTTTACAATAATAACCATTCAACTCGATTTGAAGTTTATCCATTGTAAACTCAAAGAAAAATGTATTAAAATCTTTTCGTTCTTCAAAAGCAGTACATTAAATTTACAATCAAAAGATATTTATACTGTTACTAACTCTCTTTGAACTATTAAAATACACTAGTCCAGAGCAATAACAGCTGTTCATGAAGTAAACACAAAGAAACAATCGTATTCCAAATTGTCTCGTAAAAAAAGCAATAACATTCGAATATCGATTTAGCATACTTTTAAAAAAGGAAAATGGATCGTTACTTCGCGATATTATAACATTGTGCACGATAATGTGCGGAGAACACGCGCACAATCTTATGCCTAGCATCAGTAAAATTTAAAATACGCGATCACTACTATCGCACGCGCGACTTCCTGAAAGACGATCGTCTAAACTTAGCCTGCACTTAAAAAATCAATCTAAAATCTTTCTATCTCACAAATTACTGGTATAAATAATTTTTACAATATATTCAATATTAAATTAAAATTTATCTATTTATTTAATTCAAGTCTCAATTTGATTAGGTCATTTTCATAGGATTTTTTATCAAAAGAAGAATGCCGCAAACCACAATGCGCTATGATTCATAGTTTTCGAGATATCGATTTTTAAAACTCGCAATAACAGCACTACTTTCGCGATAACAATTGATGATATTATGTAGGGGAAAGTATACTACCGTTAAATCGTACCTCTGCTGTATTTATTAAACAGAGTTAAAATATTTTAAGGTGTTAACGCTGTTGTTATCTAGTCTCACTCGAATGCCGCAATGTTTGTTTTCTTCTCAAGCGATCCGTTGATGAGTGGGGTTCATAATTTTATTTTATATGATTTTCATGTAATATTCAGCATTCCGTGCCTAAGCTACACATTGAAAAAGATAAGCAAAATTAAGCTTATTATTAGCATTTTTTTATCTTATTTAATCCTGTTGTAATTTTATTGTATATGGTTGAATTTGGAAAATAATAAACTTTTAATTCGGCGAAAAAAAAAATTTATTATTTTGAAAAAATTGGGTGTTGGGAGTTTTTAGAAAAAAAATAAAAAAATGTTTTCTTATAACTACAAAGTACTTTTCAAGCAATTAAACTTTCGTTTAACATTTTTTTCTACCTCTTATAGTTTCAACGATATTCAACCTTAAAAGAAAAATACTGTTTTCTCAAAGGGGTGTTTCACCCTTTAAACCTCAAAATTCGCACATATAAAAAAATACGTGTCTGTTAGATTTTTGTGTTTAACAATATTTGAAAGAGAATCAAATCGATTCCAGACAGCTGTGACATGTCACTTGTGAAGACATTTGTAAAAAATGAAACTTTATTTTTGTTACAACTTTTTAATTTTATCGTTAGAGGTACGATTTAAAAACTCATGGGTACAATTTAACAAACCGGTATTGTAAATCGTATCAAATACTACTTTTTTAAAATTATTAATTTACGATGTGGAACAGTGATTTTGTGTTAATGTTTAGCGTATATCGTTGACAAAGAATCATAGTTTCAAATGAATAAAAAATTTTGTCATTTCTTTGAATTTTATTTCAATTTTAATTAGGGGATACAATTCAGCATATTTTCCCTTATATTCATTTAGTGGAATAATTTAATATTATGTGTGTATGTATTTTAAAGTGAAAATTTTCCTGGGCGGAACCCCTCTCCCTCTGCATCCCACTCCAACAAAATTCTAACCTAATCCAAATCCATTTGTGATTAAATTAAAATTACCGTCAACCGGGGCGAGTCGAAACGAAAAGGTCTATTTCTGAACTTTGAAAAGCTGTGAAACCAAAACCGCTTATTTTAGCTACACTTTTTAGTCACTAAATTATTCTGTTATCTTTTCTAAATATTGTATGAAAGTGTGATCCAAATTAATAGAACCATTCGTGAGTTTCAAAGCATTAAATAAAACAATGCAAGAAATATGAATTCGGGGCGAGTCAAAATGGCTTTGTAAATGTATGAATAAAATGCGTTTTTTGTGTTTACTCTTTAATTATCATACTATATATTATATATATATATATATATATATATATCATATACTATAATACTATATTATCATACTATATATATAGATAGAAACAATATTCCAACTATATTTTTTGTGTAAAAAAAGTTTTGGGAGATGAAAAGATGGAAGTGATGGAAAAAGTGAAAAAAATGTTTTTCAATTTTTATGAATATTTATGACAAAATTTATTAAACAGAAATTTTTTTAATGTAAATTTAATAACAAAATTAAATTATAAATTTTATAAATTTTTATACTAAATTAGTATTTTTAACATAATTAATTTTAATTTAACAGTTCTGGCACAATAAAAATATCTTTTTCCTCATAATTTTTTAAGTGGAATAATCTTTATCACTTTACCACGAGCACTTGATCATTTGCATGCTTTCTTCAAAATACAATGTTTGTGTGATTAAAATAAAGGCAATATTTTTATATCTATTAGATATATTAAATATCTAATTTATATTGAAATTAAAATTAAATTATTTTTTAATCAGTTGTATTGTATATATATAGTAAGTAATTTAACTAACAATAAGTTTTTTTGACTTATTATCAATTAAATAACATTCTGACTCGTCCCAGTATTTCATGGCGTTTCACTTAAAGCGTCATAACTTAAAACTTTTTAATTTAATTACTATTTTTGAATTTATAATCTGCCACTTTTTTCACAATGAAATTTCCTATAAAAATGAGCACTAATCTCATACGCCGTCTACTGTCTGAGAACAAAATAAAAGTTAGCATGTTTTTCCGAAATTTTTGTTTTGAACTCGTAATATAGAACACGTCACGATAAGCTCATACACAAAAACACTTTGTATATCGAAAAAAAAAACTTTATTTTGATAGGTATTAAGATACAAAATAGTGAATATTTTACAAAATATCGTCATTTAAAGAAAACGTTTCGACTCGCCTCGAGAGTTTCGATTAGTTGACGGTAGATTTGTTATATTAAAACATTTAATAAAAATCTCTATAAAAATGACCTCTTGCCAAAAATTTTAAAATCTTAATATATTTTTTCAAAAAAAAAATAAAAATAAATAAATGAAATTTTCAAACATCAATATTTCGATTAAATTATATTGATTATAGCACATCACACACATAATTTGTGATATTTTTTTCTCGTTAAAAATTTATTAAACACCTATCAAATTAGATCTCGAAACGTCTTTCTGAGAAGAAGAAATTTTTATTCTAAGGAATTTTCGAAAGAATATTTTCTAATAGAAAAAAGATCTAATCAGAACTAGTAGAAAGCGTAGATGTAAATATTTATAATAGAAAATAATAATCTTTCTTTTACCAATTTTAAAGAATTTTCGAAGATGCAAATATTATAATATGATTCCGCTTTTATCTAGATATTACTTTTGGTATTAAATAAGTATTGAGAATTCATGTGTGCGCGGCTAGACTTGGCTTCTACATTACATATTCCATATCGATCGTCAACTTAATTTCCAGTTAATCCAAAGGATGAAATTACGGTCGATCTAACCATGGTGGAGATATGAGTCAGCAGGACGGAATCTACTGGTATACCTTGAACGGATAGTGTCACGGCACGTGAAACGTCTAGTATGCCGATGTAGTCTAATTACGTCAATACCGGATTTCCTCTCTGAAGGGGTGCCGCGTTAGTAGTACGTTACTGCACCCGAGGAAGAGCTTTCTCTATTATCCACTTTCCTTGTCAGCAGGTCGGCATGTCCGATCTATTTCCAATTGCGTACCCCAAAGCCTGAATAAGCTAACCACAGAATCGGATTCGAAATCCGTGTGGATATTCTGCGCCTGAACTTCGAATTACACATATCCCGTGGGTGTCCATCGAGAGAGAGTAGTTTTGCAAAAGCTACTCAGCTAGGAGCTGATTTCACAAACGCCAAAAATCGAGCTAGGCTGCCGAAGCGTTTGAGGTATGTTCAGTGTTTGCTGTTATCTAAATAAAATTATATAGATGATCATCTAGATAAAATTTTTGCATTATCTTATCTTTATATAGATAATAAAAATATGTATTATCTATATCTGCATCTTAGATGAAAAAAAAATGTTATCTTTACTAAATTATCTAGAATAATGTTCAGATAATTTGGTTTAAAGTTTCATAGCACATAAAAATACTTAAGTAGTAGAATTTAAGCAGTAAGCGATGAAAACTTACAAATAAAAATATGAATATATCCCTTTTATAATTTACATTTTTTTTATAACTGTGTTTACATAAGCGCTCAAAAAATAATATTATCTGGAAGTTATCTAAATGAATCGCCACATAATTTTATCTTTTATTTAGATATATTTCAAACAAAATCAACTTCATCTTATTTAAGATAAATTTATATATTTTTATCTCATCTTTATCTAGCTAATTTTTAAATCATCTAAGCACAATACTAGGTATGTTGATCGAGCAGTATCTTAATTCTGTTTATTACAGCTAAAATTTTAGCTTAACATTTGTTGAAAAATTTGTATATGTACAAATATATCGCACTAGTATGGCATAAAATCTTTCAAATATTTTGCAATCTTGTAAACTGTAATGCAATTGTAAGTTGCAGAAGTATTATAGTAGCAAGTAGAAATAATATCACTAATAACATTTTATTTCATATTCCGGAATTACTGCTCTTAAGTAATTCATAATTAATGATTACAATCAAACTTACCGATTTTCTATTGTTTTTCCTCTGTGTTTCCGACTTCTTATTTATATAATCGTAAATAAGTGAACTAATAAATAAGTGAGTTTTTTATTCTATGTATGGTAATATGATCATGCAAATATAACCGTAAAATTGTAAGTACGCAATGCAAAAAAAAAAAAAAATGAAACAATAGAAAAACAGAGAATAAACAACACGGATGTAAAGTACCTTTTTCTTTTTCATATTTATTGTTAGACTTTAGATAAAATAAGGAAATATACAAATATATTTATATAAATATATTTTAGATATTTTAGATATTTTAAATATTATTATTTAGACACAGATCTTTACTAGAAATTGCTTTCTATCAAATTGTATCGTAATCTGATAACTTTGTCATAAACATTTAAGCAAACAACATTTAAAAATAAACGAAAAGTTGAAATGCGAAATTAGTTAAAAAGACACACAAGAAAGTACTTTGGTTATTTCACTGCTACTCAAAATTTAATCTTTTTATCGTTTTTCTATAGTGTTGTTTGTATCTTGTCGCAATTTTCTCAATTAGTATGTAATACATACTTTTATATTATTTTTATAAGTTTTATTTATTGAATAACCATTCTTGTTCATTTTGTTAAACAATTTTATTAAATAACTATTTTGTTGAGACATTGATCTTTGTTACGTTTTATACATATATGTGTATATATATATGTATATATGTATATATAAATACACACACATATATATATATATATATATAATAATAATAATAATAAAATATATACATATATGTATATATATACATATAATAATAAAATATATATATGTATATATATATAAACATACATATATATATATATATATATATATATATTATAGAAATATTTTTAAATTTACAGTACTATAACATTATTCATTCATTAAAATCATAAGATAAAAAATGAAAGAGAAATTATCAAACTTTGCCAAGTTTATAATTTCTTAGTTTGAAAGAAGATTAACGATGCTAAATTACACTATTATCAATCATATCATCTCTCTAAAGCGCATGTAAAACGTAACAAATAATTCATTTCTTAAGTGCTTCTCTATAATTATTTTCAAAATAATATAATATTGCGTACTTCAATCAATGTCACAAGGTATTATATAATAATACTTAATATCTTTTCTGTAAGATAAAATAAAGTAAGATAAAATTTATTATATAATTTCGGATAAATTTCTAATATTTTTATAAAAGGAAAATAATAAAATATATTATATATTAGCATTTATTTCAACTTGCAATGCATCACGTCTTAAGTATATTTTCTTCTACTTTACATAAAATTATAACAAAAACACAATTATTGTTATTTAAATTTTTATTAGTTTATTGTAAAAATTTAGATGTACATACATACATATTTTAGTATTAGCAAAATAGTTTTATGTATATATACATATATGAATGAAGTAAGTAAACTTTGTACAGATTATGTTATATGAATATATACATATATGTATATGTATATATTATAAAAAAAATATTATAAAAATATGCATACTAAATTGTCGATTTTGCCGTTATATAAATATATCAAAAGAGTTAAAAACCTCGTAGAATTTCGTCCAAAAAATTTATTTAATTTTTTTCCATTCTCTTTTACACATCTTAGCTTTCTCAAAAATAATTCCAATTGAAGTGCTCCAAGTTGATTTAAAGCCCTTTCGAGTAGATCCCGAAATAAAGTTACACGTTCTTCTAAAAAGGATTAGCTTTAACTTAAAAGCATTATTCACATCCTGCGTTTTACTTTACTAGCAAACATTAGTCTAGGCTTAAATCTAGTTAGAAATCGTTTGAAATCACGTTATCCCTTCATGGCGGACGTGCAGGAGAACGAATAATAGGAAAGAAAAAAAAACTTCGGCAAATAAAACGAAAACGGTGCAAGTGGTGTAGAATAGAAGCGAAGTTAACGATTTTGGCTAAAATTGTTATCTGTACTTATTTATCGTACCGTTTTTCTACGGCCAAAAAAGTTCCTTCTGCCATATATTCGAACGATAATAATTTTTTCACAATACAAACCGGAATAAAAATATATAGCAATAATTTGTCATCAAATCTATAAATTATGATTATCAATTATTTTTAAATATAAACTTTGTCAACACAAATAAACTCATTTAATTTTTAAAATTAGACAATGTAATAAATACTTAATTTTCCCAAACATGATATTTTTTTTTTAAATAAAGACTATATATGATCATTAATCTTCAGTATAATTGAGATGTCTCATTTCAATTTTTTAAATAAACATTATTAGTATTTGTGTTTGTTTAAAAAAATGTTCCATTTAATGAATGATGCAGAAAAACATCTTATGATTAAAAAAAAAATTTACAATTTGCAATGTGCAACTATATATACTCTTTTTTCTAAATAACTATATGTTATTTTTACCTATCGATTTATATCATTATTCTATAAATTATTAAAATAAGATCATCGAAAAATGAATATAATCACGAGATATTTCATATTTTTTGTCAAAATGTGTCAGAATGAAGCATAAAATATCTCGTAAACCATTCATTTCTTGACTATTTTAACTTTAACATTTTTTACACCAAATATTACGAGAAATCAATTTATGTAAGAAAATTATAGTGGTTCCGTTTAAAAAAGTAATGATAACCTCGAAATTTCCAAAATGTCTCCACTTAAAATAAGACTATGTTTATAACAAGACATATCTCCCTCGAAATCCTACAACTTTTGTATAAAACGTGTTTTCGTATCTTCCATATTTTTCAAAATATTTACCTGAGGCATTTAAAATGACTCACTCTTTATAATATGTATATTCATTGATATATTTTATATGTATGGACATACAGTATACATATACAATGTATATCAAATCTCTAACTCTACACACACACACCCACACATATACACACATTACACATACAAAAGATTCGCTAATTCGTTTGTTTGCTGCTACATGACGCGCTTTATCGTTATCTATCTCGTATTTACATTTTAATCATGAAAACTATATATAAAGCGTGCAAAAAACAGCTAATAAGCTTAAAAGAGAATAAGATTAATAACTATTTGTATCAATTTAATTTCTCATACAATTCCAATACAGGAATTTCATATGTTGAATTGATTGTTTAGAGATCGGAAGAATGCAAGATGCGTGTTATTTAAAATAAAAAATGCAAAATAGTTGGAACTCTTCCATTTGAAAATACAAAATGCAAAATGCTTTTTAGACATTTAAAATAGGAAATGGAAAATAGGAATTTCTAAAATGTTTTTTAAATAAAAAGAATTTTTTTAATTATTTACATTTAATTATTTATACACTATTATATTTATTTACATTTAAATTCTTATCTTTTGTTATTTATATATATTTCTCTTACTATTTTATTTCCTATATTAAAATTCTTATTTCTTAAAATATAAAATTGAATTACAAAAATTTAATTACATAAACATTTACATATAAAATTACAAAAAATATTTGTCTATATTGTTTACAGATATTGTTATTTTTTTTAAATGACATTTTGATGCTCTTTAAAAGTGGAACTTGCTTTCGAAGAAACAAATTTTTTAAAAATAAATTCTCTATTTTCATTCTATACAGTTTCATAATTAGAACCAGGGATGCTAGAATGAGGACGTGGCATCATTGCATTGTATATACACATGTATTATTGATATCTCGATTAATTTTTAGTTTGCAAAAAAATGCATTTGAAGTAGAAAATGGATAATGAAAACCATTTAAATGGAAACATAAAATAGTTTTTGAAAAAATATATTTTAAATGAAAAATACAAAATAGACATTTTACATTTTGTATTTCCACTTTAAAAATGCATCTACTTTAAATAATACACATCTCTGGAAATCTCTGAACACACAAATAAATGTCGAACTAACAATAAATCAAAATCATCCCTGTTTATTGTCTATTTAAGATATAAAATAGTCTAATTTTGATATAAATAAAATTTTGAATTTTATAAATTAAATTACTTAAATGTATATAATTATATTATTCACACACACACACAAGTCTCCTTTTTGAATCAAAAATAGACATTCGATATCTAGAAATAGACTTTCAATGAATAGTTACTGGACGTCCATGTGCTATCTAGGTATACATAGATTGTATTAATCATTATATGTACGAGGGCAGTTCGATAAGTCAGTGACTTTTACAAGATATGGCACTCAAATCGCAATCTAATTTTATTTCTGATATTTACCATCTTATTTAAGTATACACACCAAGTTTCAAGTAGATCTGTCAAATAGAAATTTTTTGACAGCGTTCTAAAGCGGATAAATTTGTGTTTTTTGCTAAAATGGAAAAAAGTGAATTTCGTGTGCTAATAAAACATTACTTTTTGCGTGGAAAAACCATTAAGGAAACTGAAGAAAAGCTAAAAAAGTATTATGGGGACTCTGCTCCGTCGCATGGAATGGTTCACAAGTGGTTCACTGAATTTCGTTGTGGTCGTACAAGCACGAATGATGCTGAGCGCCCGGGACGTCCGAATGAGGTCACAACTGAAGAAACAGTCAATAAAATCCATGATATTGTATTGGACGACCGTCGAGTGAAGATACGCGAGATAGCCAAAATGGTAAACATCTCAAACGAACGTGTTTTTAATATCTTGCATAAACATTTGGGCATGAAGAAGCTGTCGGCCAGATGGGTGCCGCGCTTGCTCACAATCGACCAAAAACCACAACGAAATTCAGTGAACCACTTGTGAACCATTCCATGCGACGGAGCAGAGGCCCCATAATACTTTTTTAGCTTTTCTTCAGTTTCCTTAATGGTTTTTCCACGCAAAAAGTAATGTTTTATTAGCACACGAAATTCACTTTTTTCCATTTTAGCAAAAAACACAAACTTATCCGCTTTAGAACGCTGTCAAAAAATTTCTATTTGACAGATCTACTTGAAACTTGGTGTGTATACTTAAATAAGATGGTAAATATCAAAAATAAAATTAGATTGCGATTTAAGTGCCATATCTTGTAAAAGTCACTGACTTATCGAACTGCTCTCGTATATGTATGTATCTTGGACCTGCTATGTATTTCTATTATTCCCTTTACCATTTGCATGTACATTTCACATTCTGTAAATGTACATTGCATCAAGAATGTATATCTGTGTAATATACAATAAACGTATGTACATTATATATACTTAATTACTTATATTATAAACAATAAATGTATATATATTATATACTTAATTACTTATATTATATATAATAAATATATACACATTACATACTAACAAAAGTGTACTTCAATGTTTTATGTGTAAAAATTTTTGTTTTTAGAAAGACACGTCTCAATAAGATTCATGTTCATCAAAAAATCAATACTTTACGAGTTTCATATTTGAAATTCATAAATTAGTCATTGACATTATAAATTTTAAATAGAGAAGGGAGAGAGGGGAAGAGAAATAGAGAGGGAGAAAGAGAGAGAGAGAGAGAGAGAGAGAGAGAGAGAGAGAGAGAGAGAGAGAGAGAGACTATTAAAGATAAAATATTATAATACAATAGAGTAGAATAATATGTAAATACAAGATGGTTCGTAATTCGTGACAAGACAAGAGGCTGATTCTTCAAAATTGCAATATGAAATTTTTTTTGATATGAGGCTTTATTTTTGATAAAATCGACTTTGAATATTTATTGAGTACGCGTGCACTTGACTAACAATGAGTCACATTACTTATCCCCGCTTTCGTATTATCAGCATTTAACAACAAATGCGCTTATACAGCAATATTGCTGGTATATAATCAAAGAGAGATTATAATAACACATAATTCGATCTATAAAACTGCTACTATAACTGCTAGAAGATAATATCAATCAAGAATTGACAATTGTACCAACCTTGTCTATCACGTTGATGATATATTAATAATAAGTATCAATAGTGAGAAAGCAACAAATTACAAAGTCAAATAAGCACCCGTGTCTACATATGTATGTATATTTATATTAAACTCTATATTTATTATATATTTATTTAACTCTGTTAGCCGTTGTTCAGTTGTTACTATTTCGCACATATATAATTTTTAATAATTTAGACACAAACAAAAATAGAAATAATTCAGAGACAATTCCATAATTTAGACGTATGTTATGTAACATAAAATTCATAAAAAATGAGTGCCTGTTACTCTCGTTGTGTTATTATTGCTTTCTGCCACAAGAGGATAAACAGTATTGTCCGACAGAACGATACATTCGGTTTTGATCACTATCAATGCCACTGAACTATATACTATACTGGAGTGCTCACTCCATGTTAAGCAGCCGAACGACAGAGAGGAATTGGTGGCAAACACTATCTATCCTTGTCTAAAACGTCTTCTGATTGGTGTTTTAGCTCGAGTAGTACTACGTTAGAAAAGGATGGGCTGGTAGCAATTTTCTATCTCTCTTTTCCCGTTTCTTTCCATTGGAGTGAGCACTCCAGTATAGTATATAGCTCAGTGATCAATGCCATGTGTAACATTAGCACAATAGAAGGACAAGGATAATACGTGTTTGTGTCACTTCTTGTTTAACATTATCTTTCAACAGTCATATCCGTGTGGCTAGTATATTTGGTTTTGTACTTATACGGACGTTACATGCATATAAAGTGCAGCAGAAATAAAAATAGAGCGATAATCTCTTTTTGTCAAGCTGTCAGTATATCACTACGAAAATTTCTTCATAAGTTGCTTTTTTGAGATTCGCTGCTTTCGTATGTAGCCTCGAAAAAGTCATACATTGTCTCATGAAACTTTTTATTGTTTATATAATTACGTAGGTTGTTACAGCACCAAATTTTGCATTTTGGCTCTTAAAAATTTTTAATAAATAAAATACGAATTCATGGCCAACTGCACCTGACCTATGGCTAGTTGCACTTTCTCCACGTTTATTAGAAGTTTTTTATTTTTTTATTTTTTCTCAGAAAATTGCTCTATCACGACCGTGATCAATAAAGAGCTCTACTATATCTGCTGTAATTTTTTATCCAATTTGAACACAGATAATTTAGATATTGAACTGTTTGTTTAGAAATTGGATAGATAAATGTTCGATTGAACGATAATTATCCGTCTGTTTTATCTACTTAAGATGTAAAATAGAATCTAATTTTCATATAAATAAAATTCTGAGTTTTATAAATTAATTTGTTCAAATTTAATTCTTTTATTAATTATTTAATTACATTGAGATCCAAAGTGTCTGCTACCTTTCTGTACTGTCACGACTAAATAAATATAGTTTTGTTGCATAAAATCAATTTTTAATAAATCTGTCTTAAATTTTTATTAAAATTTTAATAGAATTGCATTGAAAAGAGATCAATTGATTAAAATTTCAATTTGCCATTCGGTACTATTTTAATATAATACGTACTTTTTTTAATATAATAAAATTTCAATATAATAAGTACTTTATTTCATATTATTATAATTTTCATAAAATCAGAGTACATTAGTACATCAAAGATAGCAAATAATAAGATAGAAAATAATTTAATATCAAGAGACATGAATCGTTTTTCAGGTCAAGCGCAGCAAATAATGAGACTATGTCCATATGTGGCCCATTTAATTGAAAATATCTCTGATTATCGGATCTCAGTAACAGTTAAATTGAATAAGCTTTCAATAGATTTTATCGAATTTTTGTGAAATAATAAAAATGTCTTTATTATTGCTCTACTTTTATGCATTATAAATAGATATATATGTATATACTAGGTATATTAAATGCAAAATTGCAATGTATAGAAATTTCTATTTAAGAAACATTCGTTACTGTATGTTTGCAATTTTCGATACAAAGTTATGCCAGCGATACTTGCAGCTGATTTGATTATATCAGATCTGTCAGAACATGTGTAACAAACAAGATTTTAAAATATGAAATATCACAAGTATTAATAAAATTTTGGGGAAATATGGCCAGTGCTCACACAATTTGCTCAGTTTCTATGTTCAATCAAAGCACACAAAATGAATAAAGATCAATATTAATTAATTATAAAATTTTTTTATATATATATATAAATTAATAAAGATCAATATTGCAACATTATAATTTTTATAAAATATTACATACAAAACTGAAGTATATAAGATTAATGATAATTCTAGTAAAAACACAAAAGATTATCTTACATACAACTTCTATCGTATATGTATAATATACCTATATATAATTCTTTTAGAATTTTTTATTAATGCTTGCCAAATTTGTTAAATAGTTAAAAATTTAACGAAATAAAAGGTATCACAATTGACATATATATATATATATATATCTAAGCAAAAAGCAGCTGAAAGATCTATAAGAAAAGTCTACAAAGCACAATTTATTTCCTTGTTAGTTTAATATTATTTTATATTTTAATAATTAAATTTCTACTTATAAATAATAATTTTGTGATATTTTACATTCCATATCATTTGTAATATTATTTTTATTAAAAAATATTAAATATTAAATGTTAATAAATATTGCATTATAAGCAACTTAATGTTATTATATGATATTTACGTCTTTTATATAAAATTATTTATTAATATTTATTAAATTCAGCTAAAAATCTTTATTTGATCGCTCTTAACTATTTATTATTAATTAACAATTAATTTAAAATTTGAGGCTGTTCCGGAAACTGTTCCATGGGCTGCTCTGACAGCTGCTGTTGTTAATAAAGTAAATACTGCAGCTGTTGCTGCATTTTTAATTATTGCTACTGCAACTGAGTATGAGCTGCTAATCGTTTAAATATTAAGTGTAATCTTCTGTAATAAATTAATATATATTTTTTAATCTGCACTAAAAATATGCATTAATAAAATAATTAAAAAACTAATTAATCATATAATTAATTATAATTAATTATAATAATTTACATAGTATTAACTAAAATAATTACTTTAATCAATTACTTAATTTAATTACTTTAATTTATTATTTAATTAATTATATATTTTAGTGCATTAAATTGTATACTGATAAACCGAATTTTCTGTTTAAAAAAATATAGGTTTAAAAAATAAGGCGTGTATACGTGTGTGAAGAGAAGTATATATAAGTTAAAACATCTATAAATAACACAAGTCGATATTAAACGTGCAACATAAATAAGATGTATCATTTCTCATAAATTTTTGGTCGCTGAATCCGAATCCGAAAGCGAAATTTTTCTATCACGTCAGGTTTTTAAGAAATTTGAGGTTAAAAGTGCCAAAAGAACGTGTTTTTGGCCGTGTTTCTGAAACAACGTAGCGGAACCTGACATGTTAGAATCTTTTAATAGGGCTCCAATGAAAGCTTGAACCTTGTGTTTTAAGATGATCATAATGAAAATAATGTTGCACCCGCCTATCTTGAGCGATAACAGATTTTCGTTAGCTCGCCACTCCTTACCATATTTTTCGCTCGGAAAATTGTGAAATTGTGTACTCAAACCTCCAAACTACATTTTTTATCCGATATTAACTTTTCTTGTTCTAAATTGAAGTGGATATCTGAAAGTTAAGAAATTTAAAAATTAAAAAAAATTTTTAATTTTTCTTAATTATTAATGGCTATTATTGATTAACGTATTAAATATCAAACTAACAGGAAATGGCTATTAAGAGCCAGATGCGGTTAGCGAAGCGCAGATCCTTTTTTTCCAATAAATATCTATTCATTAATTCTATAAATATACGTTTCGATCCCTGGATTGGACCAGCATCAACATGTAATCAAGCTAAAAGAATTTATACGATCTTTGATGACTCCAGCGATCTCCAAGACGATTGATCGCGACAATTCTCCCTTCGATTCTAGTTAAGAACAGAAATACCTGGTCGCGATTGCTAGGAAGCAAAGCATTGCATAACGAACACTTATTAGTTCATCGCCCTAGTACATCAAACTGAACGTCGGGTCGGAACAAAGATCGCAACTCAACTGTTAATTAATATATTAAATATTAAGGATGTATGAGATACAACCGGAGACAAAAGTATCAACGTTATTCATCTTATAAAAAATCGATGTAGTTTAATTTCCTAACTTTCAGCTGTTTCCAAAGCGTTAACACAACCGAGTGCTCAGTAATCGGAGAAAAAGCCAGAGTTTCAACAAATTATTATTTTCTTCTAAACGGTTTAGTGAATGTTAATGTAATTTTGCATCATTGCTCCTTAAAATTCCAATTATATATGTAAAAAATTTGAAATACATGGCACTATTTTTTCGATATTTTTAACATAAGATAATCGATCATAGTAACGAATTTTCATAAGATTATATGTAAAACTAACGGAAATTTAAATTGCAATAACTTTTAAATGAGTTAGTAAATTAAACCCAATTTTGACAGTAGCTTTAGTATCAAAGTGGAAATCTATATAATTTTTATGAGAATTTTATACCATTTTTAGATATCTCCCACATATCCTTAAATATTAACATATTAACTATTATTTTTATCTATTATCTATCATCTTTATTATGTAATCTTTTAACTATAATTTATATTTATTAATTACAATTGATAATCTATTAACTATTAACTATTATTTATTAATTAACATATGAAATATAATATAGTATAATATAATTGTTACAACACTAATAATTTTAGTATTAAATTTTTTCCTTAATTACAATTATCGCTTTCATTAATATATGTATACAATTTTATTTTAAAAATGTTATATTTGAGGAAATATATTTTAGTTCTATTACAAATATGTTATCCATAATTTTACTTTTTATGTTATCCATAATTTTTACTTTTTTTAATTAACTTAATATTTTATAATATCATAACTTTTATAAAAGAGACAGTTAAACAGAAACAATAGGAAAAAATATAACGCTTCTTTGCACAACACATCTTTTGATGGATAAATTTGGCTTTTTATTTTGGAAAGATAATTTTTTAACAATTATATTTAATTAACTGCATATATTTATTTATTATTTTGATCAATTTTCTCTTACTTTCAAATATACTGTGATCATATAATACATATAATGTTATGTAATGTTTACTTGAGATTTTTAAAAAATTATCTTTTCTATAAGATAATATGTTAACATAATTTTAAACTAATGTAAGAATTAAATATAGTTAATATATTATCTATTAAATTTACTCTTGCTTTTATCAAAGAAATACATGAAAAACAAATAAAATTTTATTTATTTTATGTGTTTTTGTTTAATTATATATGTTATGTCTGTTATACATGGAAATACCATATGTATCATTATTGCGAGCTTACAACACATTTCATGCTTGTACATAAATACAATATGTGTTGTACCACGATATTCTTTTCTGTAAGAAATCTCTTTGAGTTTTATCTCTCGTACATACAATTGGATTCCTTTGTAGAAACTATTCGCTAGATTACAAACAATATCACAAAATATCAATAATAGCAATACCAATACATCGAATTAACAATAAATTATTGTTTTTATTTTTTGAGTATTACATTATATTAATTCATGTTTATTGCAACAATTTCTGTACACAACAATTTCTAAAAATTATTTTTGAAATTATTTGTATATGGTTTTCTTTTTTTACTTCCTTATTATCTCTTATTATTAAACGATCTATTTTATAGCTACTGTTTAAAATTCTTTCAAAATTTAAATGTATTCTTTATTCGCTCGCAAATATGAGAAACGGGTCGATAAAAGCCAAGCGTACTAATTACAGTTTAGAAATAATTATGTCTAAAAGAAATTTATTAAATAATTATCCCAACGTTTCGATCTTTTCTTTGAACCACCTTCAGGAACTGTCAAAAAATATAATCAACCATAAACATCATCAACATCATAAACAAAAAAAAAGAAAAGAGAGAGAAAATTTACTTATAAAAGCACATATATATAAAAGAAAAATAAATCGTGCATTTCGACTCCGAATAACTCAACAATTCTCACTAAAATCAAGCGCAGAAAACCTTCCTTTCGGTTCCAACCGTTAGGAAAAGAAATGCAGGGCAGCAGCTGTTTGATAACATTAATCAATGTCCAAACAACCAAAAAGATCTTTACGCGAAATACTGAGAAATAATCTAAAATGTTAAGGAAAATAAAAACGAAACATGGAAAAGGAAGTAACTCACTAAAGTCATCAAAGAATGCAGAAGGATGATGAAGTTGAAACACAAATCATACGAAAATTCATTAACAATTGAGAGTATTCAAATTTCAAATTTTCCACCATTGATATGTATATGTATGATACAAACTGTGTAAAGTATTTGTGATCAGAAATCATAGATTGTTAAATCACGAATTCGATTAGAATAAAGTTGAGAGATCTCTTGGATAAAAAGATTAGTTTGAATAAAGGGGAGAATGTTATTTCTGGAATCCCTCAATTTGATAAGTGTATTTGATAGATTTTTTACCGAAAAAAGATATGTGTTTTCAAGATATCAATATTTCAAAATTTTAACTTTTTTTTAATATAGGGAAAAATATGCTAAATTGTACCGTTTGTTAATCGTACCTTTACTGTATTTTTTTAACAGAGTTAAAATATTTTAAAATGTTAACGCTGTTTGTTTTCCTTCTCAAGCGATCCGTTGATGAGTGATGTTCATAAATTTATTTTGTGTGATTTTCATGTAATATTCGGCATTCCGTGCCTAAACACATTAAAAAAGATAAGCAATTAAGCTTATTATTAGCATTTTTTCATCTTATTTATTCCTGTTGTAATTTTATCGTATATGGTTGAATTTGGAAAAAAAAACTTTTGATTTGGTGAAAAAAATTATACTTATTTAAAAAAAAAAATAAAAATAAAAAAAATTTTTTCTTTATAACTTCAAAGTATTTTTCAAGCGATTAAACTTTCGTTTAACATTTTTTTCTACCTCTTACAGTTTCGACGATATTTGAACTTAAAAAAAACACCGTTTTTTCAAAGGGGTGTTTCACTCCTTAAACCTCAAAATCCGCACATATAAAAAACACGTGTCTTTTAGATTTTTGTGTTAACATTTGAAAGAGAATCAAATCGATTCCGGACAGTTGTGACATGTCTCTTGTAGAAAATAAAACTTTATTTTTGTTACAATTTTTTAATTTTATTGTTAAAAGTACGATCAAATACTACTTTTTTTAATTTTTAATTTACGATATAAAATAATGATAAATTTGTGTTAATGTTTGGCGTATATCGTTGACAAAGAATTATAGTTTCAAATAAATAAAAAAATTATATCATTTCTTTGATAGTTTTATTGCAATTTTAATATTTACCTTAAGGGGGGGATACAATTTAGTATATTTTCCCCTATTAAGATTTCACAATTTTTGGCAAGAGGTCATTTTCATCGAGATTTTTCATGAAATTTATTATAACAAATCTAATTTTAATTTAATCAAAAATGGATTTGGATTAGAATTTTTTCGGGTAGTGCAGGGGGAGGGACGGTACCCTCCTGCTGTTATTACGACTTATAAAAATCGATATCTCGAAAACTACGGATTGTAGCATATTGTAATTTGCGGCATTCTTCTTCTGATAAAAAATGCTATTGAGAGATTCTGGAAATAACATTCTTTTTTAAATAATAGATTATTATCAGAAATACGCGTTATTAGTTTAAGCGTTAATACAAAAAAATAATCTCAACTGACAAATTGACACCGAATGTCTGTAAACATACGCTACTAGCTATTGTAGAGCACTTAATTAAGATTTAAAAACCTCGAGAATCGAGATGTTTTCTCCCCACTTGGATACTTTTTTATCGCATGCTGACGGTTTACTTGTGTTTGGTCTGTTTATATTATACTGTTAGTAGGTACTGTTTTGTATATCACTGAGATCATGACGTACATATTTTTCGCTTCTTATTCTTCATGTCGTTTTCGATCACTTTGTGTTATCTTTTTTACTTATTTTTCTATCTGAATTTTTACATTATTCTCTCCAACTTTCACAATTTTCAATACCTGACTTTTCAGACTATTCTCGTTATTTCTTAACGGGTGAAATTGATTGGAAACTTACTAAAGATATAAAGTAGAGATGAAGATCAAGACAGTGAATTTTGCATGAATTTCTTTCTTGTCAATGGATTTGCTGAAGTTGGAAAGATCGAAACGTTCAAATCAAATAATAAAGATTTTAAAATATGTTTATTGCATCTACTTTCTGCGCCTAGTTTTTATCAGTTTATTTTATACTTGATACTTAAATTTTTTTATATAAAACTAAATAATTTTTTAAATAATATATATGTTATTAAAATGTATTTAATATGTACATATATTCTTAACGGTAAACATTATAAAAATATTCACGAAAGCACATTTGTAAGTATATTTTTGAGTATTTGAACTGTTGAGTATTTGAACTGCACCTAAGTATATATATTATGATACATATATTATGATACATACATTATGATACATTAGATTCAATGTTATGTTATAAAGATAAAATTACAATTTTTAAACAAAATGTAATGTTTATGTAATGTTTTATTTTTTTTATTTGTGCTTGTCAAGACAATAATTTACTCAACAAATAATATACACATCATAGATCAATAAAATTTTAAGTAAAGTTTTAATTTTTTAGTTAATGAATTGGGTTAAAAGCTTGAAAATAATAATATTAGTCAGTGGATTACATTAACAGTCAATTTTATAAAAAAAAATTTTCTAAATTTTATTATTTAATTGCCAGACTAAATATATAAATTATATATAAATGACAATTGAGTTATTTTGGTTCATATTGATTTTTATTAATAGAAAATCCGCAAATCCTTTGATTAATATTTTGTATGGACTATGTACTAACTTTATTGCTAACATTATTGCTAATTTTACATGTGACAAATGAAACAAAATAGCTGTCAATAATCAATAAAAATCCTTTTGATATGTAAAAAAAAACAGAACTATACCTCAATTGTACAAAATAAATTTAGCGCTAGAAAAAGACTCTCTTATTTAAATTCTCAAGATGAATAAAATTCTCACTTTACCGCTTGCAAATATTTATGTTTATGTTCATATTTCCAACAAAAATATATATATATAATAATATTTTAACTATTTATTAATTATTTTGATTATAAATCTCAAATATTTTTTTATATTACATAAGTTATATTGTTTTAAAAATTTTATTTAATAAACATTTTTATAATTTTTTAAAAGTACCAAAATTTCGAAGATTTACTTTAAAATATTTTTTTATTTTTTATTATTTATTGTCATTATTTGTTATAATAATTATTTTATTAAAATATAATTATTATACAATTTTATAAATTATTGCAATATTTATAATGATTCTGACATTTAGTTTATAATAGTTTACATAATTTATATATTATCTACATAAAAAAGTCTCCTAACCTCATATATAATAGATAATGCGTAAATAATTCATATGAACGTAAATTTGAAATCTATGTCACAACCCTGGTAATATCTCGTCCCGTAACAGCAAACCGCGTATTTACACGCGAACCACCTAGTTGCGAGTATCTTTTGTTAGATTATCGGATTATCTTATTAACGGCTGGGGAGCAATCTTCTTAATAGGCTTAATCAATAGCTTAGGTCTCAATTCACTAATTTACAACCAAAAGAAAAAGTATGTAGCTGCTAATTGTATAATTTACATAATAAATTTTAATACAATTTAAATGCAACACATTAACTATGCAATACGTGAAAAATATAATACGTTAAAATTATTGCGAGTTATACAAGTTATCTTGTGTTGCAATCAAATGGGTTTATTGTTATAATAAGGAAAGTTTTTATTGTGACGATAATTTTTTATATTAAAATTATTTATTATTATTATTATTATTATTAATTATTTTATATTAATATTTCATTATTAATTAAAATATAATATGAATAAATCGTTATATAACAACGGCAAGTTTTTTTCGTATTAAATTTTTTAAATTTTTATATTTTTTGCAATATTTTTTTGTATATTACTTTTGCAAGAATAAAGTTTTAATAATATAGATAATTTAAATATACAAATTTAAATAATTTTTTATTTTAAATTAGCGCATTTTCTTTTATATTATAATTTTTTATAGGAAAGATAGATTTAAATAATACACAATAAAATAATACTTCTTTGCGTAATGCTTTTTTTGAGATATTAATATAATTATATAATAATTTTATATATAAACAAGTACTTAGAGTTTTCTATCACCTATTCTTGAAAAGGTAATTCTTTTCATATATCAGGAATCTAAATAGTGCATTACATAATTTAATGCATGTATAACTTAGAATTACATTTTGTATACTATAATGACAAAAGAAAAATAATTCCGCGAAAGTGTAAGTTAATGTTAACATTTACCTGTTTTTGTTCGATATATTTTTATTCACTTAATTAAAAATATTTTTATCACACAGGAGCTGCTTAATATATAATAAAAACTCATACAATTTTCGTACATTTTCCGTTATTAAAACATGCCAAAATCGATATCACGAGCAAAATAGCCTGCAGGAATCGTTATATGTATATAAAAGCTATTTTTTGTTTCTGAAAAGATTATATTAATAAAAATACATATATTATAGATATTTTTTAGCAAAACGGTAATATTTTTTACATGACATAGCATTATTATTTTTAATAACCTGTATGTCATTGTTAAAATTAAACTTTTAATTTTTTGTCATAAAATTGCAAATTTGTACATTTTATCGGCTTGAAGATGTGTAACAATAAGATAAAGTGATATGTACATTCACTATGCATTTGAATACTGCAGTAACTTTTATACATAAACTCACATTTATTTCATATATTTCTAGAAATATAAAATATTTGTCTCTCTGAAAAGTAAAATTTAAAATATATAAACTTAAAATATAAATTATAATACATATATTGTATATTCTCTGTTTATATCTAATAAATATAACTCAAGTCTATGACAAAATGATTTATGAATATGTTAATAAATTTATGAAATTATGTGAAAATTACTATAGAGAAAAAATTGCGAAATTTATTATTATTAATAATTTATTTTATATTAAGATAAGTTGTTTGAATGTGTGTTTCAATGTGTAAAAATAAACGTTTTTATAAGGCCTACGATTACTTGGTAATAGTTCTTTTTTCATGTCGTGTGCACATTTGCAGGGTAGACTGGACTTCAAGTTTAATGACACTATTCACGCGATGGAAGCCAGCAACAGTGCAATACCATTTTATTGTTCTATATACATATAAACAACTCAATACCTACACGCGCAATGCTCTCATTAATGTCACGTAACTGCTTATCACATCTTATTAAGTGCCAGGAAATTTGATTCTGGCCCCGATACAACCACAAGTTCTAGTTAAATGTGATGTATTACTTCATCAGTCATATTACAGATCGCCGTAACAATCGCGCTTTATATGCGGTAAAATCAACGTGTCAAATCGTCAAAATAACGTTGACCAACAAATAAGCGGTAATAGGTAACGATTGTGTGTATATATGTATGTGTGTATTATCAATAAATATTGTTATGAATCAATAAATATTATTGATAATTCTCTCTTTAGTAACATAAACTTTCTCTTAAAATTCCATATGTATATTTTTATTATCATACAAAGATATTGTATGTACGAGACACATTATTAATTGCTAATTTCAATGCATGACATTTCCAACACCTCATAAGAAAAATAATTTTGCTTTTTTCAATCGTAGATAAAATTTTGACAAACTGTACATTTTACAACGTTTTATAGCATTATATTGGTAATCTTAACTACATAAAAATTGATAATCTATCAATTATTAATATATCAAATATTTAAATATGTTTAAAAATTTATAGGTGACAATAAATTAAAATGCATGACTAATCTTTTTATTTCATAAATTTTTTTCATATTGTTTCGGTTTTATATTACGGATTTTATTGAAGATCTCAAGAATTTAAAGTTCTTTCATATTTTACAATCACTGTATATTTTACAATCTCCATAATAATATATACATTAATATTTATTTTCTAATTATTCATCTTCGTTAACTTAACAAATGAGCAAAAAAAATGTAATACACCATAAATATAAACAAATGTCAAAAAAAGTCAAGTATAAAAAGTCAAACACAGAAACCATTATATACGAGTTATTTCATGTCAACCGGGCCACCTGTCTGCCCAGAACAGATTGCAACTTAAAGATTTTTTCGGAAGTGCAAAATTTACTAATGGCGGATCTAACAGTGGATCTAATAGTGGATTTAAGGTATTCGTCGGAAGCACATTTATAAGACTGAGATATATTGCGCAGAAATATACTTACAATTAGTGTCTTCATAAAAATCGGACAACGGACTGGAGGTTGATAAAAAAAAACTAAGTTATTTCCAAATACAACCTTCTAAGGGTTGGATCCGCCATTTTGGCTCGGCCATTTTGAATTTCTCGATTTGAGCAAAGGATTCGTAATCAATGATTTCAAAAACCCTTATGAGGTCGTTTTTGAGCGAACTCAATTTGTAATTTGATGTCACCGCTGTCAACCTTTTCCTTAATGAAATAGAGTGATAGGTATCTATATGCTTTGTTCTAGGTCTAGCCACTATTTTAGGATAACTCGATTGCTCCCTTCTTGTCACTCAAAATAACAGTAAATGTTGAAATCATGAACGGTTCGAAATCGTTAGTCAATACACACAATCAAAGTGCCTCCTGGCACGTAGTTGAAAGTGTCTATATATTCGGCCTTCATAGTGGAGAGTGCTACGGAACCTTGCTTCTTGCTTTGCCATATGATCGGGCCTCCCTAAAACATAAAAACGTTACCCGTAATGGAGTGATGGCTGTCGGTGTCGTTAGCCCAGTCCGCGTCGTAATAACCGAGACATTCTCCGGATCCTTCTGTTACGACTGAATTCAAGTTTTGCGTCCGACGTACTCTTAAGATACCTAAAGACATGCTTCACTGCCGATCAATGTCCTTTTCTAGATTCTGCATCTAGCGACTGTAAGGAAGTTAATGGCAAATCTTATATCTGTACTCTGACTGGCGTACAGAAGACTGCCTATTGCCTCTCGATACGGGATCTTGTTCATTTCGCGAATCTTCCGAACTCTTTGGCTCCATTTCGTTGCTCAATTTGTTATGAGATCGAAAGTCGAAACTGGTTTACACTCGTCCATACCAAACTTCTAGCATTCTTTGAATGTACGTGATCCAGCCAAATTTTCTCTGCCTTACGATCTCTGGTAATGTTCATGCCTAAGTTCATCTCGAAAAAGTAAATATTTTACTTCTTCGAGATCTTTCATATCGAATTTCTGAGACAGTTTCCTTTTTAGGAAAACTTTCATTTTCTGGTTATTAGCCAGTAAGTTATCGACGTAGAATAGCGATGATTACAAGACTCTTGTTGTCTTGTTTAAAATACACGCAAGAGTCAGCCTGTGATCTTTTAAATCCCATATCTGTCAACGTGTCGTGGAGTTTCTTGTTCCAAGTTCGTCCGTTCTGTCCGTTCAGTCTAGTGGATTTTTGGAGTTACCACATTTTCTTTTTTTCTCCGAGTTTTACAGGTTCTTCTGACGGTTTTACGTATATCTCCTCTCGACGTCCACGTGCAGGTAGGCTGTCGTCATGTCTACTTGATCCATGTATAAATCATGTTTGCCAAAGCGCACAGGAATCGGATCGATGTATATGCACTACTGGAGAATACGTTTTATTTCGTGGTCGATTCCCTCAATTTGGCTACAGCCTCTGACAACCAGTCTTGCTTTGTAATTTTATTTGTTCGTTTTATTTATTCGGTAGCGTCTTGTTTTGTTTTGAATATCCACTTCGTGTTGAGTGCTCTTTTATATTTTTCGGCAGATCAACCAATATCTAGATTGTACCGTTTCTGGCAAGAGAATAGCATTTTTTTTCCATGGCCATTATCCATTTTGCGCTGTGACGAATTTGTAGCTTGTGACGAATTTGTAGCTTCCTCTAAGTTCTCCGGATCTGTTACATCGTTGCTCAATATAAAATATGTGATGTAATCGCATTTTTTTATTAGTTTGGGCGGTCGCGCAGACCTGCGAAGCGGTGCAGTTTCGTCGACATTTTGGACACTATCAGTTCTCGGAGTATTTGGACAATATCTCAGAGTCAGTTTCTTCGTTTTCTCTACGTTCTCGCTCTACGTCATTTTCTGCCAGCTCGTTCTGCGGATCATCGTCCTCGGAAAATTGAATGACATTTTGATTTTTGTCGTTTCTATATTTATGATTCTCCAAAAAAAATTACATCGCGACTTCTCGTAACTTTCTTTGTTTCAGGATCCATGAGCCGGTGATCAATCTTCACAGAAAGGGGATAAAAATCTTCACAGTAGCCCACGAACAGAAGCTCTTCTCCAATTTTTGTCGCAATTCTTTTAACACATGGGCATAAGCTCTGCAACCGAAGTTCTCAAATGTGTTAGACTCGGAATCGAAGTTTTATTTCTGATACTAGAGTTTGATGATCTGTTTATTAGGTAAATAGTGCCACTGCTTCAGCCCAGTAAATCTTTGATAGTTCAGCTTCAAACATCATTTTTTTTGCTACTTACTTACTTTTAGATTTTACATACAGAAAAACTGTATTAACAATTTATTAATTACTAATAACTACTTTCAATAAACATTATTTATCTTATCTTTATAGTAACAAAGTTGAAAATGTGTTACATTATTACACTTTCAATGTAAACCTTTATTTGTCAAAAGACACTATCAAAAACCAATAGAATTAACTGCAAACGCTGTTATTGGTTAAAAAATGGATGCTTTCCAACAACGGAACACAATCATACACTAATACAGTATTCACAATATCGACTTGTAATTCGAATATTGCTTAGTTTTTTTATCTCACTGCCAGAGTGCAGGACAGTCACTTTACATAACTTTTCCAAATTTTTAAATTTTTTAAAATCTTTTAAATTTCTTTAAAAGTTTATCTCCTTTTTTATTTACTTTTGGAATATTCTATAGGAAATCACTATGTAGGAAAAAATTAAACCAAATGTAAAAATATTGGTATCCATGGAGTGATACAAAATCCATGGAGACGACACAGTCGAACATAGCATTTTAGCTGAGTACGATTGTATCGACTTGTGTTGTTGTATAGTTGGAAAATACTGAATCATACACTAGATTACACAATGTCGCCTGTGTACGATGCTGGAAAGCACCCAATGATAATGTGTATCTAACTGCATAGAGCTTATACTAATAAAGGGATCTTGCCTATATGTCAACCATAGGCAAGTCCGCGCAAAGAGGATTAACAAAGAGATGGATATTCTGTCTCAATTGTAGCCTTTCACTCCTAAGAGAGGATAAGAAGTGCAGAACCACGAGCGCGGAGTTAGCAAAAATAACTTAACTATTATCATTTATAATTTTGATGCGAATGTTGTTAATGTTATTAATGTGTTAATTCCAATAGAATAGGCCTGTCATATATGTTCTATATTATATCAATAATGTATTATTCATTTCTGATGTTTCATTTTTAGATGTCTTATTTTAATTTTACTTGTTGGTCTTATTATTATTATTCTTTAATAACATTATTATATTTTTATTATTATTATATTTATCTTTAATTATATCGTAATTATACGAAGAAATTTAAGCAGATGTTGCACTATTTTTGATATGACTGTGAGCCTTGAGAATTAAACCACAAATGATATTATAGATAAAAGTCGCAAAAGAGTGCAGTGGACTGTTTATTATAATACAATACGCAGAAAGTAATCCAGCTTGTGAATCTTTAGCAACCTATAAACTCTCCACACAGCAATTTAATATTGCAGCAATATAGCAATAATATTATAATATTGAGTAATATTACGTGGCAATATATCAGTAATATTGCATAAATATTGCTGTAATATGAAATGTCCGCAGAAATCCATCGCTGAAATCTTTCTGCGATATTTCAGTAATATTTCGATAATATATCTATACCCCTACAGCACGATATATGATGGAATATTGTTTTGCAAGATTGGAATATTCCGTACAATATTCCTAAAAGCTTGCAATAATATGTCTGCTCCCAAATAATATTGTGCAATATTTCTGCAATAATGCTGATATATATTTTCTGCAACATGAATATAATAATATTTATAAAATATTGCAGAATATTTCTTATTTCTGATTTTCTTCATTCATTCGGACATTTATTTATCCGATTTTTGAATAATCAGTTTAATATCTGAGTTTCCTGTGTTGGAATTGTATCAAAAAATTAAACTGATAAAAATATTTAATTCTAATAGCCACTTTTGGCATGCTTTATATAATTCTCGTGACAAAACTTAAATACGAGATAAATAGCGCGTCGTGCGTCACATAACGAAAAATAAAAGAACTATATGATTGCATTTATAATATATTAGTAATATTTTGCAATATCTCCAATAAAATATTAACTTATAATATATGCACAATATTGCTGCAATATTTGTAATATTGAAATATTTATGCAATATTCTAGCAATATTTCGTTCTGTAGGGGAGTCTATATTCACCAAAGAAACACAAATAACATATATAACATTACAATATGACTCAAAATAATACTACAAAATAATTTATATATTGCATATGAAAAATGCAATATCAAAATTACGTAACATTCTTTGATATCACAAAAATTGCAGTATACGATATATCACATTATGATATTTATACGATATTGCATAATATTACAGTGTAATACATTACATGGTAATATTTGCAAAATATTGTAATAATATTTTAAAATCATATATCACACAGCAATATAATATAAATATTACAAAATATTATATTGTGATATATCACACTGTAATATTTCAGTAATATTTCCGTAATATTTCATTCTTATTCTAATATTACCGCAATATTGTAATATCACTGTAATATTATTGCAATATCACATGCTGTGTGTCAATAAAACACCATCAGTACAATTAAAATGCCTGTATTTTCCGACATCAATGTAATTCAATCTTTCCCATCTTGTAAGAATATCATGGAGACTGTTAATGATTTTTCTCTGGAATCTATTCTAACTATTGCTTAGATATTATTGTCATTGAGGAGTCAAAATTTTATTTAGATAAGTCTAATCTCTTTAGAAATACTTATCTAAATAAATGTATGTTTATCATGTATGTTTATCTGAACTTTTCAAGAGTATGCATTTGCTCTTATCAGTCTTAGTGAATAATATGTCGGAATTTTTAGACATGAATGTGTTCGTCACTAGTTAATTGTTAGCGAAAGATTTTGCTACAGAGATGTCAATAAGTTTTTTAATTATTAGAAAGACTGCTTCTATCTGTGGCATGTATAATAGAAGAAAGCTTGTCAATACTGTGCTCCATGCTCTTCAAAAATTTCATGATGGTTTTGTTCTTATTGTTACCAAGTAAACAAAAATTGCCGCCTAAATAATATCTTATTTATCATATCCTAAAAATTCAATTTAGCCTATTAAAAATGCAGTGACATTTTGTGCAAATATTTTCGATTTTTTTATGCTTACATACTATTAAACAAATAATTAAAACATCTAAGAATATTGTTCGCACGTCTATAGTGATAGACAAACAGTAATAGAGACAATCAGAATCATGGAAAACTGTATCATGGAAAGCAAATAACATGGAAAACGTCTGCACAAAATGCTGGCATGCTACCGCATTCTTCAATGTGCCAAATTGACATTTTATGCTATGAAAAATATAAATAGGATATTATTTCAAATCATGTTTAAAAAAGAACCTGATAGTACAAAAGATATATAAAGAAAATTCTTCTCAAAGCCAAATTTTTGAAAGTTAAATGTTAAAAGTATCAGAATCGATAATTTATGCGTTGACATTAAAAAAAAGTAAATAATAATATTTTATTCCGCTTATATATTAAATGCACCTATTTTTTGAAGTGATCGAATCAAATATTAAAAGCATAATGTTTAATATATTCAAAAATAAGTTATTAGGGGAAACAAAATGCTTAATTTTATAGTAGTAATCGATAAAAAATAATCCAGATATATCAGCTTTTTCTTTTTATTATTTCGAGTAATACATATTATATATTTCTATATGCATTTGAAAAAATTTGAAATGTAGTTAGATACATTTAAAAATTATTGTATCTAATTATCTGTATTTAATTATTTATTAAAAATTAGTGTCTGTACTCTATATCTAATTATATTTTCTTTTAAAATATCTGTAATTGCATCTAAATCTAAATATTTAAAAAATGTATCTCTTACAACACTGTCTGCAAGAAATTAATCTATTTCTGCCAGTTATTAAGAATTAGTTTTGCAACTGTTTGCGATTATACACATTTCTGAAACTCGTTGAGAAACTCGTTAACGGTAAATTAATAGACTTTCTTATTAATCGAAAAATTATTTATAAATATTTTATATATAAATGTCCACTGTAATAATTTTATTTTATTTAAATATTTTAAATTAAATATAAAATGTAGGAAAGTGATTAAGATTATACATATATCTCAGTGACTAAGCGTCTGCTATACTTCAAAATATAAATTATTCAGAATTTTATTCTCCGCAAAGATATATTCTTAGTGATATATTTAAAAATTGAAAAATAATTGATGAAATATTTTCTTCTGTAAATATTTATCAAAAAAAAGTATTAAATTTTTATTTTTATTTTCCACAATTCTAATATTATTATTTTATATGTAAATTTATTGTCATGATTTTTTATGTATATAATATGTATATTTTAATTTTAAAAACAAAGAAAGGCTTGAATGTCAAAAAGTTTCGGTAACTCGATTACGTTGACATTTTAAAAAATTGAATAATAATATATTGTGCCGCCTATATTAAATGCCCCATTTTATAAAGTGGTCGACATAAAATTCTATTATTATTACTTTTATAAAAAAGTTAATTTAATTATAAAATTTTATAATTAAAATATTTTTATAAATTAAATAATAAAACATATTAAAACAACACACAAAATACGCACTTTTTTATACAATTGTATTCTCTGAACAACAATTTTTTTATAAGCGCGTAAACTTTTTTGAAAATATAATATTTTAATGTTATAGACAGAATAGAACTCTTGAAACAATGATAGGTAATAAGATTTTATTTTTCTGGCCGTTGACGAATGTTAGATATTCCACTACTGTTTTGAAACTGAAAATCAATTAGCGAATAATTTTGCTAACACAATTCTATAGGATCCTTAAGAAGTAAAAATAAATTTATATATTGCATATGGCAATATGGCATAACACAAATAGAGCTAGAAAATTTCATTGTTAGGTTTGCAAACTTACTACTGTTTATAAGATATAACATAGAAGATATTGATTAATAATGAACAACAATATTGTGTGCTTATCATGTCAGTTAGTGCCACCGTGCTACAATGTGGAAATAATTATGTCATATTGTAAATAATAGGCAGAAATCTATTTTGAAATATAAATATTTTTCATTTGAATACAGTACTAAATTTCTGATATGAGATTAAAAAATGTCTCAATATTTATATTGTTTTGAAATTAATTTTTTTTTTAATTTTTGATTAATATTTAGAATTTAAAGTTATATATCTTTTCGTAAAAGTCTGAATTTGTGTATAAAATATAAGCCATTACAGTTAAAAATTTTTACTGTAACGATTTTTATTATTTCTGTTCTGATTTCAATATATTTTTGATTAACATTTGGCATCAATAATGAGATCTTCTTTATAACTAATAAAGAAAAGCTTTATTATTAATAACTTTAAATATTTATTTAAAGTTAGCTTTATTATTAATAACTTTAAAGCATATGTAAGATTTTTAGATTTATATTAAAAACTTAAAATTTAATTTAATAAATCTCCATATAGTAAAATCAAATAACACAATAATCAAAAAATCAAATAACAATAATCTTGTTAATATATTGCACATTAAATATTGTGTTTATAAATTTAGAAATTAAAAAAATAATTCTTACATATATTATGTATATTTTTAAAATTGCCTTTAATTTTTTATTATTATTAATACATGAGAATAATTTCAAAAAATTATCTGTTTTTATTTTATTTTTGTTTCATCATTTCTGTAAATTATTTTTACACATACATGTACATACATATATTTGTAAGCTATTAATACAAGAAAGTTATATCACTAAAGAGATAATTCAAAAAAAATTAATTGTTTTATAAAAAAATTTCTTGCGCATGCTATCAGAAATTTTTAAGTGTTATTATGACTCAAAAGATTTCCAAAGTTATAAATTCGTTCTTATATGGAATTATATTCCAATATTTGCATATTTTCAGTATCAGAGTCAACAATAATATAACATAATAAATGTAGTTTATATTAGTATCGATTCATAAACACAATTTATCTTCAACTGGTTAGCAACTATTTTTTCAATCATGTTATCATCTATTTTTCTAATCAAATGCTTTTTAGTAATTTAAACGTGTCATAAAGTGTTTTCTGAATCATAATAAACTGATAAATTATATAACGATTTTTACAATATATGTTTTAAAATGTTTTCAAAGTTTTTATATAATAACTATAAAAAAATACAAATTTCATATAATAAAAAAAGATTGTTTCAGCCAACAAAGATTGTTTCAATAACGTTACATTTTGAAGGTGGATATAATATAGTCTATGCTTCAATTCTCTTCCTATTTAAAGACGCAAATAAAATACTATTTTACTAAAAAAGATAGAGTAATAATTAAAATTAATTCTTTTTACTCCAAAGAAAAGTAAAAATGGCAAATGAAAATAATTAATTTTTCGACAGAATAGTTGATTGGCTCCTTTTTTTGGCAATCTGATATTTTCAGCATGAAAATTAATAATTAAGTCTTAAAAGAAAATTCTGCTGAAATCTTCTTAAATTAAAGTCATTTATCTATTTTTATAGTCTAAAACTTAATTTACGGTTTATTTTAGCCTATAATTTACGTTAATAACTCATTATATTCATAAAAAGAAAACTCGTTCAAATTCATATAAAAAAATATACTTGCAATACGATTGTATATTTTAGAATTATTCTGTATACTTAAATGATAAAGATTTTACGCATAGAGCTTGGCTTCATATTGTCTTATGGAGTATTATTGTTCGCTTGAATATTCAATAGACATATTTACTTCCACATGGTGAGTGCATCACGTACGTACATTGCATGTCATCACCAGGAAGCTCCGTAAATTGACATTTGCCATTTGTGTCTGGAGGTTAAAGCGGAACTGCCACAGTTCTTGAATTCGTTAGAAGAACAAAAATATTAAAATTATAAAGAAATGTAAAAATAACATGTTATGTGTGCGAGAATCTAAAAAAAATCGTTTTCTATATAAATCTATTTTATAACTTAACCTTAACCCATGTCGTAGTATAGAGATGTAACATCTCTTTATAACTATAACTATAAATGTTTCTTTGCATAAAATATATGCATAAAAAACGACCAACTATGTCAAATATAAAAATGCTTTAGATATATATGTTATTACGTTTTTTAAAAGTTTTGAGGTTACTAAATGCAAATCGGATGTCAAAATAAATTCGAAATATCGCACTTAATATAGAATATATTTATATATATATTTCTTGCTCTCTTAATATCTCCCATGATTAAATTTATTAATTTTATTTTTTATATTTAAATAAATATTATTTTAAAGAATATGTATATATGTATATGTATATATTTGTTTTGTAATTTTCTGCTACTTACAATTAACAAATAACTAACTTGTAATATTTGTTTCGCTGCACATCTGCAAACGCTTATTTATTATATGTATATAGAAATACTTGTTTTTTTTTTTAAATTATAAAAGATTTTATTTTAAGAAAATTTGCAAAAAAATTATTATTTGTTAACTTGAAAGACAACTCGATAATTACAATATGTGCATTAATAGATATTAATTTTTTGAATCTTCTAAAATATTATGAACATATATATCTAAAGTATATAATTTTCCAAACTTTTTTCAACTAACATGAAAGCGTTTACATTATAATCTAAAGCTTTCAGCGTCCTTTCAGATAGCTATTGATTACACAGACTGCTTATATGCAGGAACAAGTTTCGCCTCTAATTTATCTTCTAGTTACTATTCTTTTTTTCGTTTTTGTCTCTTTCTTCTTTCCTTTTCATTTTCCTTTCTCTAATAACAGCGGCTATGTGTTATAAATACCTGTTTCGCTATTCCTGAACTATATAAACTACTTGGTAAGCTTGCAAATGGCTGCCCACTGTCTGCGCCATGCAGTAATGACATTGAAATATATACTTTCCAAGTAACAGAAGGAACATCTTCTAAATATTCTAGTTCTATCGTACCAATGCCTTTGCGCTTGAAATTAATAAAATGTCATGATATGTTGGCACGATTAGAGAAACAGTGACACAATTGAAGAATAATGCAATATTATAATGAATTGAATATTAAACAATTATCTTAAAAAATAATACTAGTTTAGCCAAAAATTATTTTAAACCAGACAAAGTGTTTCTTATAGATTTTTGGATGCTGAAAATGATACAAACCAAATTTCACTAGCACATCAGATTTCCAAAATAATTGAGGTTTAATGTGTAAAAAATAATTTTTTACAATATTTAAGATTTTTTTTGTAAAAAAGGTTAAAGTTATCTGTGAAAAGTTTGATCAAATATCATGAATGTATTGTTCATCCCTTATAAAATGCATTTTTTAATTTCAATATCTTATTTTTTAGCCATGTTTTATGAAAGATTAAAACTGGAAACTATTCATATGAAGATGCTTCTGAGGAAAAAAAGTTTTTTCCAAAAATGATTTTATCATTATTTGTCTTCCTTTAGATCATACAACTTTTGTCTGGAACATTTTTTCGAAAAATTCAAGGTGGGCAATTAAAATGAGATACCCTATATACATATAAATATACATTTAGTGAAATCTATCACGATAAGTTACACTGTGTATGTATGTTCTAAACTACAAATTATGAGTATAATTATATGACTTCATCATCATAGACGGAATATTTGCTATCTCTGCAAAACTCTGTGTTTAAATACATCCTAACATAACAAAAAAGTGAGATATTGAAATAAAAAAAATGCATTTTATAGGGGATGAACAATATATTTATAATATCTATTTAGAATTTCCAAATAACGTTAACTTTTTTCACAAAAAAATCTTAAATGTTGCAAAAAAACCATTTTTTGCATATTAAACCTCAATTATTTCGGAAATCTAACTGCTGGTGAAAATTGGCTTGCGGCATCGTTTTTAGCATCCAAAAATCTATAAGAAACACCTTGTCTGGTTTAAAATAATGAAAAAAAATATTGTTTTGTGACTATAATTATTATTCTTCAAATTAAATATCCTAAGAATATTGAATATCAAAAGTTAATATCTTTTTGGGCTGGATATTAATGCGATTCAGTAATCTTAAAATGTTAATTTGTTTATTTTAATCTTACTTTGTATACAAATTAAATTTTTTTAATTGCTACATATTTATACATCATTATAATGCAATAACGGGCCCCTATAATTTCGATTATGAACAGCTTTATTTTGCCAACAGTTTCGATTGCTTACCGAATATTATTACGCATATTTAATAATTTAAAATATAAATTTTATACAGGACATTATTGCACGTATTGTGCGTACAAAATAAAAAAATCATATCAACACTTTGCACAAAAAGTATTATTGCTTACATGTACTTTGTACACGTGACATTAATACGCACATACAGATTGCGCACACGACTACATTGCATTCTTAAAAAAATTAAGTAATTATATTCTGGTTGCCGCAGTCATTACCAATAATCTTGATCTTGATATACTAAGTTTGACAATAAAGTTTACAAACTCATCACAGTACCATTGCTACATATCTTATTGCTGATTATCACTATATGGTCCCTTTCAAAGTAGCTCCCTTAAGAAGTTACACATCGATGCTAGTGCTTTTTCACCTTTCGAAGCAGTTTTGGAACTGTTGTTGTGAAATAGTCTTCAAAGTTGCCATCAGGTTATCCTCGTACGAGTCTTTAGTCTGGATTTTTAACTCACAATCAGAAGCGAATAACAGTGTTGAAACATTCTCTCTGTTCGCCAGATCTAGCTCTATAACTTTCTTTCCTAAAGATAAAGGAAACATTGAAAAAAGCGCTCTTTTATGACATTGATGACATTGATGACATTGATGATATTTATGACATTAAGGAGCTGGCATCGGTGTAGCTTCCCAAAAGGATTACTTTGAAAGAGTAACATAGTGATGAACATAGTAATCAACAATAAGATATGTAGCAATTGTATCCTGATGAATTCGTAAACATTATTGTCAGAGCTATTATGTTTCGTCAAGATCATAACTTTCATCAATTTTCAAAAGGTTTTAGTCGGCGCTTATTATTTACTTAATCATAAAAATTGTATCAATGCAAAAAAAGAAGGCACACGCAAACCCATGTGGAATTATACAGTTATAGATATCGTCACACTGAAAGCACTAGGTAATGGAGAGAACCTTGTTTTGTATGAAAAGTTAGAAATCTGTAAAATCATACAATTATATAGATCTCATCACGTCAAAAACGCCAAACAATGTCGGATAAACTTTGCTTTGGACAGAAAATTGAAAACCCTGTTGAATCATATAATTACAGACTTTGTTTTGCACTGAAAGCAACACGTGATGTATAGAAATTTCATATTTTATATGAAAATAAATCAAAGAAAAAAATAACGAACAATAGTATAGAAAAAAAAAACAAAAGTATAGAGTATTAAAAAAAAGTATTAAAAAAGTGTAGAAAAAAGAAAAACTACTACAGGAAAAAATTCTACGGGAAATGTAATAGAAGGGGAGATAAAAAAAAAGGTGTTTTAGAAGAAAAACATAGATTATTACAGAGGCAGCAACAAGAGAACAGAATACATATTCTTATATGTATATCTCAATATATCTATAGTATAGGTATTTTTATTGTATCATGAATAAAAAATTCATGATACAATAAAAATACCTATACTATAGATATATTGAGATATACATATAAGAAGGAAAAGAAAAGAAAAGAATATAAAGAAAATAACATAAGAAGAAGTTTAAATTGGAAAGTAAAATGCGAATGACTAGATATTGGAAAGGAAATGAGCTGAAAAAATTTAGAATTTATAGTTGAGAAGAGAAAAGTAGACTATATGTAGACTATAGAGAGATCCATAGAAAAAGAGAAAGGAAAATAAATATAAAAAAAAAAGACAAAACTTTATGTGTGGTAGAGGAAATAAGAATGGTAAAATGACAGCTACAAATAAGAAAAGAGAAAACAAATATATAAATAAAGAAAATATAAAGTATATGGAAAAAATTTTTTTTAATGTATAAATGAAGGGAGTGGAGAAAAAAATTGTAAAAAAAGAGAAAGAATAAGAGAAATGGCAGAGGGAAAATAACAAAATAAAAAAAAGAAGTGAGAAAAGAAGGAAAAAAAAGAAAAAGAAAAGGAAGAAAAAAGGATAAAAACAGAGAGAAAAGAAGTAGTAAATAAAGACTAACAAACGTGCATATTACTAATATTATTGCTACTAATATACATTTTAATTATAATAATAAAACAATTTTTTTTTAATTAAGTAAAATAAAATTAGAGTTAAAATCATATAATATATATTTAAATATGCAATGTAATTTTATAATCAGTAAAAATATAGCTAATCTAAAAATAAATATTAAATTTTATTTGTAAATATAATTAAAATTATAATTACAGAAATATTTTTAAAATTAATTAATTTAATAAAATAAATGAATGTAATTATTTTATTCTTATTTTATTTATTATTAATTAAAATATAAAAATGCATTATATGATAATTATAAATTAATATAACATGTATTTCTAAATAATAATAATAATAATAATAATAATAATAATGAATATTAATGATTATATAAATAATAAAAAATATGACATGTATTTCTATATTCTATAATTCTACAGATAGATTTGTGACTTTTTGCGCAAAGCGAGATCCATATGATATTCTACAGTACTTAAAAGCTATTCCTTATTTTATTATATTATCTGCTTTTGACTTCACATTATCGGGCAATATGCGATTATCTTATTTCGCGCAAAAAGTTGCAAGTCTACGTGGAATACAATTATTGATCTCGTGTCGCACTGAAAGCATCGGACGATGGATTATACTTCGTGCGAAAAGTTACAAACCCATGAAAGTTTTTTAACTTCCTGTTGTTAATAAAGAGATATAAATTTTTATAAACTTGTGGGATTTGTGTGAATTACGAATCTATGTTAGTATCTATTAAGTACGCGTAATAATACGCATATAAATTCTGTTCAATATTGAATTTTCCATTATCAGCCTACATTCGAACTTTGATTTGCATAAATCTGTTGATAACTTTTTAATGAGCAACAAGTAAACTGTTTAAAGATTACTCAGAAACAGAACTTTGACAATATATGTCATTGATGAGGAGTGCAATAAAGATTTATCACAGCTTGAATATGAGAGTTGTGTTTATCATTTAACATCATAAATGTATTTAATATAAAATTTATTACTGTTTTATTTAAAAAAAGGCATTTTGCTCAATACAGATTGACATTACTGAAACTGTAACGAAGCACTTAGCAACTGCTTATTGCATATTACATACTTTTTCTTAAAAACAACTATGTTTCTTCTTTACACCAATTAATTTCTCTCATTATATTGTGCATAAAAGTATTGAAATAAGATAATCGAAAAATGATTATTATACGAGATATTTCACAGTTCATATAAAATTGTGTCAAATTAAAGTATAAAATATTTCATAATTATTCATTTTTTAGCCATCCTACTCTTTTAAACTTTTAATGCGAAAAATATTGCAAGAAATTAATTTATAAGGGAAAGTACGCTAAATCGTACATTTCGTTAAATTGTACCTCTACTGTATTTCTTAAACAGAATTAAAATATTTTAGGGTGTTAACGCTGTTGTATCGCAGCTAGACAGAGTATTCAAATGTTTGTTTCTTTCTCAAGCGATTCGTTAATAAGTGACGTTCATAAATTTATTTTATGTGATTTTTATGTAATATTTGGCACCCGTATCTAAGCTATCACATTGAAAAAGATAAACAATTAATATTAAAATAAATATTATTAAAGTATTTTTTCTATTTAATCCTGTATATGGAAGCGTTGAAAAATCAGTAAAATGTTTTGATTATTTTTTATTCACAAATTTGATAAAACAATGGAAATTCGGTAAAACGTACCACAAACTTTTTCCTATATCATACTGATACGATTTACTAAATTAATTTTTTTACTTAGGCATTAGTTTTTTTTCTTTATATTTAAATGGACAACTGAAGAAAATATCAAATTTTATAATTATATTAAGATAATACTTATTTATATTTTTGTGTGATACAAAAACTATTTTTGTTAAATTTTTGAAGAGAATTTATGATTATAAACATGACATTCTTATAGATATGTTTTGTTGCAGACTAAGAGAACTTTTGTAGAAAATATAATTTCATTTTTGTTACAATTTTTTTAATTTTTTTGTTAGAGGTACGATTTAAAAACTCATGGGTACAATTTAGCAAACCAGTATTGTAAATTGTACCAAATGCTACTTTTTTTAATTTTTAATTTACGATACGAAACAATGATAAATTTAAGTTAATGTTTAGCATATGTCGTTGACAAAGAACCATAGTTTTAAATGAAAAAAAAAATTGTCATTTCTTTGATAGTTTTATTGCAATTTTAATATTACCTTAGGGTAATATTATAATTTACCTTAGGAGGTACGATGGAGTATACTTTCCCCTAATATGTATTGTGTGTGTGCGTGCATTACATATTTTGTTCTTAATTCTGTAAATTATAAATCGTCTAAAGTGTGAGCTTGAAACATGGCTTCAAGTTACGAAGTAAATCTTATCATGAGCACGAACATAGCGAACACACTATCTCGAGTTGAATCTCGTCACAAGCATTTTAGTGTTATGCGACTTAACTTGCAGCATCTCATCACAGGAGTAAGAGTATATGTTTCAGTGGACAGTGCACACAAGTCGTGCCTCGAACAGATAATATATAAACTTCATGACGTGAATGTATAAACTACGTACATACATGGCTGAAGCAAAATTTAGACCGCAAAATTGTTTGCGAGGACATGAGAAAATACTTAGCTCGATAGAAATGTAAATATAAACGTATAGCTCAGCTCGAGTTTTTAGATGCATAATTTAAACATTGCTTAAGTGTTCATTATAATGAAAAGTCTATATAATATAAATTCTCATAAATAATTTAATAAATGTTACATCGGTTTTTATTGATTTATAGTTTAATTATATTTAAATATAAACAAATAGTAGATAATAAATTCAATTAAAATAACACTTTTATGTTTAATTTATTATGTTTTCTAATATCAATAAGTCTCTTATTTTTTTATCACTAGTGATCAAAAAAATATAAAATTTTTATTCAAGAACACATAACTATATTTCCTTTATTTATAAAGAAACTCACAATAAATTTTGTATGCTGAATAATATCCAAACCACAAGTATCTTTTACATCGGATGTTTCAAAGATTCTATCAAAAATTGAGGAAAACTTGAAATCTTCCTGTTTATAAATAACCATCTTTATACTAGGAAAAATAAAATTAATAATTTTGCAATGATAAATTATTACTTTTAGATTAGTATGCGACAAATTGTTGTGACGCCAATTTAAGATTAGTAGAACAATGTATCACACACTCTCACTATAAGTCATTGCAAATTTCATTAATATCACATCACAGTCTTCACTAAGATATGACATGGATTTTGTGAATAGCTTAAGAACAAAAATTACAAAATATACAGAGTTCTGTAATAATTGTTCCATTTCTCATGTCCAGATAGAGCGGGTTAAATCGAGTAGGAAAATCCTAGTACCATTTTGCGATTTTTGCAATAATTAATAAGAAATTAATTAAAAAAGATTAATTTAAGAAATAAAGTTATCCGGGAATTACCGGACACACTGTATAATACAAACTGCTTTGTTTTAATATTATTTATCAATCAAGCTATTTTTACTAATTTTGAAAATGTTAATTTGCATAATATGTCAATATTAATCAATCAAATCCACACTTAAAAAACATCAAAATCCACTAATATAATAATGTAATATACCAATCCGATAATATGTAATGCAAAATCATCAGATCAATAAATAATTGGCACTTATTTTATTGATAGAACTCTCGATAGTAAAATCATTAAAATTTTTTACGAAATATATTGTACATTATGAGATTTACTAGAAGACGTACGTACCATTACGCATTCGTGTATCATTTCCAAATTAATTTATATTAATTTATATTATTAACTTATATAATTAATTTATATTAATTTATATTTATATATATATATATATCAATTAATTTGAAAAAATTTCTGACTAAATTCAAATTAGATTTATTATATTAAAAAATATCTATGAAAATAATCTCTTGCCAAAAATTTTGAAATCTATAAATTTTTTCAAAAAAAATTTTTTTTGAAACATTGATATCTCGAAAACTATTGATCGTAGTGCATCATATTTTGCGACATTCTTTTTTCTTATTGTTAATAAAAAATCTACCAAACAGATCTATCTAATTGAGAGAGAGAGAGAGAGAGAAGTCCCGAAAATAATATTCTTCCCTAATCGAACACTTCAAACAGGTTTTATAATGTAAAAAATAGAATGAACAAAGCCGAATATCTCGAAACTATTTAGGTTAATTTTAGGATATATATATTTATATACTCGTCAGAAAATTAAAGCATTACTTCGAATTAATGAAAAATTTATGAAATAGAAATATATGTAAACTTGCGAAAAATAATCATAGAACGCTGTTCCTCGAAGCATTTTAGAAGCATGATGTCCGAACTTTTAAATATTGTTAAACTCTTTTCTCGACAACAATTCTTATGCAGATGCACATTTCCAAGTCAACCGTGAAAAATTCTGATGAAATGACTAAAAGATTAAAGCTGGGAACTATTTCTCATACGGAGATACTCCTGAGGAAAAAGGTTTTTTGGAAAAAATAATATTTTATCCAAATTTGATTTTACCATGATTTGTCCCTCTTTAGATCAACTTTTGTGCGGAACATTTTCTCGAAAATGCATCTGTTTCGACAAATTCAAGATAGGCAATTAAAATGAGATACTCTATATATAAATATATATTTAGTGGAATCTATCACGAAAAGTTATATTGTGTATCGATAGCCTTAAACTACGAATTATGAATATAATTATATGACTTCATATCATCATAGGCGGAATATTTGCTATCTCAATAAAACTCTGTGTTTAAATCCTTCCTAACATGACTAAAAAGTAAGATATTGAAATTAAAAAATGCATTTTATAGCGAATAAATAATACATTCATGACATCTGATCAGAATTTTCAGATAACGTTAATCTCTTTCGGAAAAAAAATTTTTAATATCGCTAAAAAGCCATTTTTTATATTAAACCTCAATTATTTCGAAAACCTGACGTGCTGGTGAAAATTGACTTGCGGCACCGTTTTCAGCATCCAAAACCTATGGAAGAAACACCTTGTCTGATTTAAAATAATGAAATGAAATATTTTTGTAAACTAGAATTATGAACTACATAGAACAAAAAAAAGATATTATTCTTATATAATTAAAACTCAAGCTATCCATTAAGATCATTAAGAACTCGTTATATAAAATCCGATAATATAAAGAACTCGCAACTGGGCCGTTTATGTATAAATATAAGCAAAAAAAAACAAATTTAATAATAAATATGTAATGTTTATATATTTTCCAAGACAATTTTCTTATTTTTAAAACTCGCAATTTTTCGATCTTACTAATCTTCTATTTGATATAAACATAACTTTTGAATAATAATATGTATTAATTTAATGTATGTATGTATGTACATAGATACTTGAACTTTGTCATTAATTGCCAAACTTATATTGATATATAGATTAATTTAATTTAATTATAATTACACTTATTATTTTGATTATACGATTACTATAATATTTTGATCTATAATGATATTCAAAATGTTACTCATGTTATTGTATGTATAATAGTATGTATAATAGTACATTTCAGTGCCTTTTTGAACCGATTTTCAACAACTGTCAAAATTAATACGATAATATATGTTATAGAAATAGGCATAAAAAATTATAAGATCATATATAAAATACGCAAATTTAAGAAACTGTGCTTTGATCTTGAAGGACTCTTTAATAATTTGCACAAAAATCAAGAGTCTCCCGAGCATTTATGCAATTATATTAGCTTTTTGTTTTATAGTATTCCATATATAGAACATCTTTTTACAGTTTTTCCATGTTTTTACATTTCATAATTGTTTTACGTTTTAGGAATATTAAGGTATCAAACATATTTTGTAGCTTAATATTCCTAAGACATATATAAATATGTGTTTGGGAATTATTATATTTTGACAGTTGTTTAAAATGGTTCGAAAATGGACTGCAATGTACTGTTTGATTAATCAAATTTTTTTGAAGACAATTTTTGCATCCCTGCAAAAAAATAGACATTAAAAATAGACATTTAATTATTAAATATTATAAAAATAGATTTTATTAACTTGTTACAATATTTATTTAATATTATTAAAGCTTTAGAGAGCTATATTCTTTATGACTATTATATATGTATAATTTAAATAATATATAAAAAAGTTTCTTGATATTGTATATTATTTATAAATGTTTATCATGTTTTCATATGTTTACAGAATCTTGGCAACTAATTATCAAGAGCATCAACGTACCAGATATTATAAAAGTCAGTAATGATTACATTATTCTCGACTGCGATTACGATCTCGAGAATACATCGAGTAAGGGCCTCGTCGTCAAATGGTTTTTCAATACGAACCAAGTAGTTTACCAGTGGATCTACGGCAGATACCCATTAGCAGATGAACCGGCTGCGAAATATGTGGATTTGACATACAAAGCCAGTGATGACCCATATACTGAGTACCGAGCTATGAAATTGAATAAACCAGGCATCGATCTTACTGGCGAGTACACATGTGTTATATCTACATTCGAGGATGAACGAACGGCAAATGCGTCAATGATAGTGTACTGTAAGTATAACTTTATTTTTAAATATATAATAGCTATATATCTATTTTTATAATAATATATAATGTATAATTCGTAAGCACAGCTATATATGACAAATTTGAGTAAAACAATAAAAAAAAAAGTTTAAGTTTTTTTTTATAATATAAGAATATCAAGATTATATTAGTATGATATTTATTTATATTCTTATAATGATGTTAAAATGCACTGTTCCCCGATCGACTATTTGTCGGAAAAACCACTCAACCGATCAATCATCTGGCAACACGGCGCAAAGTGCCTTTTTGATCTACCGCGCACATATCGAAAAGCCGTCGATATATACTCACGGTTGAAGTGGCACCCAATTGATCACGTCTAGATTGCACACCGCCAATCAAATCAGTCAAATTTAACCCTAACCCTAACCCTAACCTAATCTAACCCTAACCAAATAATTAATTAGTTTATGACACTGATTGTGAGCTATATATTATACTGAAGTGCTCACTCCAACAAAGAGAAACGAGTTACCGAAAAACAGAGAGGGGTTTTGGTGGCAAACATCTATCCTTATCTAAAACGTCTTCTGATTGGTGCTTTAGTTCGAGTAGTACTATGTTAGAAAAGGACAAACTGGTGGCAATTTTCTATCTCTCAGGGCCCGTTTCTTCCCATTGGAGTGAGCACTTCAGTATAGTATATAGCTAAGTAGTATATAGCTAAGTAGTCTATGATCAATCGGGACGCTCCCGTTCGTATGGCTGCGCCATAGTGTGACGTCACGCGTAACTCCACCGGCTTCGACACGAATAATAGCAGGAAAAATCGGAAAGACTAACAATCCTCATATATACATATAAGAGGAGCAGGATAGTTCAGTGGATAGAAGTAGCCGCCTGTTAATCGATAGATTTCGGGTACGATTTCGGCTTATACACTCGTCAAAAAAATTATCGCAACACGTAATTAATATCAAAATTTAGCATAAATTCAAATAAGCGTATATATGAACACATATATCCCTGCCCCAACACACACATACACACGATGGGCAAAATCCGACCAGCAACTTCCCCGTAGTGCCCATCGGATAATGCTAATGTTGGCGGTAATTGAATACATAGGCAAAAATGCATAGGTAACTTTGATATGCTGTAACTTCGCGAAAAAAAATCGTACGGTATTCAATTTTTTTTTAAATTTGTAGAGAAAAGTCCATATTTTACGATAGTTATGATGATATTTGCGAAAAAAATTTAGTACACTCCGTAGAATTCGTCAAACTATGCAATTTTTTGAAAAAAAAACACATCCTCCCTTTTAAAGGGATGGAGAAAGGGGGAGAGAATAAAATCAAAATCGAACGAAAGTTCCTTAAAGTAGAGACTTTACCCTTTAAAACAAAAAAAAATTTTTGAAATACGATAGTTTTTCGCGGAGATACGCTTATTTGAATTTATGCTAAATTTTGATATTAATTACGTGTTGCGATAATTTTTTTGACGAGTATATAAAGTAACTAAGTACATTTAAATTTAATAGCATCTTTCCGTAATAAGACAAACCCGCTAATACAAAGAATACAAATATTCTTACTGTAGTAAAAAATTATAGAAAATCCGAACAATAGCTTAAGCTTAAGAGAAATAAAAGGAGTAAGGAAACAGATTAGTTTTAGTTAGTAATTATTACTAGGAGAAGAAATAATTAATAATTTCTAAAATTTATTTGATTACACAGGCCTACATAATAGAGGGTCTTAGGTCCGTATTTATAATCGTGATTCTGCTGAGAAATTCAGCTAAATCCAGTCTTGAGACATGATATGGTTTAATAGATGAATCTTGAAAATCAATTTGATATTTGTTCGTTCTCGATTCAGTAAAGATACTCAAAAGAAAAAATTTTAGTTAAAAATTTCAGTTGATCTTTAATCAAAATGTAACTAATGAACCGTCCGTACCTCAAGATATAAAACTTCTGAGTATCTAATCTGATACGCTCTTGAGATGAGATTTGAGAAACGACTATAAGTACGGACCTTAAAACATATTCGAGAAAACAAAGTTCCGTAGGTGATTTTGTGCACTGAATTTAAATCTGACTTCAGAATTTGCTCATCACGTTCTGAGGTTTCTGAGATAAATGAGGTTAAAGGTGTCAAAAATGAAGATTTGACCAACCAAGATATTAAAATTACAAATGCATTTTTGTATTTTTGGACTTATTGTGTTTTTGGATTTTAGGGTATTGAAATTTTTGAGTTTTTGAGTTCTAAGTAAGTTTAAAAGGTGTATGTACCTTGCATATGTATCTAATTTTAATATCTTTAAAATATCTCTGGCATATCTCGGAAACAAAATATAGTAAGAGGACGATTAAAAATAGATTTTAAAGAGAAAGACTAGTACTATGTAATGACATTATCAGAAATATTCAAAAAAATTTGGTGTCTAAAATAAATGCATGAATTTGGCCAAAATCGTCATTTTTATACATTTAATCTCATTCACTGAAACCTGACGCGATGAGCAAATTCTGAGACCAGATTCGGATTCAGCGTACAAAAAAATTGCATAGTCAAATCTCAAACACCAAAACGCTGGCCTGTGTTATCCGAGAACTGTTTTGTTGTCTTGATCTAGGAAATAAAAAAGTAAAAAAAGAGAAAAAAGAGAGAATCAACTTAACTAACTATTCATGGAGTATGATGTTATAAAAAGAAAAGAGAATTTTCCTGGAGTAGTTGAAGTTGGACGAGTTGTAGTCGCTTTCGACAATGATTGACGGAAACGAACGCAGGGGCGAGAGGGTTATTATTTATTACGCAGGTATTGCATTCTCAATACACATACCTATATTTATTAATGTTCATAAATACACATACACACGCGCGCGCGCACGCACACTTATGCCAATACACACAGGCACACACTAACATATACACTACTATAACCGTACACATTAAGATACCATAAACGCATTTTTTCAATGTTTGACGTTCTATACTCAGAAACTGTCCATTTTTTGATCTTGTGCCCATTAACACTTTTCAGGACGTAATAAACTACATTATACTTCTTTTCCAGCCAATTCGACTGGGATTTATTTTCCATAAGATTTGTGTGATATTCTTTATTAAATTCAATATATTTATTACGAATTTTTTAATGTACATAGTTATTAATATATTTGCATAGGGTGGAAGGGTGGAAGAGATTATGCACTTTAGGAGACAATGCTCCAATGACCTTGAACTTGACATATGTTGTCAAGGTCAATGTCCTCAGTGACCTTCAGAAGGTTTTAGCCCTCGCTCATTGTTTATTACAAAGTAATTAACAAAATAATTTTCATGAATTATATGCAATTTTCTCATACATCACATCATATACATCAAATTGTCACGCAAAGCGAAATCCATTCCGAGGTCAGTTCAGTGCTTTCAGCACAAAACGAGGTCTATATTTGCGAAATTCCACATGGGTTTGCAATTTTTCACGCGAAGCGAGATCCATCCCCATTACCCCGTGCTTTCAGCGCGAAACGAGGTCTATATTTATGAAATTCCATATGGGTTTGCAACTTTTCACGCGAAGCGAGGTCCACCCCCATCACCCCGTGCTTTCAGCGCGAAACGAGGTCTACATTTGCGAAATTATACACATGGGTTTGCAACTTTTCACGCGAAGCGAGATTTACCTCCATCGCCCGGTGCTTTGAGTGCGAAACAAGGTCTACATTTGCGAAATTCCACATAAACTCGCAATTTTAGATTTTGCAAATATAGATCTCGTTTCGCGCTAAAAGTACAGGATGATAGGGGTAGACCTTGCTTCACGTGAAAAGTTGCAACCCCTTGTGGAATTTGGCAAATGTAGATCTATTATCTCCGTATCGTGTATCCAATTAACTATCTAAAATCAATAAAAATGTAATATATAAAACTGCTATATTTTTCAAATTTTATTCCTTAATAACTTTTTAATAAACAATGAGCGACAGCTAAAACCTTCTGAAGGTCACTCAGGACATTGACCTTGACAATATATGTCAAGGTCAAGGTCATTAGAGCATTGTCCCTTAAAGTGCATAATGAACCGAAAGGAAGGGAAGAAAGGGAAGGGAAGGGAGAGAGGGAGAGGAGAGAGGAGAGGGGAAAGTGAGATGGAGGGGAGATGGGTGAGAAAAGGAAGAGGGAGCAGAAAGAGAGAGGGAAAGAGGGGGAGAGAGGAAGCAATAATAGTAGCAGCTTATTTTGCTTTAAACATGTGTGTACAGAATGTCTTATTTTAATTGCACCTTACAAATATCTTAAAAACAAAATATTGTAAGAAAATGTCAATCAAACAAAAGTTTAAGAATTCAGAGGAGAAAAAAGGATTACCATGTTGAATCTTTTAAATGGCTTTTGTCAAAGTTATTTTAAGGTCAATTATTTTATTAATTTCTTTTATTCAAATGGATAATTTTTATTTAATTATTCGATAAAACATAAAATTCTACGTAAACGTTGTCTAAAACATGTTTGGTGTTCATAGTTTACGAAATATTTAATAATTATGTTTCACTTAATTACACTTAAAAGTTTTAAAACACAAAAGTCATAATTATTATTTTTTTAATGTTTGAAAACAACTGTTTTCATTACTACTGAATTGTCGAAGTTGTAGCTTAATTGGTAATGAATTAATATTATGGCAGATTATTCTTTAAATGAAATCATTGATAATGCATTCTTAGAGAATGCAGAGGAAATTATATGAGAGCTGTACGTATTTATCGTTATATGTTTCCACTTTGTCATTTGATATGAAACATATTGTAAATGCTTGCAGAGACATTCCGCAGCACGTTTTATTGGTTACAATTAAGATATTTAAATAACGTTTTCTATGTATTCAAGCAGAATAGTGATTTTGAACAATATCGATAACTTTAATGTAACAAATATGTACCATAAGAAGATAAGAGGTTCACTATAATCAAGCATCTCAAAAATGAGAAACAAAGGAATTTATTATAATGAGTAATGTAATCAGGCATGTGCTCATTCTTTTCCTTCTCGGAATACTGAAACTTTTGTTTGACACAAAACAACAAACTTTTGTTTGTTTTTTTTTCTACAATGTCTTATTTTTTAGATATTTGTAATGTGCAGTCAAAACGGGGCATTCTATATATGTTTCTTCTGGAAATAAAAATATATTTATACATTAAAACTACCATAAAAATTAAAACAACTAATATTAAGTTTATATAATAAAAAGAAAAAAAGAAATTTAAAAGTAATGTGCTTAAATAAAATATTTTTGCAATTTTTTATACTATACAGATATCGATTATGGAGATTTAAAAAAATTCAGCTATTTAATATCTAAATGACTCCATTTTTGGCAATTTAAGAAATAATCTATTATTTTTCAGCAAAAATATTGTAAGTATTAACCGTAAATAATATAGCATATTTAATTTGTATTGCAGCAACAGAAGAAAAATTCGATCTTGTGTACAGAAAAAAGGCTGTAAATAACAAAGATGGAGTCGAAATAACATGTCTGGCCGAAGGACTTTACCCTCAACCGACTTTAGATATCTCTATCGAGTAAGTGTTATTTGTAATCTATTATAACATTTTTTAAATAATGTAACATCCTACAAATTTTTTATTTTTTTTTTACATATAAAAATTTACACACAACAAAAAATAATTTTTTAAACAAAAAAAGAATAATTATTTCCCTTAATTTTTGTACGCCGAATAAAATTCTAGCTTACAAATTACTTAATACATCACAGTTTTAGAAAACTTTCTGCGCAAAACAAAATTTGAAACAAATAAATTCGATATACTTACGTATTTAAATCTCCATAGCCCAATTGCATCAACGTTATTTTGGCTTTAAGTGAGACTTAAATATGTGTCTATCTTTATCTTTCTTTCTAAATAAATAAAGACAAACACATATTTAAGTCTCGCTTAAAACCAAAATACCGTTGGTGCAATCAAGCCTAAGTAATTGCTTAATGATGTGTATAACTTAATCATTACTACTTAATGATGACTGCTTTAATAATGAAAAAATGTTTTGAATTATTACTAAGAATTATGATTTTGAAACCTATTTCAAGGTTAAGGTCATTAAAACTAAATCGCCTTTTAAAGTTTCAACAATCTAATTTGCTTTTCCAAAGTAGACCCCTCATTTAACAATAAGTATCTTATTAATCAATTAACATAACAAATATAACTTACAATAATTTCGAGAATTTAAAGTCCTAATAGCATACTTTGATTACAACAAAATTTGGTAAATGTTGACAAGTAATTTACAATTCACGGATCATTTTCCTTTTGACATATGTATGTTATAAAGTGAGCAATTTTCAATAATAAACATTTTGAATTATGTAAAGTTCTTGTTTAGCTCTTGGTTCTGAGATATGCGGTTTTAAAATATTGTAAAAATAAAATTTTATAAAACTTTATCAAATAATTTTAAATTATGCTTATTTAAATTTAAGGAATCTTAAGTCATTAAATATCACTAATACACATCTGATGTCAAAATTAACAAATTTATAATACATAAATTTTTAAGTAGAATATGAAATATACATATATGCCAAATAAAGTGATATATGTATATTGATATCTAAACGAATTACTGACTAAATAAAAATATGAGATTCAGAACATTTTTTTGTTAGGAAGGTTCCAATCTCCACTAATATTGCACAACAGATCTCTAATTTTCATGACTCATAATTTTTGTATAAAAACTTGTAGAAAACAATACTTAAACTGAAAAAGTTGCTTGGGTTTAATGAAGAGTACTCTTTGATAAAATATCGTTTGAAATCTTAATTTCTTTTCCGCCTTCTTTATCTAAAATTCTGAAAATTAGAGATCTGTTGTGCAATATTAGTAGATTTATAAATTCAAAAGTTTAAAAACGAAGTCAAAGAATATAGTATTAAATATCTAATTAACAGAAAATGGATTATTAAGAGCCAGGCGCGGTTAACGAAGCACAGATTCTTTTCTTCTAATGAGTATCTATTTATTAATTCTATAAATGTACATTTCGGTTCCTGAATTGGACCATTATCAGCACGTAAATCAAGCTAACGAATTTCATACGAATTTCAATTACTCCCGCTGTCTCCAAAATGCTTTAAAATCATCGGGATGTCAAGGAAATATCGATTGTTAGTCCTCTCCTCCATTGTGAGTTGTAATCTCGGTGAAATAAGTTAAGTGTATTTAGAACGATATTGAATAACAAGGAAGAAATTTCCAAATAACATCGTCTACATATCTGTAGACTGGAAGTAGAATGATAGTAGACTGGTTAGAATGGATAGTAGAATCGAAGAATAGAAAACCTAATAAAAGAATAAAAAACCCGGATTATCTTCATCTTCTACAGAATGTCAGCGATTATTCGAAGAGAGCGGAGAGCCTATTGGTGTGCTGAAGTCTATTGATAGTCAACGCCATTTTATGGAGAATGTAAAGTTCAATACAAACTAGACAGTCGTCAAGAACTCGTCCGGCGGAATAATGCAATTTTTTGTCTTTTTATGATATGTCAGGGTTTCTAGGATTTCAAGGACAGGTCACAATAAACAATATTATGAAGAATAGAGATATATCTCTAAAACATAGGGGTCAAGGTTAAAAAGAGAAAGTAAAAGAAGTAATAATGAATTTAAATGAAACATTATTTTTACAAATGTAAGTTGAACAGAACAATTTTCCTTTCCTGGACGTCTTAGTCACAAGAAAAATGGCTCCCTAGGTCATCAAGTCTATAGAAAGCCTACACACACCAATATCTCCATGCCTCTTTACAGCATCACTTAACTCAAAAACAATCAGTTCTAGATTCACTAATATAGAGCACTTACCATCTGCGATCAAGACAGCATCCGAAGCGAACTTAAAGAACTAAAAAACGCATTCTAACAAAACGGCTACACGACACAGAGATAAACAAAATAATTAAAAAACGCCACACTAAAAAGGCCTTTAATACACAGACCAAATAATCTAAAAAGCGAACAAATAGAAAAACACCCATTATCTTTCTTCCATACGTACAGGGAATAACAACAAAATTGGCAGAATTCTAAACAAACATCATAGTAAAACTATCTACAAACCACCAACAAAAATAGGATAAGATACAATATCTAAACAACCCAAAAGACAAAAGATCCCCACTGGATACTCCAGGAATATAGACTTCCATGCTCCTGTGGCAAAGTTTACAAAAACTTTTTTACATATAGGAGAAACTGGGAGGATAGTACGCGCGATAAAAGAACATCAAAATGCAGTAAGGGTGAAAACCCATGGACTGATATTTTCCGCGTAACGCGTACCGCGAAACCAATCAGAGCCGTTCCGCGTTTCCTATACGCGGAATTGAATGTTCTGATTGATTACGCGATACGCGTTACACGGAAAATATCAGTCCATGGGTTTTCACCCTTAGACTAAAACATATAACACAATCAGTACTAGCAGAATACAATTTAAAAAACACAAAATCTTGTTTGAAAAAACATCAGTACTGGCCAAAATTGACACTTATTTTCCTAGAAAATGCAATCTATAAAAATTCAGAAGCATTCTGACAACCTCAACAGAAATAACGAACAAAAATTCAGTCTAATTTAGCACAATCCATACTCCCAGTTTCTTAAAAAATGTTTTGATTGGCTAACCAAATCCCCCACCTTTTCCTTTTTCCCCGTATATTAAACTAGCGAACAAAATAGTCGGAAAATAGTATAGCATTGCTGTATATAAATATCCTATTAGTCTTTCATCATCAACAAATAATAAAAGTCTAATTGTAACAATAGAAAATTACTAAAAGAATTATCGGAGAATAAAAATCTATATATTTTACTAACTTCCCTCTCGCGATTAACGGTATCAAAAATTATAAATCAATATTAGCGACAATAGAATCCGCAAGAAAAAATAATTTATAATTCTAACCCAATATCAAAATCATTAAAATAATCATTAAACATGAAATTCAATTAAAGTGGGAAAACCTGCTAAATAAAAGGATACTGGAACTAATATATAAAAAATTTTTAATAATTCTACATCTAAAAAACTAAAGCATACCTCCTAAAAAGATTATAAGAAAGGAAAATCTGTGCGAATTCTATTGTCTATTGCAAAATTATTCAATTCTTCAGTAGATACTGTTCTAGTTCCACTGTTATAAAGTTTTATCTTGCTTCCGCATTTTGTGAACGTTTTCACAAGTTTTGACCAGATCCAATGTCCAGGCCCAGGCTTCAGACCAAACATCTCGTTTATTTTAGCCAAATCAAGTCATTGTACCAAGAACTGATTCTTGAATTTTATTCAAATAGTAAATTAATAGAATTTTTAGCTACTTCAAACAACTTTTAGAATTCCAGTTGTCAAGAATGTCTAAGAATTGGTTGATTATATGTATAAGGGTTGTCCAAATGAAAAGTGGACACGTGTTATAAACAGCAGCTATTTATTGAAATTGAAAATCTAAAAGTAATCGTCATGTTTATTTAGACAAAGGTCCCATTTCTTCATAAGCAGATCAATGCTCCTGGCGTAAAACTCTGGTGGTTGTTGGTGAAAAAACTAACCTGGCCCTTCTGATGTGAAATGGTGTTTTCGCAATGTCTTCTTAAGGATCTAAAAATGTGATAATCGCAGGTACGGCGGATGTTGCAATACTTTCCAATGAAATTTCTTTAAAGTTGCAATAATTGCATTTGATGAGAACGCATTGTCGTGAAGCAGGATGACTTGCTATGGAAGGAGACTTGAGCGAGATTTAGCTTAAACCGCTCCGAAACAAAAAGATTCGAAAGGTTTTAGTTTAAACCAATCTTTATTTGATAATGATAACACTTTTCCTCTCTCTTTTCTTGATATATTAAAAACTAATTTCTTTCCATTATTCATCTATTTGTTAATCCTCAGATCATCCATTCTACTCGCCATTCACTTCTCCAAGCAGCTCTTTCTTGACTCTCCTTCACTTTCTTTTTCGTGTTGCTTGACTATTTGTCCTCATAAAAAGTGCTTCGCTCTTTTCTTCCGTTATAATATTATTAATCATTCCTCTCCCCCCCCCCATCCACCCAGCACACAAGGCATGTGGACGTGTCTCTATGAAATTTCTCCTTTTCTTTACATTTCCGACAATTTCCACCGTCTTTCCTATGCTCAATCCTTTTCTCTTCAAAATTCTTGATAGATACAAAATATAATTTCCTTTTTACTCAGGAAATCCACCAACTGATAGTCGCTGATTTTGACAAAAGAAGTACCGTTGGACAGCTTTTGTTCTGCAGAATCCAAAAAGATATAATATTATCCATCCAAAATCAACCTTTTAAAAGTTAGGTGTCAATTTGGGTAACAAGTAACATACCACAGAGCTCAATATTAAATCTTATCCTGTGCTTCAAGCACTTTTACACCAAACGGTATTTCCGTGGAACAAGTAACTAATTAAAAATAATAAAATAGAATATAATATAATAAATTAATACAATAAAATAAGATTCAATATCGAGCTCTGTGATATGCTACTTGTTACTCAAATCGACTCCTAACTTCTAAAAGATTGATTTCGGATGGATAGTATTATACCTTTTCGGATTCTGCAGGATAAAAGCTGTCCAATAGTACCACTTTTGTCCAAATCGGCAACTGTCAGTTGGCGCGGACTCCCGAGTTAGTCAAACAACACTTCTATTTCCTACAATAACCCTTTCCTTCTTTTTCTTCTATGTGGTCGGGCCTACTTCCATAAGTAAATAGTGTAACTCTCGAAATCTGTCCATTCCAATTTTTCGAGCAGTCTCTCTCATATTATAGCATCTGCTGATTTTAGGTTTAAGGATCTTCTAAATCCCCCTCCCCCCTTTTAATTTAGCTAATATCGTTGATACTACCTTGCATGACTTCTCTACTGATCACCTATCAGTGTTTGATTGTATTATCTGGATTTATTGCTGGATGATTGAGGATCGTAATATCATGGTCCTACAAGATTTTTCTTATCAATGTAGCGGTATAAGAGCGAAATTATTTTGCATCAGGATAAATTAGTTACCTAACTCAAACTCTTCTCCGGAAAGGCAGGAGTTGTGGACCGAGAATCTCATTGATATATCGGGCTATTGTCATGCCCGGAAAAGACATCATGTTTGGAACTTGATAGCTTATTAGTTGAGAAATAATCTAAGGCAGCTAATATTAGTCGATATTAGTCGAACTGGAAAAAAGATCTGGCAAGAAATCTTACAACCTGAAATCACCAGATATATCAATATGAGGACTAAACTGCTTGAGATGATTCACTAAAAGATCAATTCGAATTAATAGTGCGCTTGCATACTTTTGTGTCTTGTTCAATATGGTAGATAATGTTCATGAGAAGGAGTACCAAAAAAGTACACAGAATAATCACTGAACTACGTTTAGTTTAATTAATCTGATTATCTCGTATACGACTCACAAAAATTCACTTTTTATCTGTTTATGTGCGTATAACTTGAGCTCGAATTAAAACAATGGTCATGTTAGGTATCATTTGATTCAGTTTCACGAGCAGAGTTCAAATTTATCATTGTTTCAGCTCTAGCTCAAGTTATATGCGCGTCAATAGATAAAAAATGAATTTTAACCAAAATTGACCCCCTTGATTTTTTACCTCTGATCTCATTTCAGACAGCAATTATATACCAACAATGAGTTTGTCTCGGTACTTTTCAAAAATATATACATATCCCCAAAAGGCTTATGTCACTTCGTGAGTATCCCTTTTTTGGACGTGGACATTTAAAAAAGAACAAAGATTCTATTATATACATACTATTACAAACAAAATAACGATTGTTTTGTTTTGACTGTTTTAATTGTTTGTTTTTTATTGATATATGATTGTTGCATTTATTTCGCATATATATTTATTGTATCTTTTATAGCAATACGATGCAAGATAATTATATGCGTGAATCTATATCATTGCGAAAAGTTTCTTATCATCATCAATGGTGACAATAGAAAGAAAAGTGACTCAAAGAAGCTCACCTTTAAATGTACGCGGGAACAAATGGTCGTCCGACACACTGCATTATTTATTAAATTCTTCAATCTGTAATTTATATTATCTCAATAATTATTCACCGTAGGAAAAATACTTTTTAGTTATATTTGATTCAGAAAATACACAATTAGAATACACAGGCACGAACACGCACATATATATGTATATGTATACATACATATACATACATACATACATGTGTATTATTTAAGGAAGATGTGTCAAAAGATGTGTTTCCTAGAAATTTAATTTATTTTTATCTTAACTTACTGTATTTATTATTGCATTCGCGTCATTGCAGAGATATTCCGGAAGAACAAATTGGGAACCCCACCGTAACGTCGCGTGACGATGGACTGTACAATATTTTATCACACGTTGCCTTATTGGATGAAGATTTACCGGAAGCAACGATTGTCAAATGTTTACTCAGCATACCGAAGGCAACGTACAATGTGTCTCGCAAAACTGTCTATTATACTGGTTAGTGACAAATGTGTATATGTGCACTAACACACCCACACACACATACGCACGCACGCACACGCATATATTTTATATATATACATATATAAATGACTGTCGAAGATTTTACCAGCAGTAAAGAACACACATCTTAATTTATGTAAATAAATATTTAATATTCTGTTGATACAAAATATAAATGTTTCTTATTTGACAAATTTTTGGTGATGTTATTGCTAAGACCACTTGCGCACAAATGTTCAAAAAGTTCAATTCTACTAATTGTAAGTCATTATCCTCTGTCCACACCCTTTTTTAGAGACTCCTTAGTAGAGTCCTAAATAATTAAAGAAGCGCAATTAACGTTTCGCTTGCTGACCGCCATGTTAGTCCCGTAATGAATCCTGTGTGCAAACTAATCGCAACCGGCGTACCGTAAGTGAAAAGAAAGTATATTTATAATGTAATTTTCTAAAAAAAAAAACATATTTTAGATATCGCTAAGACATTTTTGAAACATTTTAGATATACTTATTGTGTTCATATCGACAGTTGCGGACCCAACATGGTGGCTATGGGAAGCATGGAGAGGGTATCGATTGCGCTTCTCTGATTATTTAGGACTCTATTCCTTAGCGCCCGATGTAGCTTATAGACTCTTCACAAAATTCTAACCAAAATTGTATTCTGATATGCTCTATCTACCTTCTATGTCGCCTACATAACCTGCATGACAAAATTCCCTAAGTGTTTATACATTATTATTATACGTTATTCCTAAAAAGATCTTTGAATTTTTTCCCTCTGTAAATATCTTACACAAAAAAAAATTAGCCACCATAGCTAAACTTTAGCTGTCCCGCCTATACAATCTATTACAACCTGAATTATCATGCATAAATTTTAGCTATTTTGTTCCGTGCAAGATTCTCTTAATTATTGTATCTGTAGCAGAAGGATTTTGTGTATTTCGATTATTATTAAATGTTATTGCATAGCTTAGATCTGATCTTGTTTTGGCTGTGAGATGGAGAAAACTTTTTACGGCTTCTCTGAAAAGAAAAGATTTCGCCCTGCCTACTTTATTATTAATTTCAGTTGACCAATATTAATATATCCACTGATTTTGCATTGCTCGTGCAATGTTTGTAAAACTTTCTCCAAATAATTTTGATGTTTAAATTTGATCATCTTTCCTTTTTTCAATTTCTAAACTTAAAAAAGAACAGATTTTTATTAAATGTTGAATGTTCAAAAACGTTTTTTAGTTTCAAGAATAAATTTTTTAAATCTTGTTTTTAAATCTTGAATGTTCAAAAACGTTTTTACCAAATAGTACACCATCATCTACATGGATTGCTAGAAGTGCCGAATTATCTTCTCTTTTGAAATATATTAGTGTAAATGTATTGTTCAGTAAATTATTTTAATCTGTATTTGTTAAATGATCCGTGATGTTCTTATTCTAACTGTACAATGCTTGTTTAGGACCGTTTATAATGCTTTTTTGAGCTTATTAAATTTTGTTTTTCTTTTCTTCATATTGTTCTAATATAAATACATAAATATTTTCTCTTCTAATTCTCCATAGAAAAAAAAACAATTTTTACATCAAATTTTATGAAATTCTAATTGTAACATGCCGCCAATGCAAACAACATTCTTGATGCAGCACTGTTAAAAGCACGAAATTATATAATTTTTCATAATTTCTATGTTGTTTCCTTATTTACATCTCCTCGCAACGAGTCTGGCTTTATATTTGTTATCTTATATATCTTTTTAATCTGAAAAAAAGCCAATTTACTTGTTAGACGTTTCTTTCTTTTTACTTTAATAACATTCATTAATTCTCAGGAATTTTTGTTCATTATTGTTATTTTGTTTCATTATTGAGTTCTTCTCTTCTTGTACAACTCTTACCTATTTCTTTTTATCTTTACTGTGGCTTGTGGCTTGTGGCTTTATATGTCAAAAATGCATAATCAATGGGTGCGTTCAGCGGACTCAACAGTTGAGCAATTTTCCGATGTCATTCCATGCTGATTGGCTGGATCTTAAAGTAGGAACCAATCACGTTCGATTGCTTAGCAGTTGAGTCCGCTGAACGCGGCCATTGTATCTGTCGGAAATTTTTTAATCTTTTGAGATTTTTTTGGTGTGCTTTTGTTCGTTCTAGTATAATATGTTATTATTATTTTCTATTAGAGATAGTGAATATGACTACATACGTTACTATAATCTAGTGAGTTTCTTTCTTTGGTTTTGTATGCTATGGTCGTGGTTACTAAAAAAAAAGAACTACTACAAGAAGTTAACGGCCAAGATATGTTGTATTCTCCTTTGTCGTATAATTAAACAGTTTCTCGGTAAAATCTGTGTTTTTTACTCTGCTATATATCCTACAAGTTATGAGCCCAGACAGTGGAAATGCCCATTAAACAATATCACATAGTAAAAAAGTTCCATTAAAGAGTTCTAGCATTGAGTAGTGCGGGGTTAATCTAACTATCGTACATGCCAAAAAGAATTTCGGCTAACATTCCGAGCAAGAGACCGAGAAATAGTACTTTTGCCTGTTGAGAGACATTATCTGTGCGATCTGTTATATATCCTACGAGAATGGCATCGTCAACAGTGGTTCCGACTATCAAGAAGTTACGTGGCCGTGATAATTACGCAAGCTGGAAGTTTGCGATGCAGGCGTATCTTCAACTCGACGATTTATGGGAAGTCGTGTTAGATGAGATTGAAGACACTAAGAAGGACAAAAAAGCACTTTAAAATTAAAAATAATATTGACAGTGAAATCAATAAATTACTGTCATATACAAAATGCAACAAGTGCGAAAGAAGCATAGGATGCTTTAGAAAGTGCATTCGAAGATTCAGGCTTAACAAGACGAGTAGGTCTATTGCGTAAGTTAGTTACTACTCAGTTAAGCAATTGTACGTCGGTTGATGAGTACGTAGACCAGATTACTAGTACTGCACATAAACTTAATGATATTGATTTCAAGGTCGCTGACGAGTGGGTAGGAACCCTATTACTTGCAGGGCTTCCTGATGATTACAGGCCCATGATAATGGGGCTAGAAAGTTCGAGTGTACCCATCACCGGAGATACAATTAAAGTAAAACTTTTACAAGATGTTCAGGTACATGAAAAAGTAAAAAATAGCAACAGTGAAGCTGCGATGTACGCCAAGAAGAATAAAAAAGGAGGAGGACCTCCTAAATATTTTATATGCAACAAGCCAGGCTATTTTGTAAGGAATTGTAAGAAGAACAAAAATGAAGAGAAGAAACCTATTAGTAATAAAGAAAAAAAGAAAGCATTCATGGTTCATGAAGAAAAGGAAGATAATCATGTTCAAGAATGGTTCTTGGATTCAAGAGCATCTTCACATATTACAAAGGATATTAATAATTTAACAAATACGATATCAAAGACTGACGTGTTAATTACTGCAGCGAATAATACAAACTTTGCTTCCAGATCAATCGGTACCGCGGAAATTCAAGTTACAAATGGATAAGAGATATCAAACATGGAAATAAAAGAGACGTTATACGTACCTGAAGCTGCTGCAAACTTGTTGTCAGTGAGCAAGATAGTAAAGAAGAATCATATTGTCATTTTCAATCCATATGGTGAAAGGATCGAAGACGAAAATGCAAAGTCATTGCCACCGCATCGGAAGTAAACGGTATTTACAAGATTGATCAACCGATGAAAAGCAAGACTCATTCTTATTTCGCCGAGGATAACACAGGTATTTTGTGGCGGTTGGGACATTTAAACAGGAATAGTATATCATTATTGAAGAAAATGTCTACCGGATTAAATGGAGTCCTAATTAACGGCGCCTCATGCGAAGACTGCATTAAAGGTAAACACGCCAGGGATCCATTTAATGTGAATAAGAGACGTTCTAGCCATCGATTAAAATTAGTCCATTCAGACTTGTGTGGACCAATGGAACAAAAATCAATTGGTGGAAGTAGATATTTTTTAACTTTTATAGGCGATTATAGCAGGTATTTATATGTATATACACTTACTCACAAAGATCAGGTGCCAAAGACATTCAAGGAATTCAAGAACATGGTAGAGAGGCAGAGAAAATAACTGGCGAGAAAATAAAAATACTCAGAACCGACAATGGGAGAGTATGTGAATCAAAAACTGAAGATGATTCTGAAGAATAGCGACATTATTCATCAACAGACAGTAAGATATACCCCGCAACAGAACGACTTAGCGGAACGTATATATTGCTCAAAGTAGTAGATAAAGTTCATACACTGCTACCAGATGCCGGATTAAGCAAAGAATATTGGGGAGAAGCTGTGTCAACTTCTGCTTACTTATTAAATCGTTCACCAACGAAAAGACTATGGAATAAAACACCGTACGAAGCTTGAACAAACCGGAAACCCAATTTATCGCATTTACGCATATTTGGATGCCAAGCTATAATACAAATACCCAAAGAACGAAGGAAATGGGATTCAAAATCCCAAAAATTATTATTCATCGGTTATTGCGAAAATAGAAAAGGTTACAGGTTAATAAATCCTACAAACAAGAAGATCACGTTTAGTCGAGACGTAAGATTCCTCGAAAGGAAGAAAAATAATTCAAACAGCGAGGGAAAGAAAGAAATAAACATAAATCTTACAGAAGACAATAAAAATAAAGAAGAGGAAGAAATAGAAGAAGTTACAAGTGAAGCAGATGAAATCGAATTAAGCGAAAATGAAGAAAACGAAAATACAAGCGAGAACGACGTAACTGCAAACGAAGAAAAAGATAAAGAAGAAGTTAAAGTAGTAGAAGAGCTAAGGCGTTCTAAAAGGAAAAGAAAACCATTGCCGGATTATGTAACATATTATGCTACAAATGAAGAAGAAAGAACAGAACCATTAACGGTAGAAAAAGCTTTACAAGGACCTGACTCTCAAAAATGGAAGGAGAGCATAGAAAGTGAAATGAATTCTCTGGTGAAGAACAAATCATACGAAATAGTAAAGCTGCCAGAAGGTGAGGAAATATTGAAAACTAGATAAGTATTCACGAAGAAGAAGGATAAAGCGGGTAAAAGGAAATTTAAAGCTCGCTTAGTTATAAAAGGTTGCAGTCAGAGGCAAGGCATTAACTATCAGGAAACTTTTTCTTTAGTGGTGAAATAAGCGTCATTAAGATATCTTTTTTCATTAGCAGTAAAAGAGAATTTAAGAATAGATCACATGGACGTAACCACAGCGTATTTACAAAGCAAAATAAATGAAGAGATCTATGTACAACCTTTGAGTACTTGTAAAAAAGGCGTCGAAAATGGAAAGGTATGACGCTTGAAGAAAGCAATATATGGATTAAAGCAAAGTGGAAGATACTGGAATAATAAATTAGATGCAGTCCTAATTGATCTCGGATTAACACGAATAAATCCATGTATATATTCATTAAAAGAAAATGCAGATCAGAGATTAATAGTAGCAGTATACGTCGACGATCTACTCATTTTTTCGAATCAAAAAAAGTTAAGAGAGAACATCAAGAGAAATTTAGAGAAGAATTTCGAGATGAAAGATCTCGGTACTGTTAAAAAATGTGTAGGAATGAATATCACAAGAGATATGGATGAAAGAAAACTATGGATTGATCAGAGAGATTATATAGAAGATTACTTAAGAGATACGAGATGATAGACTGTAAAGCAGTGGACACACCGTTAGAATTAGAATTAGATTTCAGCGTTAGCAACGGTAATGTAAATAAAAACCTTATCAAGAAACCATAGGTACCTTATTAAGAAGCCATAGGGAGCTTATTATATTTATCACAGATAAGTAGACCGGACATCGCATTTGCAACTAGTTTATTAAGTAGATTCAATAACTGTCATACTACGGTACACTGGAGTGCAGTAAAGCGCGTTCTCAGGTATTTAAAAGGTATACTAAATTATAAGTTAGAGTTTAACAGTGAGTCAAATTTTGATGTATATAGTGATGCAGATTGGGGCAATAAGTTACACGATAGATATTCTGTTACTGGTTTATGCGTGAAAGTAAATGGTGGGCTCATCTCATGGTACAGTAAGAAACAGAAAACCATCGCTTTATCTACCACAGAAGCCGAATATATGGCTTTATCCTTTACAATTCAAGAGGCTCTATGGATTAACCAATTAGTTAATGAGATAGATAATAAGTCTAAGAGATCGATGATTATACATTGTGATAATGTGGAGGCGATACACTTAGCTAAAAATACGGTTACTAGTCAGAAATCTAATCATATAGACATAAAGCATCACTTTATTAGAGATCACGTGAATAAGGGTAATGTGGAGGTAGAGTATATATGTATAATGAGTCGATGCCAGCCAATGAATTAACGAAATTTTTGACTAAACTGAAGCACAATTCTTGTGTCAAATTTTTTGGTTTAAAAGAAGATAGTTAAGTTGTCCTTCTTATTGTTAGTTTTTATTTTGTTTAATAAATATGATAGATTTCTTTTTTTTTTTGGTCATATTCATGTGGGGGTGTTAGAGATAGTGAATATGGGTGCGTTCGGTTTGAGCGCTTACACGCTTAAAGCGCTTTTAAGCGTTATTCACATCGTTCGCTTTGGAGTTGTAAGCGCACAGATCGACTAATGACGTCATCGTGACGTCATAACTTCTGCTCACAAACGCTTATTCCTGCGAGGTAGGGCAGCATGAGCGTGAACAAGCGTAAGCGCTTGCGTTCATTTCGGAACGCATTGTTAACGCATGGTATCAGTGAATTTGGCTTAAGACGAGCATTATGACAGAAATAGTTTTTTTAAAAGATGCGGAAACCGACCGCGTGTACAAAATATATGGAACACGGCAGATGAAGTAAAGCATATATTTGCGCAAATATAATTAACTTATCGCCTGCCATCTTGATGCGCTTATAGTCGCTTACAATAGCCAAAACGAACGGTATTCCTAACTGTTGTGTAACCGCTCAGATTCCAAACCGAACGATTGAAAACAGCGCTTATAAGCGTGAGCGCCCAAACCGAACGCACCCTATGACTACGTTGCTATAATCTAGTAAGTCTCTTTCTTTGGTTTTGTATGCTATGGTCGTGGTTACTAAAAAAAAAGGACTACTACAAAAGGTTAACGGCCAAGATATGTTGTATTCTCCTTTGTCGTATAATTATATAAACAGTTTCTCGGTAAAATCTGTGTTTTTTTACTCTGCTATATATCCTACATTTTCTATGATTATTATATTTTCCTCGTCATCTTCTTCTTCTTCAGTATTTTCTTCTACGTTTTTTATATCTTCCTCATCATCGCTTAAAATTTCTTTATTTAGATCTAAATTATCTTTATGATGTGTGTGTGTGTGTGTGTGTGTGTGTGTGTGTGTGTGTGTGCGTGCGTGCGTGCGTGCGTGCGTGCGTGCGTGCGTGCGTGCGTGCGTGCGTGCGTGCGTGCGTGCGTGCGTGCGTGCGTGCGTGCGTGCGTGCGTGCGTGCGTGCGTGCGTGCGTGCGTGCGTCGTGCATATTAGAGATTTTAATTTTCTCTTCTGTCTTCTTCTGTTATACATATATTCGCATCTTTGCTAATTATATACTTCCATTGAACTCTATACATACTGGAATGAGCAATCCCTATTCATTTCTATTGTTTGGCTGTCGCCGAGAGAGAGATACATTTGGTGTAATTGGCATCCTTTTTCTATCGATATAAAATCTTATTAAAAAACATCGACTCGGTTATACCATGCAGTATATATGTCATGCACTCATATACTATAGGCTATAATCTTATTCAATATTATTTATTTACACTAGTGTTTACAATTAGTAGAAATTGAAAGTAAAACTAAAAAGAAATGTGAAAAAGATAATAAAAAAAAAAAAGGTAGTAAACTGAGAATTATGTCACGTGACATACCGTTGACCAATCAGGTAATATTAGAAAGGGATGCCAATCACACCAAATGTACCTCTCTCTCGATGACAGCCGACCAACAGGATCACTTATTCCAGTATATATAGTTCAATGTATACTTCTCAGACAATTATTATCTTTTTATTGGCTCCCATAATCGATATTCAGTCTACGTATAATCAACAATTTTTTATATAGTTTTATTTCTATTGTCTAATTTTCTAATATTTTCTCATATGCTGCATATACAACCAAAGATTCTTAAATATTTCAAGTTGGATTTTTTGCTATTCCACATCTCATATGTTGTTTGTGTATTTGTCGATCTTCTGTTGTGTAAATACACATGTATGTACATAGATTTACATGTATGTATTTTCCTCTACTCATGTTACCATTGCTCGGGTTTTTTCAATATAATTATATTTTTTCAATATAACTATAATTTATACGATATTTAAAATTCGATATATAAGCGTACATTTTTTGGTCTCTTTTTTGGACCATCTTCAGCGCAGTTTTGAAATGAAAAGTCTAAAATATGTAATTTGCAACTAGCAACTACATACTTTTTTTTTAAACAACTATATTTTTTCTTTTACACTAATTAATTGCTCTCGTTATTTTTTGTATAAAAGTATTGAGATAAAAATATTAAAAAATAAATATTTTATAGTTTATGCAAAATTATGTCAAATTAAAGTATAAAATATCAGAAAAACACATTATAGGTTTATCTATAAAAAACTGAAAGACCTTGAAAACTAAAAAAAGCAATTAATAAAATATCTATCTATAATATCTTACTATAATCATTTTAAGAGCCTCTTTAAATCATATATGCGACACAAAAAAATTTTGACCGATTCACTAACAAAATAATTTTAGGTGGATACGCATACGTTACACGGTTCACCCTGTATGTACAGGATGGGGCAATAATTTTGTCCACCTGGAATAAGTTTGCTATTTTTAATAATATGGAATAATTTTGTTGACAAAAGTTGTATAATATCGAGGAGAACGTGATGATAGAAATAATTTATTGTGAACGGAGACGTAGAAGAGATTTTAAGAAGATATATTCCGTTTGATACAAATTGGATATGGTTGATTGGACATAGAATTATTGGACGCACGATTGGACACCGGACGATTGAACACAGAACGACTGGATACAATATGACTGAATAGCATGCACATTGCACGATTGGACACTGCACAAATTTCCACACGAGTTTGTAATTTTCTGCGCAAAGCGAAGTCTACCAATGTCGACTGGTTCTTTCAGTTTTTAATAACATCAATAATTCTATTTTACAATTACACATAGATTTGCAACTTTGCAAAAGTAAACTCATTCACTACACCTTATCGATAGAAATTATGTCCCATCGAGCCTGTATTCAATTATGCGATGTCCAATCATATGCAATCAATCGTGCAATGTCCATACTATGGGTGCGTTCGGTTTGGGCGCTCACGCGCTGTGAGCGCTCACGCTTATAAGCGCTGTTTTCAATCGGTCGGTTTGGTATCTGAGCGCTTACACAACAGTTAGGAATACCGTTCGTTTTGGCAATTGTAAGCGACTTAAGCGCATCAAGATGGCAGACGATAAGTTAATTATATTATATTTGCGCAAATATACGCTTTACTTCATCTGCCGTTCTATATATTTTGTACACGCGGTCGGTTTCCACATCTTTTAAAAAAACTATTTCTGTCATAATGTTTGTCACAGGTCTAGTTTACACCGATCGTTTGATACGCGTATCAAATAGTAAATAACTATTAAATTCGTTTATTCATTGGCTGATCAGCTCAAATGCACTACTTGATACGAGTATCAAATGATGGTGTAACTAGGCCATAAGCCAAATTCACTGATACCATGCGTTAACAATGCGTTTCGAAATGAACGTAAGCGCTTACGCTTGTTCACGCTCAAGGCTGGATTATAGAGGCCGTAAATTTTTTTCGTAACCGTAAATTTAAGGATTCAACCAATCACCGTTGCCGAATCAAGCAACGCGATTGGTTGAATCCTTAAATTTACGGTTACGGAAAAAATTTACGACCTCTATAATCCAGCCTTCACGCTGCCCTACCTCGCAGGAATAAGCGTTTGTGAGCAGAAGTTATGACGTCACGATGACGTCATTAGTCGATCTGTGAGCGCTTACAACTCCAAAGCGAACGATGTGAATAACGCTTAAAAGCGCTTTAAGCGTGTAAGCGTCCAAACCGAACGCTATATCCGATCGTCTTGTACCCAGTCATGCTGTGTCCAATCGTACGATGTGTAATCGTGCGGTGTTCAATCGTGGGATGTTCAATTGTACAGTGTCCAATCGTGCAGTGTACGTGTCCAATCATGCGATGTTTAATAATGCTATGTCCAAATCAAGCAGTGTTCAATCGGAACGTGTTCAATAGTGCAAGTACCCCTAACGGGTACCATCCAAGATCATCTTCATTTTTTTTATTAGAATGCTATATTTTTTATCTTTGATATAGAGATTATTTAGAAGAGTTCAATAAGCTATCATAAAATGTTATTCAAAATTACAAAAAGTGATAAAGTGATAATTCCCTTACGTTACAAAAGATGTAGTAGTGTATGTTTATTGATGCAAATGAACATTACTTCAAACATTCCGTGCATACATACAGTTAATTGATTAATCACTCTCCTATAGTAATCAAGTAAACTGTGAATATAAAGTTTTCATTTGACGAATATGTGCTCCTCATTTATGAAGAAACTTATCAAAAGTCAATAAGGGTAACTTTTGTACGCTGAATGGTTTCCAAATCGTTTGCATCCTTTATATCGGATGTTTTAAAGGTTGTATCAAAAACTGAGAAAAACCTGAAATTTTGCTATTGTTTTACGTAAACACAATTGGCAATCAGGAGCAGATCTCAGGTATTAAACATATTAGCGCATTAGAGGCGAAAATCCTTGACTCGAGTATTGGCCAAAGCCGCACTGTGAAAATGCCAAGAAAAAGCAGTGTCAACGAGAAAAAATCCTGAAATCCTGAAATCGGCAGAATCGTTAGTCAGAAAAAGAGCATAACGGTTAACACAAAACTATACGTTTAAACTGTTATACACAGCAAACCGTTGCAAAATAATTCGTAAAGTATTGTAGGAACCTCCCTTCTATCAAGTGTCGTGACAACAGATTCAGGCGTACTTCGAACGATTACATTGCAGCGCGGAGCGCGGGACATCATGAACAGTTCCGACGCAGAAATAAAATATATCAACTATTCGAGATTAAGGAATGTCACATTTCTTATGACTCTGTTTATGGAGCATGAGATGAATTATCGGTTTCAGCGTATGAATAACTTTGTGTTTCAACACAAGTATCACTTACAATAACCTTAGCCGCTAAAAAAGGGACTTTTTGAGATTCATACGCCTAAAGAGTTTAGAACCCACATACATACAAACTAAAGACACTCTGTACTTTTAAGTAAAAAATAATATTTGCTGTCACTTAATCACACAATGTGAGTTTATGCGAGTTTTAGCGGTTATAATATATTGTACGTATGATGCGCTATGACTTTTGGAAGTGATCTTCCAAAGTCCGAGTTTCTCGTTAGAGAGCCGGATCTAGAGTGTGACGAGCGAGGCACTCACCTCTGGCGAAAGACGTGAGGGGGCGCAGAAACGAACAATTGTATTGTAATTAAATAAATTAAACAATTTTTAGAAAATTTTTTTTTTAGAAAAATTTTTTTTAGAAAATAATACTAGCAGTAACTTATGTACTACTGCATCCAAAGTATGTTTAACATAATGCTTGTGTTTTGTGTGTGTATGTAGAGGGAAGGGGGGGACGCCAATTACTAATGTTGCCTCAGGTAACAAAATATCTAGATCCGGCTCTGCTTCTCGTTATCGATTTATTTAATTAGAAAGAAAGAAAAGTATGATGATTCTAACCAGAGTCACATATCGTGCTTCGTTTCTGGTTCTTCTGTTTATAGTCGTTTTACATTTTTGTTTTCGCTGTTTACTCAACTTTTGAGAATTTGACCGTGACTTGCTTGTGCCTGATCACTTCTTACTTTGTAATATTTTATCTTTATCTTTTATTTCTAACATCTTTAATATCTTTTTATTATAACCTTTTTCAATCTACTGTACTTTTACAGTTTATTCTTCCTCAATCTTTTCTGTGTTCTATATTTAATGTTTAATGTTAATAAATGATCGGGTTACGACATCTCTATGAAACAGATTTTGGGACGCGGTTTCTTACAACAATCTTTAGTGCTTCTTGCCTGTTTGAAGTAGTCTTTAGATATTGGAAGATCTTCAGCATTATATTGGTATCCAAAAAAGATCGTAATGTTGCTCAACTAATATTTTCTCGTGCTAAGAAACATGATCCTTAAGCTTTTCGCTGCACATATTATTGATCATCTGACTAATTGGATAATCTTAAATAAAAAATTCAATTTAACGCAAGAGAAATTACTGTAGGGATGCTAGGAGTACAATTTTATCTTGCAAAAGATTTTTACTGACGCGCAAAGGTCTCGGTAGCAAGCGGTCATGGCATAACTGGACTTTTTCAGCATGTTTGTACTGATCCCGCATGTAACGATTTAATTGTTGCTCCCTAAAAATATGCTTTCTGCACATAAATGTCTATAATAATCTATGTTCATAATAATATATGCGTACAGCTTATAATATTGCATATTCTTACTAGTAATTACTCTAAAATTAATATCGCAAAATTGCTCCAATTGTAATTGCCAAAAAAGAACTACAATAATTTAATATAAATTTTTTCATGGGGGCTACATGATAAACTGTATATAAGATTCTATGTATGAAAAATTGATTGGCAGGATTCCATTGGCACATACACTTCTCCCAATAACACATCCATATATACATATAGGGAAAAGTGGGGCAAAACCGGGTACTTTTTTGGATTTGTCTTCCTACAAAAAATCAGAAGACAAAAAAAATCTACTGACCGTTAGTAGTGTTAAGTAAACCTTAAACTACGAGAAAATAAGGCTAGTTGCTGAAAAAAAATATTTGCTTACCAAGGACAAGATTTTTCGAAGTAGTCAAAATACCCGGTTTTGCCCCACCGGTAGGCTAAAATCGGGTACTCATTTAAAAGCGTGTAAATTACCGTACAATTACGAAATCTTGATTTATTTAAATCATAATACAATACAAAAATGCACAGAGAGAATTTTCTTTTAGAATTTATCCTAAAAATCATGGTAATCATGGGACAATATGATATGAAAAAAATTTTATGAGAATTTTTCTGATTAATATTTATCACAATAAAAAATAATATCTATCACAATACAATAAAATATAAAATATGTTTGATTAATTGTACTAAAAGTATAGTTTCACTAAAAGTATGGTAAAATTAATCATATTTTTAAAATTCTTTCCATATTGTCTCACGATTACCATGATTTTCAGGGTAAATTCTAAGAAAATTCTCTCTGTATGTATTCTACAAACAAAAATTACAAAAAAAGCAAATATCTTGCTCTATATAGCTGCAAAACTCATGGACCCACCCTTAGCATGTAATGCATTGTATCTGGCCTTCGATTGATGTTAAGTACAAATTATTGCAAAAGATGCAGGCTACATCTTTTTTTTCTTCTAAAGATAAACTGTCTTCTTGCTTTTTTTATTATTTAATTTTTTAATCCTATATTTTTTGTACCCGGTTTTGCCCCAACACGAGGAAAATAATAAACACGGCGGCTGTATATTCCGACGTAAAAGAAACGATGAAAACTAATGCGATCTATACTTTCTAATATGTACAGAATTCAATTCTGCATTTATCAAAATAAATGCTTTGTATAGAAAAAGTCCACGACGACTTGATTGTTTTCCGATATCGATCTTTTTTGTTTCGAAAACTTTAAACTTCTCTCAAAAAAAGTATCGTGTATACGTGGACACGGTTTATCTCAGAACAACAATGGCGTCAATTTACAACTAATAACACAAATTGGTCACAAATGACAATGGCCTAGTTTACATCGAGCACTTGATACGTATATCAAGTAGTGAATTTGAACTGATCAGCCAATAACTGAACCAACTTACTAGTTATTTACTATTTGATAAGTGCATCAAGTGCTCGATGTAAACTAGGCCAACACTTATCACAAAGAAATAGAGGTACCCGGTTTGACCAGCCTGCCCGGTTTTACCCTACTTTCCCCTATGTATCAATTAATGAGAGTAACCAGCAAAATTGACTAATCAAAAGATCCTAGTATTCAATTGGCAATGTATGCAATCAGATCTTGCTCGATTAATTTTCTTCGAAGGATTTCGCATATATCCTAAATCTTTGGTAATCCCCTTTATTGGACAATTGGAATAGTCTAACAAATCAAAATTTCTAATCAAATCAGGAGGCGTTTTTCGAATATTGGAGGTCTTAAAGATTTTGATATTGATGGAGACTTTTATTTTAATTTTTAACTAATGTGTGTGGAGAACTTAGTGTGAGTGTATGAAGTTGTCACTTTTATTATCCACTTGATTTTATTGCAATGTATATTGAATAAAAATGGTCTATCGAGCGAGCGCATGTATAGTCTTAGTCAGTATTTATTTTCCATGAAAATGCATGGTTGATCTTTCTAATTTATTATTATTTACTTTTTGTGGCAACTTTACTGAAAAAGTTGTCCATTTTTTTCTAGTTTTTAAGTCCGCCTGCCAAATAATAGATTTTAAAATCTGATTGTCTATTGATCTGTCTACTCATTGTCAGTCTATTTATCTTAAATTACACAGCTTTTATTTCTAGCAATCATTATCGACTTTGTTTATGATTTCTTTCCATTAGTTATTGAAACTTATTTAATTACTTCATATCGCACTAAGAAAAATTTGTATCCTGTGCACACCTACATTCAATTTCAAAGAAAGATTAATTTTTCTTGAAACTTACATCTACTATCCGCACTAACTTTTGCTAGTTCGGAAAATTTAAAATATGTTATGTATACACTACCATTTGCGTCTAGTTTTTACTAGCCTGGGAAATTTAAATTTGTATTTTACTTGATAGTTTAATTTATTTGTCAAATATTATGTTGTCAAACTTGTCAATTTGCTAAAACGTGATTTTATCATTTATTTATTGGTAAAATTGCTATTGGTAAACTTGCGTTAAATGAATAAATGATATATGATATTTTTGTTATGTAGGAATGTTTACTACTACATCAACTACTACAACGAAGTTACATCGTAAAATGGAGATCCAGGCCTTAGACAAATCAGAATCTGATAATAATGATGGTAAGAGAAAAGCTATTTTTTAAATATCGTACATTTTTAAATATATTATAAATTTTCTTATAATATATACATATATATATATATATACATATATATATATACATATATATATATACATATATATATACATATATATATATATATATATATATATACATATATATATACATATATATATATATATATACATATATACTATTAAACAATATATTATATATATATAATATAATTACTATTATTAAATATAATATTTAAATTAAATTTAATGTACATGTAATATAATAATATTTCGATAATAATATAATTAATATATTGTATCAACATTAAAAGTTAAAAAGTTAGCCTACTGGATCAGTGAGAGACGACGTTCTAATTTAAATCCATTAAATTTTTATTTTAAAAATATTTAAAATTTTGTATGCAAAACAAATTAATAACGTTTATGAATAAACAAAAGAACACAAAAAATTTGAAATTATTTGAACGACATCTGTACTTTTTAATGTACGTGTGAAATGCAAGTCACATTTAAGATGCATATATGCACATTGCAATAAACGGAGATTACGTTAACATTTTCTTAATATATTGTAATATTAAATAAAACTTGAACAAGCTATGTTTATATAATATCTTTTCTTTTAAGCTTTATGTTTATTTTTTGAAATATTGACATAATTAAAAATTACTAATAAGTAACAATGTAGGCTCCCTGCATTGATAAATTACAAATTCAAAAGGAGGCTATATGGAGCTACGCGTAGGGTGTAGGTACGTAAATATTAAAAACAAACTTGTTGGAATAACAAATTTATTGAATCTAAACGTTTCGATCCTTTCTTTGCACCTTCTTCAGTAAATTTAATACAATAAATAATAATGGAGAATCTACATACTACCGCACGTAGCGCAAAAGCCGTGAGCCCCCCCTATCGATATCCCATTAGATAGACAAAGTGACATAATATGTCAGGTACTCAAAAGTGGACTCTAATGACGGATATAGTGAGGAATTTCCGAAAGGGGGTTCACTCTTACTCACACACTCATCCATCGCACGTTCACACGACCGTACGCGGACGCGCCCGACGCACGAGTGAAGAAGATATTCGTTTTGATGCTATTTATAAGGCGCCCTACCACGGCTCATAGCCTGTTATCGAAGTCAATGTCAAACAATGTGTGGAATTTATTTCTCCTTCTCTCTCTCTCCCTCTCCCCCTCCCTCTCCCTCTCCACTCTCTCCCTCTCCCCCCTCTTCCCCACCCCCCTCCGTCTCTCTCCCTCTATCCCTGTCCTCCCTTTCTCTCGCTTCCCCCCTTTCTCTATCTCCCTCTCTCAAACATACGATGTATGGAGATTAATGTTACAAATGATTTATGGCTCTCTAAAGGAATTCGATAACAACTAAACGAAGACCGTCTTTCAAGAAATTTGAGGCATATTTGTCACAACAGATATATATGCTTGATTTAGACACTCTGTGTCTTCTTGTCGGTTTAGGCCATTTATCTGGCGCCTGATAAACAGCATCTCTGAAACAAGTCTCTTCCTTAGAAACGGTTCCTCATCCAAGATCTCAACGTTATCCCAATCAAATTCGTGGTTATTCAGCCTGTGATCCGTGATCACGGATTTTTGCGCGGTGTTTCTTTTTATGTGATTTCTGTGCTCCCTAATGCGTGTTCTCAACTGCCTGCTGGTCTGACCGACATAAGAGGCATTACAATTTTGACATGAAATTTTGTATACAACGTTATTATGCCAGTCTTTCTGCAGTGTGTCTTTATGCACGCGGATAAACGAGCGTAACTTATTCAAACCTGTGTAGGACATTTTTACATCTAGATCACGGACCACATGGCTAAACCGCTCGGACCATTTGGGTATGTATGGGACATTAAAATATGCAACGGCGGTAATTTCACTGGATGTGGTCTCTCTATTCACTAACGTCCCATTGGATTTGGCAGTCGACGGCATAGCCGCGAGGTGGAATTTCATAGAAAATAACTGTACGATACCGCGCGTGGAATTTTTGGAGGCAGTCCGGCTTGTTCTTCACTCAACTTTTTTCACCTTTGATGGCATAATCTATCAACAAACCTTCGGAGCGCCCATGGGTTCTCCGCTGTCTCCCATAGTAGCCGATTTAACCATGCGCGATTTGGAGAGCAGGGTGATAGGAGACCTTCCTTTTGAACTCCCGATCTACGTACGCTATGTTGATGATATCGCGTTGGCCGTCCCTCTCGGGACGAGCCAGGAGATACTAAGACAGTTTAACGCGTGTCATAATAGATTACAGTTTACTTTGGAAAAGGGGGGCAATAGACTCGATTTTTTGGATGTTACATTCATTCTAAACCGGGGACACGTTGAATTCGATTGGTATCATAAACCAACATTTTCGGGAAGATATCTGAATTATTACTCCTGTCACCCTCTCTGCCACAAGAGAGGCACAATATTTGGCCTAATAGATAGGGCTTTCTGGTTATCACATCCAAGATATCACCAAAAGAACCTCGAATTGGTCATTGGGGTGTTACGTGATAATGGGTATCCATTACAACTGATTTTTGAAACATTTCACGAAAGGCTTAGGACTTTGTTTGCGAGAAATAAAAATAATAATTCAGGTGACGCTAACAGAACACCTGATACTAATTCGGCTCGCGTTGCATATTTTAATGTCCCATACATACCCAAATGGTCCGAGCGGTTTAGCCATGTGGTCCGTGATCTAGATGTAAAAATGTCCTACACAGATTTGAATAAGTTACGCTCGTTTATCCGCGTGCATAAAGACACACTGCAGAAAGACTGGCATAATAACGTTGTATACAAAATTTCATGTCAAAATTGTAATGCCTCTTATGTCGGTCAGACCAGCAGGCAGTTGAGAACACGCATTAGGGAGCACAGAAATCACATAAAAAGAAACACCGCGCAAAAATCCGTGATCACGGATCACAGGCTGAATAACCACGAATTTGATTGGGATAACGTTGAGATCTTGGATGAGGAACCGTTTCTAAGGAAGAGACTTGTTTCAGAGATGCTGTTTATCAGGCGCCAGATAAATGGCCTAAACCGACAAGAAGACACAGAGTGTCTAAATCGAGCATATATATCTGTTGTGACAAATATGCCTCAAATTTCTTGAAAGACGGTCTTCGTTTAGTTGTTATCGAATTCCTTTAGAGAGCCATAATTGTAACATTAATCTCCATACATCGTATGTTTGAGAGAGGGAGATAGAGAAAGGGGGGAAGCGAGAGAAAGGGAGGACAGGGATAGAGGGAGAGAGACGGAGGGGGGTGGGGAAGAGGGGGGAGAGGGAGAGAGTGGAGAGGGAGAGGGAGGGGGAGAAGGAGAGAGAGAGGAGAAATAAATTCCACACATTGTTTGACATTGACTTCGATAACAGGCTATGAGCCGTGGTAGGGCGCCTTATAAATAGCATCAAAACGAATATCTTCTTCACTCGTGCGTCGGGCGCGTCCGCGTACGGTCGTGTGAACGTGCGATGGATGAGTGTGTGAGTAAGAGTGAGCCCCCTTTCGGAAATTCCTCACTATACCCGTCATTAGAGTCCACTTTTGAGTACCTGACATATTATGTCACTTTGTCTATCTAATGGGATATCGATAGGGGGGGCTCACGGCTTTTGCGCTACGTGCGGTAGTATGTAGATTCCCCATTATTATTTATTGTATTAAATTTACTGAAGAAGATCCAAAGAAAGGATCGAAACGTTTAGATTCAATAAATTTGTTATTCCAACAAGTTTGTTTTTAATATTTACGTACCTACACCCTACGCGTGGCTCCATATAGCCTCCTTTTGAATTTGTAATTTAAAAATTACTATTAATTAAAAAACTACATATATAAACAATATGCGTATATTTGCTATATTCAAATAATTATTATAAATTGAATTCTAATAAATGGTTTTATTTAATTTCAGATAACTCTGCTGGCTACGTGTCAATTAATCTTCCATTATTATTTATACAATTAGCAATTATCGTTTCATCAATAACTCAATAGGTAAGTTTAATATTACAAAACGCATTAATTTTATATATATATATATATATATATATATATACCAGGTGTCCCATTTTAAAGGACCCACTCAAATATCTCATTGTCAGAAACATTGCGTTAAATCGAAAAATGTTTCCTACAAAAGTTGTAGGGTTTCGAGGAGGACATAACATAGTAATATTCATTTGACCTTGGGCGGCATCTCCAAAGTCAAGTGAAGGTAAGAATTTGAAGGTGAGAAGGTGAATTTTGAAGAAAATAAAAAAATGCTTCAGATAAAAGTTGTTCAAATTAATTAGTAGAAAAAGATGTTATAATAAAAAATATGGGTTTCCATTTAAAAAATTTATTCTTACCTTCACTTGACCTTGGAGACGCCGCCCAAGGTCATATGAATATTACTATGTTATGTCCCTCTCGAAATCCTACAACTTTTGTAGGAAATGTTTTTTGATTTAACGCAGTGTTTCTGAGATATTTGAGTGAGTCCTTTAAAATGGGACACCCGGTGTATATACAGGGTGTCTCAGACCACCCGTATCACCCTATTATATCGAAAACTGAGCGCGGCAGACAAAAATGTTTCAGACAAAAGTTGTAGGGCTTCAAATAATGCATTACATAGTAATATTAGTATGACCTTGAAGAGTTGTCAAGGTCATATAAAAATGACCTTGAAATTTTTAAATGGAAGTACCTATATTTCATTCCATATTCTTGTAGCTTATCTCGAGAGCTTTTCAAAACACTATATGTATAAGTCTCTTTTTATTAAGTAGTTTTCGAGTTATGGAGCTTGAAAGTTACAGTACCGCCGGCGTTAGCATTACTCAAAGTCTACCGCGCGGAGGTTGCCCGGTCGGATTTACATTTCTTTTGTATGTGCGCGCGCGTATGTCTGTGTGTGTGTGTGTGTGTGTGTGTGTGTGTAAATGTATGGCTAGATGCTACATGTGATTAGGCCTGATGTTCGAAATGTTTACCGTTTACTTCAATACAAGCACGTATTCTTTTCTTGAAATTATTTGTTGCATAAAGAATTTCATCGGCATCTAAATAACGAATAGCGTCGCGTATTCTATGAATCATATTATCTCTTGTCGTTGGGGGTTCGCAGTATACCAGATCTTTTACTCTTCCCCACAAATAGTAATCGAGAACACTGAGGTCCGGTGATCGTGCTGGCCAATGATGTGGGCCTTATTTGCCTATCCATTTGTTTGGAAACATATTGTTCAATCGTTGACGAGCAACTATAGATGTATGCGCTGGGCATCCATCTTGCTGAAAAAACATGTTTAGGCGTAATTGTAGAGGAATATTTTCAAGCAAAAGCGGAAGATTATTTTCAATGAAATTGGCATATCGAGCACCGTTTAAGTCCTCTTCAAAGAAAAACGGCCCAACGACATGTTTTTCAATAATTCCGCACCAAACATTGACTTTCCAAACATGTTGATGGTCAATTTCTCGGAACCAATGAGGATTTTCTTGTGCCCAATAACGACAGTTCCAAGTATTTACAGACCTGTCACTTTTAAATGTGCTTTCATCAGAAAATTTTATTTTCTGATGAAAGTTTTGTGGTTGTTGACGTATCCAATTGCAAAATTCAAGTCTGTTTCTAAAATCGACAATCGTCAATGCTTGGTGAAGACTCATCCTGTACGGATGCAGCTTGTTTTCATGAAAAATCTGGTGGATCGTGGCACGACTAATACCAGAATCTCTTTCTCTACGCCTTAATGAATCGTGGGGATACAATTGAGCAGATGCAAGAATTTCTGGCGTCCTTTCCTCTATAACTGGGCGTCGAATTTGTCTACCTTTATTGTGATCAGGTTGAATAATGCCTTTATTAATAATTCGTTTACTTAAGCGAGAAAAAACATTGTATGAGTGAGGAACGCGATCTGGGTATCGTTCTCGCCACAATCTTGCAGCTGCTCTAAATTGACCACCACATTCACCTAAAATAAGCATCATATCCGAAGCTTCTGCGTTTGAATACGACATAGCTGATTAATGAGAATTTCGTTACGTGCTTTTCTGCAAGAGAAGATCATTTTTCTTCGCTGGAGAGCCTGTTAATAATTCCGCTTAAGTGAATTTTATGTACGGATTAATTGTTACGCCATGCGCCGCCTAGCGGTGCTTTTTGCCGATGAAATTCTTTATGCAACAAATAATTTCAAGAAAAGAATACGTGCTTGTATTGAAGTAAACGGTAAACATTTCGAACATCAGGCCTAATCACATGTAGCATCTAGCCATACATTTACACACACACACACACACACACACAGACATACGCGCGCGCACATACAAAAGAAATGTAAATCCGACCGGGCAACCTCCGCGCGGTAGACTTTGAGTAATGCTAACGCCGGCGGTACTGTAACTTTCAAGCTCCATAACTCGAAAACTACTTAATAAAAAGAGACTTACATATAGTGTTTTGAAAAGCTCTCGAGATAAGCTACAAGAATATGGAATGAAATATAGGTACTTCCATTTAAAAATTTCAAGGTCATTTTTATATGACCTTGACAACACTCTTCAAGGTCATACTAATATTACTATGTAATGCATTACTTGAAGCCCTACAACTTTTGTCTGAAACATTTTTGTCTGCCGCGCTCAGTTTTCGATATAATAGGGTGATACGGGTGGTCTGAGACACCCTGTATATATATATATATATTTACAGCTGTTGATTGATTATAAAGAGAAAAGGATAGTTTTCAGCGTTTTTTAAAAGTGTATTAAAGAGATCTTAAGTGTTATTTTATGCAAATATGTTTTTATTTAGAAATGGCATCTAAAAAATCTCAACTTGTTATTTCTCGCCTCTGACGTCACGATTCCGACATGGTCGGCGAGGTACCAGGAGCCTTAAGGGGATCCTAGTCGGATGGTCGAACTCCGATAGGTTAGCACCACACATATCCAAACATATACACGTATACACAAATACACACGATAGGTTAGCACCACACATATCCAACATATGCACGTATGCACACATATGCGTGAAAATGTTTTTAATATATAACTTTTTTATTAGACTTGCAATCTCACTTTTTATTGTTTACTAATATTTCTTCATGTTAACCCTATCGCGTATACTATATTTTATGCACAGATAAACTGCAGAACTATTTTTATTAAATAAGTATTGTTACGAGCTGACATGAAAGAAGCCGATAACAAAACTGTAATTTTTTATTTTTATATGATTTATATATGGAATTATAGCTAACGCGGTCCGTTTTTATAAGTACTTTAATCGTAGAAAAGGATTTATTGATCTGTATAGTCAATAAAAAGATATCCCAAAATAATAAAGTTGGTTCTGCCGTACCGACAGAACTAACTTTAGGATCCGACTAGGATCCCCTTAAAGATGCCTTCTAACGATCAAATGTGGAAAATCGCAGTATCATGCAGTAGACATTAAAATGCTGTCTGCGACATTATCACCGCAATGCCTTATTCAATATGCTAGTTTCCAGCAATAATTCAATGTATTTATAATTTGTTACATTCTCAATCGTTAACAAGCCGGTTTTTGACAGTGATCAACTTAACAAGAACTTTCGAGCTTATACATAATTCCTAAATTAGTGTTCTTAACATTTTTTATTAGAATTATTTTTTGCAATTATCTCTAGAATATGTTAAGTATTATCAAATGGTTGCAGAATATATCTTCAGTATATCTATATTGTGTAAGAACTTCAATAACGTTCCATCCAATCTCACCAAGTCTATGGAATTATATAATATAATTCTGACAGCTTAAAGAAGTTGATTAAAATAAATAATTTCATGTAGAGCATACTATAAAACATTTTTTAATTTGTAAATAAAATTTCAGATTATAGTATTTCGAACAAGATGATGAGTGCGGCATCTATGAAGAAAATCATCTCGATTCTACATTGAACATTCTATTGTATTATAAACACACATATACATACTATATATGCATACAGTATATATGTATGTATAAAGACATTTCCCCCTTTCCCCATAATCATTAAAAATAGATGAAGAATTTATATCATCTCTCTTTCTTTCATCTGCATTCCTCATTTGTAAGAACATCGAAGTTATTTGATGTAAATTGAAACTATAATAAATTGTAACTACGTGATTATTAATAATTGGCAATAGTTAAAGCAATTAATAAATTGTTCGTAATAAATGATAAAATAACTATATAAACTTTTTTTTCGTTTGAAAATATTTCTTAATTTTTTATTAAAATTTTAATTAAAAATGTATGAAAACCATTTTATTTAATGATTATATTCTGATTCTCGAAGTCAATTACTTTGTAATTAACAATAAATTTAAATTTAAATTGAAACCTACAAATTAAATAAGGATGAATAAAGCTCTTTTTAGCATTATTTATAGTATATGTGCGTCTTCGTTTGTGTGTGTTGCGTGCGTGTGTTTCTTTTGATTAGTACAAATCGTTTAATTTTTACTTTTTTCTTAGAAAACTATTTATAAAAAAAATAAAAATCTCAGTCTTATCTTTCTTATAATATTTTTTAAATAATTTTTTTTTTTAATTATTTATTTTTTAATTTGAGTAATTGAAAGTTTTATAATAATTTCAAAAATCTTACATATAATAACTTAGAATATCGGTTGTACATACATTATACAGATTATAAAAGATAAAATAAACATAGGATATATAAATATGAATTAAAAGTAACAAAATGAATTATTAATAAAATTATAAATATATGAAATTATTCGCACACGCGCGCAAATGTATATGAATGTGTGCATATATATGTGCGTGCGCATATTTCGTGTGTGTGTTTTCATGTATGTTTGGGTCTTATTGTTAGTTAGAACATATGTATATCGATAGAAGGGGAATTGCCAATTGCCTATATATATTTTCATGGAATAAGCCTGAATTCAAAAGCTGTGCAAGAGAGAAAGGTAGTGACTGACTATCATCCGCAATACGCATACGCTGATATCATCGTTGTCATGTATGGGATGGTTTATCACTGATTTGTCACTGACTTTGAATTTGTCAAAATTAAATCATCAAACAAACCATTCCATGGCAACGACAATATCAGCACATGCATATTGTAGATGATAATCAGTCACTACCATTCTCTCTCATACAGCTCTTGAATTCAGCTCTCGATGCTCAATTCCCCTTCCAGTAAATATATGTTCTAAGGTTTGAATAAACAAATTTTTTTATTTAAGTTTAAAATATGTTAATAAATTTAGAATGTATGTGACATTTTAAAATTTGCTACAAAATTTATAATTTGAATAGAAACAATAATATATATATTATAAGATTTTTTTTCTATGTGCAATATGTCAGCACATAGATAACAAATTCAATCATGTAGATCAACTGCGTCTTGTGTGTTTGTGTGCTTGTGTGTTTTACTGGCAGAATCTGCTGACATAAGACATAATCTGACAGCAAAATGGCGGATAAAACCGAGCAGAATCTGCGCGCATGTAATCTAACGGCAAATTGGCAGTAAAACAGAGCACGATCTGCATCTTTTAGCCATTTAAATAAAATAATAACATAAATCGATAACAAATTTATTTTAAAGCTCTTAAGGTGATGCCGGACCTTCCTGTTTTACCAACTAAATCGATTAATTTCTGCACATAGTAATTTTTTTATTAATTAAATAAAATATTAAATACTTTTCCATGATTAAAGTGCACATAATAATAAAGGTGAAACTGTCCGATTTTATGTTTAAAAAACTCCAAAAATTTGAAAATTACAGTTTTATTATCAGCTTCTGACGTCAATATATTTGTTTAATATAAAAGTTCTGTAGTTTGTACGTACAAAATAAGATCAGTCCGCGCTAGAAATTGTATAAAGGAGTATTAGTAAACTTTTAGATATGTATTTCAAAGCCTAATAAAAAAGAAAAGCGTGCACAAAATTTTCTTACATATGTGTGTAAGTGTACGAGATCGAGGCTCAAGAGTAAAACAGAGCAATAGATTAATCGCGTGATGTCGCGATAGATAGAGCTACAATCTGTTGAGCTGACAAAGACAGACATAATAATCGTAGCTCTATCTGACAGACATAATCGCAAAAAGATCGGCCTATCCGTGAGAGTATAAACGCACGACGAGAAGAGACATCTCAATATTACACGATTGTTACCAATCTGACAATCTTACTCGGTTTCTACAGTCAATCTTTTTACTTAATCGATAATAGCTCCTGTACCAAATTTGTAATCTTTTTATTGATAACAATTTGTAGCAGGCACTTGGCAAAATCTATTTGAATAGATTTGGCTAACTGGATAAAGCTTTTAAATTTTTTATATTTAACTTTCCTGTAAAAGTTAATTATTGTTATTAAAATAAGAGTTAAAGTATAATTTAACCACGCGTGTATATATATAGCGTATATGTATGTATTAGGTATACACATAAATGTGTATATATTGTGCGTATGCAGCTTATATATAATAAGAAAGAAAATGGGTATATGCTAAAATTGTAATTTATTTACTTCAAAAGTTGCGATAAGTGACCAAAATTTAGAATAACGGTGTGCAACAATAAGAACAGTTATATTACTTCTAATTGATTGACCTTGTTAAAATGTGTAAAAATGGTTAACAAAGTTTTATATCTAATGATTATATTATAAGTATATCTTTATCTAATACTATAATAGGCCTTTTTGTAAAAAAAATTATTGTATATTGCTATTTGTATTGCTAACGATAAGTATAAGCAGATAAATATTTCGAAATATGTGACAAATCGATTAAATATTGCACAAATAAGATTAATTATTAAATATGTTTTGAAGTCAATATCGTGGTGTATTACAGATTTACATATTCTAAGGTCACATATGCTTATTCCATTAATTATAGCAATGGAAAGTAACTATAAAACAAAAATAAATTATTTCCTTGCGCCGAATTTATATATGTGTATACTTTTACAAAGTGTAACTTTTTTATTTGTTCTATTATTTTTTTGTGAAAAAATTGTTTATTTAAAAAGAGTTATTTATATGTATTTTTAATTATCATATTTGCTTTGTTGGACTAAACTTTGACGCATAATATATGTTTTTAAGAAAAAGATTGATATTTTTTACAATTTATTACAGTCAAATGTCCGTATTGTAAAACTTTTAAAACTACACATTTTTATTATAAAGTTTTTTTTCCATATAATTTTCGCTTTAATTTTCTAATAGCATATCTGCAGAGAATGAAATAATTAATGTGCTGCGCACTTGTCTTCCTCTATACAAATTACGATATTTTAATTATATGTAATTATATGTCTCGCGCGATATCTATAGGTATGCACTTTATAATACATATTAATTTAAATTTAGGAGAACAAAATAATAAAGTAATTTTTTTATTTGAACCGTTCGATCCCTTTTAAGACTATATAACACATATTTTGTATTCAATTTTTTCTATAACCTATATAGACTATAAGTTTCAATATTTTCTTCAAGTATTATTCTTAAGTCTATATGGATGAATAAGACTAGATAAGTTAATATATTGTATAAATATCAAAAATATTATATCACAATCATAGACTTATATAAAAGATTGAACACTCGCGCATGTGTGTGTGTGTGTGTGTATGCGCGCGCGTACGCAATAGTGCGCTAATGATAAGAGTAAAGAACAGAGATGCGCGGTAAGATGCTTTCTTCGTCACACAATGCTCTAATTGTGAGAAAAGGTGAAACAAAAAGGAGAAACAGAAAAATGTGAGATGGCTACTTTTCTTCTTTGATCCTCCCAACAAAACTGCACAATCGGACAAGGAAAGCATTTTACTATTATTGTCCTTTGTCACTATATATAATGTTGTTTTTAAACCTCGGGAGCGCTTTGTCTATATTATATAAATCTATGATCTCTCAACATATGATTGTATTTTGTATGAATCGGTAAAAATGCAAATATAATTTATAAAAAAATATAATAGATTTTTTAAAAAGAAATAGGGCAAAAGAATAATTTATCAAAAAATATAAACTATTCACTGACAAAAATTTTTACATTTGATCTTCTGACAATAATGAGTTAAACTATTTTGGTATAAAACTTACGCATTCCCAACCCAGACAGCACCATGTCCAAAATTGGAACATAAGATAACTTTAAGAAATCTTTAAGACATCTTTAAGAAGTCTTATGATATCCAAAAGACATTTTTAAAATATTTTAAAGATGTCTTATGCGCCGATTTTGGACATGTTTCAATTTTGGTGCTATCTGGGAAATGATCAGTTAATGTACTTAAATTATTTCCTAATTTATACAGAAATTCATTTTTATTTCTTTTTTAATTATTTATTTTAATTTTTTGTTTTCTTTGTTGGTTGTACTCATAGCGGCGCTAAGAAAAAGATTCCGGAATTCGTCCTAAAGAATTAACCCACGCACTAATTAAATAAAGACACTTATCCGTATTTTGTAGTTAAAGAGTCTTCTTCTTCTGGTGCCTTCTCCTTACAGAAGGTTGGCGACCATCATGTGATATTCTTCTTTATTCTGTGCATGCCGAATCAACGCGGCCACGTCGCGGACGCTAAACCACTGCCGAAGATTCCGCATCCATGAAAACTTTTTCCGGCCGATTCCGCGCTTTCCCTCTAACTTGCCTTCGATGATGAGTTGCAGGAGATTGTATTTGTTGTTTCGAAAAATGTGTCCAAAGTACGCGGCTTTTCTTCGCTTCACGGTCGTCAAGACCTCTCGTGACTTCTCGGCTCGACGGAGCACCTCGTCGTTGGTGACACGGTCCACCCACGGGATCCTCAGCATTCTGCGGTACATCCACATCTCGAATGCCTCCAGTCTGTTCATCGAGGACACCTTCAGCGTCCAGCCTTCCACCCCATAAAGCAGAACCGACAGCACGTAACACTTCACGGTACGCCATCGTGTCTCAAATCGGGGACCGCGGCCGCATACGAGTTTCCCCATCCTCCGGAACACCCCTCTCGCAATCTCGATTCTGATTTTAATCTCATCGTCAGGGTCCCATTTCTCATTTAACCAGCAGCCAAGGTATCTAAATCGCGGCACCTTTTCAATCTGATTTCTATCTAATGTGATTATAGCATTGTCGATCCTTTGTTTACTGACTATCATGATCTTCATCTTCTGGATATTCATCTTTAGTCCAAACTCTCTGCTCTTCTCGTTGATTCTGTCCATAAGCAATTGGAGGTCCTCTAAGTTGTCAGCGAGAACCACAGTGTCATCTGCATAACGGATGTTGTTGATTCGCTTGCCGTTGATCTTGATTCCCTTATCGACTTCGTCCAGGGCGTTTTGGAATACAGCCTCGGAGTACAGATTAAAAAGGGCCGGTGACAGAATGCACCCCTGTCTCACCCCCTTCATTATCTTGATTTCTTCGGTAATGTAGTCTCCTACTTTGATCTGAGCTATTTGGTTCCAATACAGTTTCTTGATGATGTTAATGTCCTTACTGTCCAGACCGATGCGCCTGAGTTGTCTGATGAGGATGTCATGTTTTACATTGTCAAAAGCTTTCTCATAATCGATAAAGCACGCAAAGACATTTTTCTGTTGATCTAAACATTTCTGAACAAGAACCTGCATAGCAAACAGAGCGTCTCTCGTCCCTAAGCCGTTCCTAAATCCAAACTGAGTTTCACCGATATTTTCTTCTATTTTAATCCATAATCGAGTGTGTATAATTCTCAGAAACACTTTCAATGCATGGCTCATGAGGCTGATAAGCCTATAGTCACTGCATCGTTTTGCGTTCGATTTTTTGGGGAGACTGAGGAATGTGGATTTCAGCCAGTCCGTAGGGATGTTCCCGGTGTTGTAAATGTGGTTGAATATCCTCAGGAGGGTATCATTCTTATCGATGTCGATCAGTTTGAGTAACTCCGCATTCACTTCATCCGGTCCGACTGCTTTGCCAGATCTTGCTAGGCTTAAGGCTTTCCTCACTTCCTCTCTGATTATTTCCGGACCCTCCAGTTCTACCTCAATATCCTCAGCCGCTGCGCGATTGTCTTTAAAGAGTTCTGTGATGTAGTCCTTCCAAACTTTCGCCTGTTCCTCCTTGTCCACGACGAGCTTGTTGTCGTTGTCAACCAACCCTGCGACTACTTTTTTCCGAGCGGTGTTCGTCACCTCCTTCACTCTTTTGTGCAGATTAAAACTATCATGCTTTTTTTCAAGCTCTTCTATTTCTTGACACTTAACATTGATCCAGGCCTCCTTTGCTTCTCTAATCTTACTTCTGATGGTTCTCTGGATGTTTTTATATGTTGTTTCCTCATTTTTGTTCCTTCTCCGTTGCTCCATTAACTCGAGAATTTCGTTAGTCATCCACTCTTCTTTCCCTTTGTCTGGATACCCAGCTGTTCTATCGCTGTCTCTCTAAGTGTCTCCTTTAGTTGTTTCCAAGTTTCCTCCACATCGAGTTCGGGTCGAACTTTTATGTCCGCAATTTTCCCGTTCAGAATGTCCGCTAAGTTGTTCTTGATGTCAGGGTTCCTCAAGCTACTGGTGTTGATTCTTCTCGTCGGTCGTTTTCTCTGTTGTATTTTCAGACGAAGTCGGATTTCCGCCACCACTGGATTGTGATCTGAGTTTATGTCCGCGCCCGGATACGCTTTCACGCTTTTGACGCAGTTTCGGAAACGCCTGTTAATCATGATGTAGTCGATCTGGTTTCTGACTAGGTTGCCCTGAGCACCGTCCAATGGAGATCGCCAGGTGTACAGGCGGCGGGGTGGCAGTTGAAACCACGTGTTTGTGATGACCATCTCCTTCTCCTGACAGAACTGCAACAGTCTGTCCCCTCTTTCGTTTCTCTGCCCTAGCCCGTGTGGGCCCACAATTTTTTCAACCTGTCCTTGGCCGATTTTGGCGTTCAAATCGCCCATAACTATATTAATGTCACGATCTTTAAGGGTTCTCATCAGGTTTTCTAATTGTTCGTAGAATTCTTCAATCTCTTCCTGTATTTTATCGAGAGTTGGTGCATAGATCTGAATTAGATTGATGTTCTTGGGTTGCCCTTTTATCTGAAGAAGCATGCAACGCTCGGAGATCGGCACGAAGTTGGCGACATATTTGGCCAGTCGTCGCGACACGAGGACAGCCACTCCATGTCTATGGTTGACGTCGTCCTCCTGGCTTCCAGAGTAGTACATCGCCGCTCCCTCCGTTCTGAATTGCCCGTTTCCAACCCATCGGGTCTCACACATTCCCAGGATATCGAGGTTCATTCTTTGCATTTCCCATGTCGCGTTTTTTAGTTTCCCCGCCTGATACAGGGTCCTTACGTTCCACGTCGCCATTCTGAGCGGTCTGCGCCTTTTATGTTTATTGACCAGTCGCATATTTTCCAAGTGAGGCCTGGTTCCTACCTCTTCTTGGCTGATAGCACATTTTACACCTCTAAGCCCGGACTCCTCGAGGCGCCGGTCGCTAGCCGGATCGCATGGCACATCTCTTTCCTTAAATTGTACTCTCATAATGGTTTACTAGGGGCATTGATAAATACAGTGGGGCCCCTGATCCTTCTGCATTCTTTTAATCAGCCGCCCATTTTGGGTCAGACGCTGTTTGCAGCCGCCCAATCTGGGTCAGACGCTACACTTTTTCACCATATCTGGCTATCCTCATCTAGTTTGGCCTGCAGGTCGATGCAGTTTCCAGGGTGTGGCAGCGTGGAGCCATAGATGAGAACTGGGTGCCCTGAGGGGACCAATCACCTCCAACCATCCATTGACTATGTCTCCAGATGCGACCGTTCTTGGTGAAAGGTTTTTCCTCCCAACGCACCCCAACACCCCAAGTTAAAGAGTATATTTATTTATTTACAGATGAGATTTTTTCGCGAGTTATATACGGGTGCGATACAGTGTGCTTTGACTTTCTGAAACGATCGATTGATCTTTTCGGTATCGACTTATTACTAATTAATTAATAAAGGAAGGAGTGTGATGATCCTGACATATTCAGTTACATATCGTGCTTTATTTCTAGATTTTTGGTGTCTAATATTGTTCTACTTTAAGTGCTTGTTAGGAACAAAACACTATCATACACTGCGACACAGTATTATAATGTTGACTTTTCTTTTGTAGCGCTGAAAGACTTCTTAGTTTTTTGCTGCACCGCCAGAATGCAGAAGTTATATTACATAATTTTTCAATTTTAAGTTTTTTTAAGGTTTTTTTTTCAATTTATCTCTTACTAGAATACTATCCCATAGAAAAGAAAAAACAAATATAAAAATGTTAATATCCATGGAGTGATACAAAACAACGACACAGTCGAACACAGCATTTTATGTTGTGTACGATTGTGTCGACTCGTAATCGGAAAGCACTGGCCGCACTGGTCGTACACTGTTACACAATGTTACACAATATCGCCTGTATACATTACTGGAAAACATTTTTTCACTCTTTTCTTTTTGCTGCTTACTCATTGTTAGCTATCTTATTTATTCTTGATGAGTAGTTACTTTTTTATTCAATATCCATGTCAGTTATCTTTTCCGATTTTCTCAGTGTTATTGGAGTTATATCTTCTCTTAATTTTAGACATTCTGATAATTGTTTTATCTATTTTATCAAACAAAAGCTTTTCAAATTTAAGAAAATTGATCTGAGTAACGTTATTGTCTAAATTCCAGTCCATTCAGGCATTCTTAGAAATGACAACAGATATTGCCACGCCAAGAAAACCATCACGGTTGTTAGTTTTGCTATCACTTCATCATTCTGATTTTTTATTGTCCATAATCACTTTATAACCAATGCTCAAAAATATCTTAAAACACCAGCTTTTTCCAGGGATCCCAACATTTTGAAATTTATCGATTTCTTAGCGAAATGGCTTTTTAAATTTAGAGCTAATCGAAAATGTGTTACATCCATCTTAAGGGTTAATCAGTAACCACTACGCCTTGAATTATAGCTTACCGGTGCTTAATGCAAGATCAGAGCTATGGGTATGATTCGCGGTAAGATGCTAATTACATCTTGGATCTGTCCGCTTTTCTCACACCAAAAAAGCTCTTTATTGTAAGTTTTAAAAGAGAGATCCCAGTTACGCATAGAATAAATTGGACCCAACAGGTTGAGTCGGACACAAGCTCAATTGGACACAATAAGAAACAGACCTGATAAAAAAAATCGATAGAAAACAACAGAAAACGATTACATCGTTTTTAATCGTAGTTATGAATCGAAAGTTAACGAAAGAATATCGTAAATGTACGATTGATTCTCTAGCGTTTCCTTTCGTAAGTATCCTATTAATATGTTATCGTTTCTTATCATTTCTTTTCGCTAACCCATACAGCATTGAATGATTGTAGAAACATATTGCATAGATCTAACATTATAATATTGCATGTGAGTTGTGAAATATTCCTGCAATATTACTGCAAGAATGTGGCAACAGTAAAATTTCAGCTTTTAAAAAAATTACAATGTAATGCTATGGTATTATTACGGTGCAATATATTAAAATTAATATTAAATAAAACTTTTTATTTCGATATATTACGCGCTTTCATCATTATGTTTACTTATAGCACCGACTAGGTACTAGTAAAGACGGTCAGCCCTAGGTAAATTTCTGTCTCTACCAAATGGGCTAGTACTCTGCGTTGATACCACTGCTT
>NW_028141169.1:14409076-14545858 GCF_030444845.1 Prenolepis imparis
AAGCAGTGGTATCAACGCAGAGTACTCGTAACTGTGCAAAAATGGATAAAGGTATGCATACATTGGTGAAACTCACCAACTCTTAATACACAGTTAGATAAAAACTCAAATCTTACGTGTAAGATATCTTCAAGAGTTTTTTAATTTAAAACATATTGTTTTGCGTCTTAAATTGTCTGCTGTATTTATTTCTATTCATTTCTAAAATATATGTAAATAAAAATGCTATTTTTTGAATTCATATACGCAATCAATAGAAAATATTTATGATTGTTCTTTTTATTTTAATTATAATCTTTTTTCAATGCTTTTATAACGTTATTTAAACTTGTTTAACGTTTTCTGTTATTTTTTTCTTATTTTATATTATTTATATTATAAGTAACTTATAAACAAATATATTTGAAATATAAGAATAATTGTAAAACTTTCTCTCAAAAGTTATATTAATTTTAATATAAATAATAAGTTACATAGTTTTTCAGAAAAGTGTTATATATAATTTTATAGAGAGAATATTTTTCTCTACTGTTCACATGTGCTGAAATACATTAACAACAATTAATATCATATTGCATACATTGGTCTTTTCGTAATTGTGACACATTCTAGAATTATTATGCGAACTCTATGTATTTTCGGCAGATATATTAAATTAAACCGAGTGCCAAACGGATTATCCGCTTTTAAACGAGCATATGAAATCCTTTATAAACGAATTACTCATATGTAACAATTAATAGAGATGAAATTATATAAAAATCCTTTTTTATAAGAATAGTATGATATGTGTGTGTGTGTTGTGTCAACATAGAAGACATATTATTGTTAATTATATGTATACCTTGAATGAATCCAAACGCGAGCAACGAAGACATGAGGAAGCAGTAGTGTCTTCTCGTCGACATGATTTTCTATCCACGATCACGCGCGAAGTTTATCTCGAAAGCAGATGAAGCACTTCATACACACACTCAGAATATGAGACACTTTATACACATACACACTCACACATACACATACATACACACTTATAAGCACATCCTGTAAAGATGTATGTACATCATGGGTGGATGATTCCGTTATACGCTTTAAGATAGAAGGTTACAACGGAAGGGGATGAATTCCTCCCTCGAACGGATCAACAGCGTACAGAGAAGAACCACTTCACTGGAAAGCGCACAACAAACCTCCTCGCGCGACGCGGAACGGAAGCAAACTGAGCCATGGGCTAGCGGCTAGCTGTCCAAAGTCCGTATCAAACCTCTTCCCTTCCGCCACCTCATCGAGTCTCTCTCTCCCTTCCCCACCAGTCGCCAGTTATAACCTCCCACCTCCCATCCTCTGCTCACGCGCTCACCTCGCATTTCGCGTTCTACCGTTCGCACCATCAGACAAACCTCCCTCTTTACGTTCGGAACCCCTCCTGACACTTCCGGCAACGCGTTTGCATCACGCTTCTCGCTCATTTTTCCATCCCCACGGATCGTTCTGTCCCTTTTCCGCTTCTCCCGACGTCCACTCCCCCGATAGATGCATCCTTCTCCTCCCCCTTGATGTCGTGACGCTACTCCAACATGCTTATTCCTATATGTCAATTTATCGCGTCTCCAGTTTATCGAACGTAGGATTATCGCGTTGCGACGCTACATCGGGCACACGTTTTGTCATTCGCTCGAGTATCTCTCGTGGATAATGTATGTTTTACCGTGCGCGCTGCTATATTGATCGTACCCCCTCAGGATTGTAATGAATCGTGACATTTACCAGAACTGCGAGATACAATTTTTCTTTTATTTGATTTTCTCGTTGTCTTAAATATATCACACTACCATGCACTTTGTCATACGTTGAAATGCATTTTTATGATTTTTATGATAACCGTATATAAAGTTGTAAACGAAATCCTCACACAAACACACATGCATGGCTTTTTCATCGAAATAATTGTGTATTCTATTTCTTTTTTATTATGTTTACTATATAAAATATTATTTCTGCTTATTGATGTAAAAGTGAATAGTAGAAAATATTTCTTTTTGTAACATTAAACTATTAAAACAATATAAAATATATTTTGCAATTTTTTAGAATGTTAATATTTTGATATGAAAATTTTCTAACTTAAGTACGTTGACGTACAAACACAAGATTTATAAACATATTAGCTATACAAACATGAAACTTCTTTTTTATTTAAATAATTGAAGTCTTTTTATTAAAAAATGTACAATATTCTTGAAATAATCTTGAATGAAAAATTATATTTAAAAAAAAATATGAAAAAAGCGCCAAGTGCAACTGTTCAAAAATTATTACACACAAAATTTTTAATATATAGTATATATATATTAATACATCAAAAAATGTGCCATACAAAAAGATGTTATTTTATTATTTATTTTATTATATTATTCAAATTTCTCCTCTTTCCTATAAAAAAATATAAAGAGAAAAACATCATAATTGGGAATAAAAAATTATTTTAATTTATATATGTATCTTAAATGAATTGATGAAAAGGGCTAATTTAGAGCCGAGCTTGGAAGTCTTATAAGTTGAAATAAATGGAATGTCTTGTAAGATTTAATATTGTTTATTATCGTACGTTTCGGTTTTCAGGATTGACCATCCTCAGCATTTATTCGTAACAAATGTAAAATTCTATACAAGTTTTTTAAAACACGAATCCGTTATCAACATATTAACTATGAACTAATTTACATACTTTTGAGTCTCGTTTAAATTTCATTGACCTTCGGCATATCGTCCGGTCATTGTTCATAGTCGGTCGTTTTCGGTCCCAGCCGAAAGGATGCTCTAGTAAATCTCAGGTTGTAGATGTTTTTTACCATAATTTGTAGGGCCCTTTATTAATGCACGATAGTATTATAACGATAAAACGTTGCGTTAATCGGTTGGAATTGTTATCAGAAAACTTACTTCGGACGAGATGCTTTCGGTCGTGAATATTAGTCCTGACTGTCATTGCGAACGCTTTTTAGTCGGGTTACATATGATTTTGTTAAAATATCGAATAAATAAACAATTTTGGTATGCTAACAATGTGTTTGTGTCGTTTGAGTGTGTTATTTATTTATTTATATTTTTAGTAGATTCTCTACCAACGTGAGATATGCATGGTGTAAGGTCTCGGTGTCAGCTTGTAGATTTAGACTATTTTTTTTCTTTTAATGTATATCATCTCCAACATCAACCGCCTTCCATAAGCTCGTTCTTCATTCAAAATTTCCACTTCGTCCCACGCAAATTCATGATTTAAATTTATATATCTTACATATCTTTCTTGCAAAAGTTATAATACATATTGCAAAATAGATTGCACAAATATGAAAGTTATAAAAATTTAACAAAAACTGGCGCTACAATGTAACGATTTATTTATATTATATTATACTGTACATAATATATTTCTATAATATATTTCATAATTCTTTCAAATTTCATAACTATAATAAAATATTTCATCGTTCAATAAAATATAACTTTATTATAACAATAAAAATATATTTAAATATCATAAATGTATATCATAAATAACCTGTACAACTTGCAACAATTTTCATGTATTTAATATATTTTTTTAAGATATTTAAATAAATAATAAGTATTTTATTACAAATAAAATATTTTATTAACAAAAAATGAATAGTGTTTATATGATATTTTATATTTTAATTTGACATAATCTTACATAAATTACGAAATATATGTATATCTCGTAAAATATTCATTTTCTGATAATTTTACTTAACATTTTTATGCATAAAATAATGAGAGGAATAATCGATTGGTGTAAAGAAAACACGTAGCTTATAAGAAAAAGTATGTAGCTGTTAGTTGCAAAGAACATATTTTTTCTTAAAAACACACAACTCTCTCTCTCTCTCTGTTTTCCTTATATCAATCGATTCCTCTCATTATTTTGTGCATAAAAGTATTAAAATAAGATCATCGGAAAATGAATATTTTACGAGATATTTCATAGTTTATGTAAGATTATGTCAAATTAAAGTATAAAATATCTAATAAACTATTCACTTTTTGACTGTCACACCCTTACAACTTTTTATGCAGAATATTGCGAGGAATCGATTTGTATACAAAAAATATGGTGGTTCCGTTTAAAAAAATTAATGTTACCTAATTTCACCTTAGCATATCAATCGATAAGGAAATTCCTCTTACGTCCCCCTCATATGTCCCCAATCCCCTCTTCAACCAAAACAATTTTTCTTTCAAACTTTTTTTTCTACAATCAATATTAATTAATCAATATAATATAAATTCTGTGATATTATTAACTTACCCTGTGTATATATATCTATATATACTTTCTGAGTTATAAGGTTTAAAGTTAATAATTTTTTGCCATAAAATGTAAAATATTTTGTAAAATATTCAGTTTTCGGTAATCTTATCTTAATACTTTTATGCACGGAATAATGAGACCAATCAATTGCTACAAAGAAAACACATTGTTGTTTTTAAGAAAAAGTACGCAGCTGCAATTTGCAAATTACATACTTTTTTTTTAACACAATTATTTGTTTTCTTTGCACCAATTGATTGGTTTCACTATTCTGTGCATAAGAGCATTAAAATAAGATTACCGAAAACTGAATATTGTACAAGATATTTTACATTTTATGTCAAAAAATTGTTAACTTAAAACCTTAAAACTCAAAAACTATTTGAGAAAAATAATTGTATTATAGTGTGTTGGAAAGCTCTCGAGCTAAGCTACAAGAATATGTAATGGAAAATGAGGGTTTCTATTTAAGAAATTAAAGGTGGCCTTTACGTGACCTTCAAACGACTATCCAAGGTCAAACCAATGGCACCATCTTATGCCTCCCTTCGAATCAAATAACTTTTGTTTAAAAATTTTTTTGCTAATGTACTATGTATACTTGCAGAGATAATAGCTTGTAACACTTTATGTGGGCCACCCTGTATATATACATATGCGTGCGTGTGTGTGTGTGTGTGTGTGTGTGTGTGTGTGTGTGAAATACCAGAATTGTCAATGAATAATAATTGTCTTTGCAGAGGATATCTGTTTCTTGTTCGTTTATACCAGTTATGAAATAATGATCTGCTTTATCTTTATCTTTAAAGTAAAATATTTAAAGTAATCTTTAAAGTAAAATATAATTAGTGTAATATTAATATATTTATAATGTATTTGTAATTAGTAATTAGTTTATATACCGTTGAGAAATTCTCTTCGTGATCTGCATTACCTATATAGAGTGGATAATTTGATCATCTTAATTATTTTTATTTCTGTACTAATTCAAATTATTATTTTTTTATACTTTAGTTTAGAAAAACCTATAAACTGACGTTCCGTTTTTTATAAATTTTGTTTATGAAGTTTTCAAGATTACCTGCACTTTTTTTAAACGAAACCCCCTCCGATTGTTTTCTACCTATTTTTTAGTGGACAATGAGACAAAGGCAAGCATTATAAAATACTTGTTTCATTATTACAAATAAAGATATAGAGAAAGAATATTTCATAAGAATTCTATAAAATGCTATACGAACAAATAAGACATGATTATGTGTGATTAAATTGATCTGATAGACGGTCTGTTTATAAAATTAGTTTTGCGCGAGATGTTTATAAATATTGAAATGTATTGTATTTTTACTGATAGATTTTTTAGAAGACACATAGATCAATACGTTTACGATCTTTCGAAAGAATATAGATAAAAATACGAATTATTATAATAACAAAGAAAAAATTAAAATGTTTTTAATTGCGGGAAAAATTTTGTAATACTGTGATGGTACGTATATACAGCAGCTATATATGCTAAACGATTTTGATTAAAAATCTTCTATCGCGTCATATGTATAAATGATTACTTAAAACACTTCAGGAAATTGGATGTTTAAATCAATACAAACAAAATCGTCGAAAAATCAAAATTGATGGTGCAACTGAACGTGTCGTTGTGGCTATAGTAAAACAATTCTCATATTAAATATCCAAAAAGTATAATAAAATATAATAAAGACATATCTAAATCTAATGTTTTGAAATAGGAGACGGATTAATAAGAACCAGATGCAACAAACTTAACTTAAAATCTTCTTTATTTGACCTAACTTAAAATCTTCTTCTTTTCAACATTCTAGTCCTTCCTTTCAATCATCTTTAGCAGATTAAAAAACAAAGAGCAAAAAATACGTACATCATGACTTCAGCAATATACAAAACAGCAATGTTATTGATTATATCTCTTATTAACTTCCTACTTGAATATTTGTATTTATACATCAGAATCTTTTCGTTTTGTTATTACTAATATTTTACATCGTCATTGTTTTCATCCTTACTATGTATCATCGCGTCAAGATATTCATTTGTAGTATAATAAAACAAGTATTTTATACTTTCCTTCTCACTAAAAATTTGCTAAAAAATAAACGAAAAAAATTGTAGTTTTATTTAAAAGAAATAGGGTAATCTTACAAACTTCGTAAAAAAGACCAAAAAGAGACAGTTCAGTAAGTTCTTTTGTGAACCAAAACATTAAAAAAATAATAAATAATAAAAAATAAAAATAATAATAATTTGAATTGGTTCAGTAGAAACGGAAATAATTAAAGTGATGTAGTTATATTGTTCATATCCTATATATTCGGATCACCGAGCATTCTTTATTAACAAAATCTCTTGCCGTATATTCCGATGATATCATTTGCATCCACAACGGAAGAACGAACATATGATAATACCAACCACAATATATGTTAGCGAAAACGAAACTGTTACCGTTCGACTGCGTAAATGTAATTGGCGAAAGCAGAATCGTTAAAATATCTGTAAATATAAAATATCACACCTAACTGTATATGTCAAATGTAAAATATCATACCTTTTGGTTGTCATTATTGGTGTAACAAATCTGCACAATCGAGATTAGCTGCAAATAGCGTAATTTTATATTAAATATATAAATATTTAATATAAATATTATTAATTGCTCTCTCTCTCTCATTTTTATTGCGTATTATTTACTTATATTATTTATTACTCGTATTTATATTTACTCATATTGTTTATTTATATTATTTATATTTATATTATTTATTTATACATATTTATGTAAATATTTTGTAACATTACGAAATAATTATATTTACAAAGAAAAATATATAAATATATATATTTTTTAAAAGACAAAGAAAAAAGTTCGATTTTTGGTCTCTATGCGGAACTTTAGTTCATTGTAAAAAATTGTTATTTGGAACTTACATGAACAAGAAAAAACAGTCTTACACCCCAGAAATGCGAAGAACATTGATTTCTTTGAGGGTATCGAGTTTTCTTGTGAAAGCCAAATATTCGGATACTGCGCTAAAATTTTTCATGAATTGGATGCATTGCAAAAGTTTCTTTATTATATTATAATTGATATATTTAAAGGTTTTTGAAGTCTTTAATTACGAATTTATTATCCAAATGGCAAAATGTAGAAATGGCGAATCAAAAATAGCGTTCTTGACATGTAGTTTTGTAGGATTACACATTATTCAACTGTTTTATCAAAATGAGTCTGAGCCGGCTTTTTAAGATATGCTGAAGTTTAAAGTGGCGAATCCCTTATTTTGACGATTTAGGCAAAAGATTTGTTATTTTTATTACATTTTTTATTTTTATACATTTTACATATATTTCTCTTAAGTCATAAAAACATCATTAGTTTAGTTCTTATGTGCAGATACATTTTATTGTAACACTTGATACTTGAAGTAACACTTTAGTTATATCTCGTATATTACAACCTATTCATACCTATTTTGCCGTATGTTAAATAAATACTACCCACGTTTGAAGTCGATTTGATCCATCAACACATTGATTTGATTACTTCAAGGACATGTTTTCTTATTGTTTAATAAAAACTTGATCCACCAGCGACACACATCCAGAGCAATAACTTCGCCATCACGACGGATGTATTTGAAATAAGAGTATTAAAAATGCAATAATCTAAAATCTCACATTAAGTTTCAAAAGTGGATCAAGTTCTATATATATACATATATATACCAATTATAATAAAAAAACCTTTGTAATGAATCCAATTCATGAAAAACTTTAGCGTAATATCCAAATATAGGGCTTTCATAAGGAAACTCGATACCCTCAAAGAAATCAATGTTCCCTGCATTTCTGGAATGTAAGACTTTTTTCTTGTTTATGTGAGTTCCAAACAACAATTTTTTACGGTAAACTAAAGTTTCGCATGAGAGTCAAAAATCGAATTTTTTAACATCCTCCTTTAAGCTAATAAATTGTTATATTCTTATGTGAATAATTTAACATTAAATGCAAGACACAACTTACGCAATAGAAATTAAATCAAATTATATTAATCAAAAATATTTTTGTTAATTTCTGCGTGTAGAATTTATTTATGAAACATTGGTATGGTATTGGTATTACACTATATATCACATAACTTTATTTTCAATGCTGTTGATACTCTCTTTACTTGTCAAAAATGAAAGTTAACATGTACAGTGTCAATTATCAAAGGCCGTATTGGCCTTATGTAAAATTTCACTCACTTTTATGCAATTGGTCATGAAAGTTAACATGTACAGTGTCAATTATCAAAGACCAATATGGCCTTTGATAATTGACACTGTACATGTTAACTTTCATGACCAATTGCATAAAAGTGAGTGAAATTTTACAACCGTCCAAAAATTTTCTGTATACATCAGAAAAAGAAACGTATGTAATAGAAAAGGATAATAGAAAAGTGATTAATGGGTCTATTCTGTAAAAATGCTTTTTAATGCTGTATCTCTACAAGCTATATAGCTTACACTGTAAATGCAGAAAATACAGAGGTCTGTAAACATATTTGATATTCTGTGACAATCTTCATAATCTTGCACTAATATGTAAGTAGGTAATTTATGTAAGTAAACAAAGCATTTTCAACTGGTTTGGTTTAAGCTGAGAGCAATTATAATCGTGACTATATGTTGGGCTACATATATTAAAACATCCGAATATTTTCTATCAAAAAAATAACAATAGAAAAGTTATAATAATATTCACAATGCAGTTAACCTCAATTATATTTTTATAAAATTAGGAAATTGGCGTCAAGTTCCGTTAAAAAGTTTTGTGAAAAATTCAAAATTAATATGAATAATGAGGACCCCGCACAAAATACCTAGGATTTTGGCTTTCGGTAGAATTGGCTGAATTTTTGATATGTTGTAATTTAAGACATTCTGATCAAAAGATGTAATAGCCTCAAAGCTAAATAATGGACAGTTATTGACAATGAGTTACAACCAATCAAACATCTCGCAGAGCGCGAGTTTTTCGTGTTTGACTGGCTGTAAATCAGTAATCATATATTATTTAGCTTTGAGCTTATTATATTTTTTGTTCAGCAAGTCACAAGCTACAACATGTGAGAAAATTAGCTGATTTTACCGGAATTCAATTTCATCTAGGATTTTATATAAGTTCAAAAACCCCATACTAATCATATAAAATTGAATCTTAGTAAAATCAGTTTATTTTCTCACATGTAGCTTATGACTTGCTGAACAAAAAATGTGATAAGCTCAAAGCTAAATAATAGATGGTTACTGATTTACAGCCAGTCAAACACGAAAAACTCGCGCTCTGCGAGATGTTTGACTGGTTGTAACTCAGTAACTGTCCATTATTTAGTTTTGAGACTATTACATCTTTTGATCAGAATGTCTTAAACTACAACATATTAAAAATTCAGCCAATTCTACCGAAAGCCAAAATCCTATGTATTTTGTGCGGGGTCCTTTGATTAATGAGTAAGTAAATTTGTAAAAAGATTTATTTTAAACTTTCGTTAAATTATTTATAATTCTAATAATTATAATAATTAAAATTATTTATAATTTTCATATCGAGAATATTTAAATATTACACTAATTTAATTATAATAGAAACCAAAGTGGATCTAAGCGAGAAAAAAAAAGAGCTATTAATACGACAACTGAACAATATGAAATTTATTTAAGTATAATGGAGCAGAATTACATTCTCCACATTGGCACTGTGAATCCAACAGTTGAAGAAAAATTATATCCAAAAAAGGGGGGAGATCTGGTTTCAAAATTAAATAGCACTGAAAATGGACATGTTTGTCTATAGAAAATTAAAAGAAGGTTGGTAATAATTTTTTAATTAGAAGATATATATATATTAACTTAAAAAAATTGTGCAAATGGAAATTTGCACATTGCTTCCTCAACATATTATTTCGCTAATTAAGATGGTTTTTCAATTATGACTTCCTCATAGAGGAAGCTTAACTTGCACATTGCTTGATCACAATTTAATTTCGCTCATTAAGAAAGTTTTAAAATTATGGCAATGTGCAAGTTAACCTTCCTCTATGAGGAAGCCATAATTGAAAAACCATCTTAATTAGCGAAATAATTTGTTGAGGAAGCAGTGTGCAAATTTCCATTTGCACAATTTTTTTCACATAAAATAACATTTTTCAAAATGTCACGTATATGTATGTGTCTGTGTGTATGTATGTACCCACTCTCGTATGTTTCTTTTGTAAAATTTAAAAATTTACATTTTTTGAAAAATTCAAAATTTTATAAAAATCAACCCTTTCATTGATTCTCGCTAAATTCAATATTAAATATCCTTTAATGTTATTTTATTCATGTAAAAAAATTAGTTCGATATCTCAAAATTTGCGAAAAATAAAAATGTATATTTCTTAAAAATTCAAAATTTTATAAAAAATAAATCCTTTCACCGATCATCGCCAAACTCAATTCCAAACATCCTTAAATGATAATCTATTTATGTAAAAAAATTTATCCGGATATCTTAAAATTTACGAAAGTTAGAGCAACCACAGATATTTCTCAAAAAATTCAAAATTTTATAAAAAATTGTGCAAATGGAAATTTGCACATTGCTTCTTCATCATTTTATTTCGCTAATTAAGATGGTTTTTCAATTATGGCTTTCTCAGAGAGAAAGCTTAACTTGCACATTGCTTCTTCACCATTTTATTTTGTTCATTAAGATGGTTTTTCAATTATGGCAATGTGCAAGTTAAGCTTCCTCTATGAGGAAGCCATAATTGAAAAACCATCTTAATTAGTGAAATAAAATGGTAAGGAAGCAATATGCAAATTTCCATTTGCACAATTTTTTCCAATATACTAGCAAACCCTATATATAATTAAAAAATATTTTCTTAAAAAAATGTTTTTAAAGATTTCTATGCTACTGTGTTCTGAATGTTGTATAATTTGTCAATTTACAATTAAAAGAAATTGACCGATTCTTAACAAATTTAATATCAATCAACCTTTAATGATATTTTATTCACAACTTTCAAAAAATTATTTAAATTTTAAAATAATTAAAAATTTTATAAAAAATAAACCATTTTCGAAATTCTCCCCAAATTAAATACCAATAATTTTTTAATGATATTTTCAAAAGTTCGATAAGTTCGATATTTCAAAATTCAAAATTCAAAATTCAAAATTTTATAAAAAATAAATCCTTTCACCGATCATCGCCAAACTTAATACCAAACATTTTTTAATAATAGTCTATTTATGTAAAATAATTTATCCAAATATCTTAAAATTTACGGAAATTAGAGCAACCATAGACATTTTTCATAAAATCTAAAATTTTATAAAAATCGAATTCTTTCACCGATTCTCATCAAATTCAGTACCAACCATCCTAAATTTATCTCGATATCTTAAAATTTACGAAAGTTAGAGCAACCAGAGACATTTCTCAAAAAAAAAAAAATTTTATAAAAAATAAACCCTTTTACCGATTCTCGTCAAACTCAATACCAACAATCTTTTAATAATATTCTATTTACATAAAAAAATGTATTCCGATATCTTAAAATTTACGGAAGTTAGAGCAACTACAGACATTTCTAAAAAAATTCAAAATTTTATAAGAAATGAAACACTATATGAATTTTTATAAAAATTACAGTAAATAAAAGTGTTGTTCTACTTTACTTGTATGCCAAATTGGAGCGCTGCAAGTCAAATAATTTTTGAGATATTTAAATTTAAAAAAACATGGGTGGGCACATACATACACACACACACATACGGACATTTTAAAAAAATGTTATTTTTCGATGTTTTGGAACATTCTAAACACATTGGCACAGAAATCTGAAAAAAAATTTGGATAAAGTTCCGAAAAGCATAAACCTCCGATTGCGCTGAAATTTTAACCAAAGCTTGTCCTTGACTTGAATATAAAGCATGAAGAATTTTTGCCGACAAGGCCCCGTTTGCCCCCTACCAACCCTCAAAGTTCCAAATATTTTTACTGTATATCTCCGAAAATATTGATTTTAGAAAAAAAAGTTTCAGACAAAAAATAAAGCTCTTTAAAAACTCTATAAAAAAGGTTACATACATTTCTTACATAAATCCATTATTTTGGGTGTTATATAATAAAATAAGAATTTAAACGCTATCGTGTTAATACAATGTATCGCACCAGATTCATAGGGAAATATATTAATAGATTTGCATCAGTTGATGATTTCGCTTCGCCTTGCAAAGTACACGCGTGGACACAGTGCGTTCCGCTTCCCCTGCGGGGGGGATTACACTTCCCAAAAAAATAACCTAACCAAAACCTATTTCTGATTTAAACCTAAAATTTGGTTTCGGAGTGAACCTCGCTTCGCGTGGAAAGTTGCCAACCCATCTGGAACCTCGCTTCGCGTAAAAAAGTGTATGCGTGGACACAGTGGGTTCCGCCCCCTGCGGGGGGCTCCACTTCCGGAAGATATAACCTAACCTAACCCAAACTTATTTCTGATTTAAACCTAAAATTTGGTTTCGGAGTGAACCTCGCTTCGCGTGGAAAGTTGCCAACCCATCTGGAACCTCGCTTCGCGTGAAAAAGGGTATGCGTGGACACAGTGGGTTCCGCCCCCCCTGCGGGGGGCTCCACTTCCGGAAGATATAATTTAACCCAAACCTATTCCCTATTTTAAATGGAAAGTAGGTTTGGATTACATTATATAACCTACTTTCCATTTAAAATCGGGAATAGGTTTGGATTAGGTTATTTTTTTGGGAAGTGGAACCCCCCCCCACATGGGGGGCGGAACCCACTATGTCCACGCGTGTACTTTGCAAGGCGAAGCGAAATCATCAACTGAAACAAATTCATTAATATATTTCCCTATGAATCTGGTGCGATACATTGTATTAACACGATAGCGTTTAAATTATTATTTTATTATATAACACCCAAAATAATGGATTTATGTAAGAAATGTATGTAACCTTTTTTATAGAGTTTTTAAAGAGCTTTATTTTTTGTCTGAAACTTTTTTCTCTAAAATCAATATTTTTGGAGATATACAGTAAAAATATTTGGAACTTTGAGGGGAGGTGGGGGGCAAACGGGGCCTTGTCGGCAAAAATCCTTCATGGTGCTTTATACTCAAGTCAAGGACAAGCTTTGGTTAAAATTTCAGCGCAATTGGAGGTTTATGTTCTTCGGAACTGTACCCATTCTGGATTCTTTTAGTTAGGTCATCAAGAAATTCTGGTAGATAACTAACCTCGATAGCATGTGGTAATATGAGAGGGGATGTCGCACACATGTTATGACCATGTACATGTGTTATTAACGAGTATATAACTAGAAGTTTTGTAGAGCCAACAAGAAAATATTCAATCAGAGCTTTATAGTAAAATCTACTAAACGGAGTAGTTATAAAATATCGAATTCTGTCATGATAACCAAAAATTCTTCTGATTCTAAAAATATTTAAATAAAATGCATTTTACCAGAACGATTTTGTTAATAAAATTAAAATCTTTTTCTCAGTGTAGAAGAACTGGAGAAGGTAAAGCTGTCAAAATACAATTCACGGATTTAGAAGAACGTGGATTTTCTGTTTGGGGAAGAATCAGTAGTGATATAATATTCTAACTCAAGTCCTCCGAGGGTGGTGTGGGGGGGGGGGATCTCCGGGCGAGGGGGTATGACGTCACGCGGGGCGGGGGGGATTTCGGTGGCGAGGGGGATGACGTCACGCGGGGAGGGGCGCTTATCGCTGTGTGGGAGACGCTTATCGCGTTTTGTTTTTTCGTGTTTATAAACAAAACAGCGTATTGTATTACGCGCCGAGGGGGATGACGTCACGCGGGGCGGGGACGCTTATCGCGTTTTGTATTTTCGCGGGTATAAACAAAACAGCGTATTGTATTACGCTGATGTCCGGCAGCTCATAAACAGATATTACTATGATTTTATCTGAGGGGATGGGGATCTTGGGTGCCGCGCTTATCGCAACGAACACGTCAGGACACGTTTTTTTTCGCGGTAAAAGACCGTGTTGCATTACGCGCCGATATTCGGCAGCCTTTGCGGTACCTTTCCCCTCCCTCTAAGCGGGATTCTTTCTCATTGTTTAGGAAGCACCGATGTCCGGCCGCTTGAACTTTTATAAACAGAAATGAGCGCCGATGTCCGGCCGCTTTGTGTCAACAGCGATAACGCGATAAAAGGGAAGATCACCTTTCCGAGATGTAATTAAACAATCGATCATACGTTAAACATAAAGAGAGGAAGAAAGGATTAGATTAAATATAATGAGGACTGCTGTCGCGTCAAACCATAGTACGTGATTTGAAAGCACACAGATACGTTGGTCGAAAAGCGATTACTTGCTGCAAGTGCTCCGTAGAAGACTGTAACGTGATTTAAAAAGTGTGAAAAAAAACATGGAAAACATCGAGCAGACTGAACGCGACCTGTTGGAGCGGTCTCATCAAGTCGCCACTTTGGGCGAGTATTTTGAATAGGCGCTGCGCTGCGAGGAATTTATCAAACTGCTCGAAGAAAACAGCCGTGTCAAGCGTCCGCGACTCTCGATTGGATATAGACAATCTTTGGTTGCTAGAATCGCGCGACTCGAGGGTGCAAAAACTCGATTGAGGAGACAATTTATACCTAGTGGTGGTAATTACAGTGACAAAAATAACGCGGGAAGACTCGTTTGGCGAGAGATAGATACCGCGTTCGAAAATCGTATACTGACCGGTGCGGTGATTAACGCAAACTATATCGAACCGCGACAATTTTTGGAAGACGCTAATAGTGTAGTACTTGAGCAAGTGCAAGACGTTATAAAAATACACAACTGTGTAAAAGTAAATACTGTGTTTAACAGTGAGTTTCTGACAGGTGATAAGCGCGCCAACAAAAGTATTAACACGAGAAATTATGAACTCTTTCGCACGTCCGATTTACGCGAGTGGTATGAGCTGCACGTCATCGAAACCACATTGACGTCTCTCAAAGAGTTTCAGGAACGTGATAGCGGATGGGCATTGTCATGAATCCTCGATCTTACGGTCAACGTCAACAAGTGCAATCTTATGCGCGCGGGATGCCATATTAAATTACCGCGAGAAATTATGGCGAAGAGAGCGGTAATTAATGTGCGATCAACGGACAATGCATGTTTCGCGTGGTCAGTGGTGACTGCACTGCATCCAGCTGAAAAATATTCTGAGAGAACATCGTCATATCCGCACTATACGACTGTGTGTAAATTTACAAAACATTGAGTTTCCGATGACGTTGAATCAAATAAAAAAGTTTGAACTGGCAAATAACATCTCAATCAACGTCTACAGTATCGAGAGGAAGAAGGAACTATCAATTCTTCCAACACGACTTGCCGATCAGAAAAGAGAAAAACATGTGAATTTGCTGTACGTGGAGGAGGAGGACGACAACGATGGACATTTCGCATATATAAAAAGTCTGTCTGGCCTCGTAAGCTCGCAACTGAGCAAACACAATGGTCAAAAATATATCTGTGATCGGTACGTATATTTATTGCAAATTATATAAAATAATTGTAAATAAAATTGTAATTTTTTTCACAGATGCTTGCACTACTTTAGTTTGATCGAAAAGTTGGAGGCTCACATTGTGGACTGTCGAGAAATGAACGACTGCGCAATTAGATTACCAAGCGATAAAGACAAGTGGCTCGGCTTCGGCAACTACAACAGAAACGAGCGGCTTCCGTTCGTGGTGTACGCCGACTTGGAGTGTGTGCTGAAAAAGACATTGGAACACGTGTCATACGAACACGTGTCATACGATCAACATCACGAGGTATTTAGCGTCGGGTACTACGTGCAATGCTTGTACGATGAAACATTATCGGCATACCGATCTTATCGCGGCGCCGATTGTGTCACGTGGTTCGCCAACAAACTCGAGGAATTAGCGCATCGCGTAAAGGGTATTTTGTCTGATAATGTCCCCATGACAAAATTAACGCAAGATGAATGGGAAAAATTTCATAGCGCCACGCAATGTCACATTTGCGAAAAACCGTTTGCGCCGGACGATAATCGAGTACGCGATTATTGTCATCTAACTGGGCGATACAGGGGTCCCGCACACTCAAACTGCAATCTAAATTACAAAAACTCTTATGTCATTCCTGTAGTTTTCCACAATCTATCCGGTTACGACGTACATTTTATCATAAAAGAAATAGCTACCGCATACGAAGGACGCGTGCTTCCAATAACAAAAGAAAAATACATTTCATTTACAAAGACTGTCAATAGTATCGATGACAAAGATCGGAAAACTTGCGTAAAATTACGATTCATTGATTTATACAAATTTCTCAGTGCTAGTCTTGACAAATTGGTATCTTTTCTCGATAAGAATAAGTAAAAAATTTTACGTTTCAATTTTTCCGCATTATCCGCTCACAATTTCGAATTATTGACGCGAAAAGGTGTCTTTCCGTACGAGTACATTGACTGCGTGGACAGGCTGCAGGACACGCGTTTATCACCTCACGAATCGTTTTATAGTTCCTTGACCGGTGACACTGTATCCGAGAGCGATTACGCGCACGCCGAGAACGTCTGGAATCGATTCTCCCTTCGAACTCTAGGCGAATATAGCGATCTGTACTTAAAAACTGATGTCTTGTTATTAGCAGATATTTTTGAAAACTTTCGCGACACTTGCATCGCGAGTTATGGACCTGCGTATTATTATACTCTTCCCGGGTATACATGGGACGCCATGTTAAAACATACAAATATTACGTTTGAATTGCTTACCGATATCGACATGGTTATGTTTATCGAATGGGGTATACGCGGCGGTCTAAGTCAATGTTCCAACAGATACGCGCATGCTAATAACAAGTACATGCAGTCATACGACTCATCGAAACCATCGTCGTACCTTATGTATTTCGATGTAAATAATTTGTACGGATGGGCAATGTGTCAACCATTGCCTTATGCCGATTTTCCATGGGTCGAAGACATTTCAAACTTTGATGTTAGCGCGATCGCTCCGGATTCGCTTACAGGTTATATTCTCGAGGTCGATCTGGAGTACCCTCAAAGTAAACACAACACGCACATAGACCTACCGTTCTGTCCGACGCGCGACAAACCGCCCGGCAAGCGGGAAGATAAGCTTCTCGCAACGCTATATGACAAGAAGCGTTACGTCATATACTACCGCAACCTGCAGCAGTGCACACGTCACGGTCTTCGTATCGTAAAGATACATCGCGTATTACAATTTACTCAATCCGCATGGCTCCGCGATTACATTAAACTCAATACAAAATTTAGAACACAAGCGAAAAATGATTTTGAGAAAAATTTGTACAAATTGATGAACAACGCGGTATTCGGCAAAACTATGGAAAACGTTCGAAATCATGTGGATGTAAAATTATTGACAAAGTGAGACGGACGATACGGTGTGGAGGCGATGATCGCGAAACCAAATTTCCATAGTAGGAGCGTCTTTGGGGAAAACCTAATCGCCGTTGAATTACATAAACTAGAAGTAAAATTTAACAAACCAATCTATGTTGGTATGAGTATACTCGATATATCGAAAGTGTGTCTGTATGAATTTCACTACGAGTACATGTCACCGCTCTATCGTAAAAGATGTCGCGTAATGTACACTGACACCGACAGTCTAATATATCACATCGAGTGCGACGAGAACATGAAACGCGATATCGCTAGATTCGATACGAGCAATTACCCAATTGACAACGCGTACGGTATAGCGCATGCAAACAAAAAGGTGCCGGGCTTGATGAAAGACGAGAATAACGGTGTGATAATGACCGAATTCGTCGGACTTAGAGCAAAAATGTACGCGGTGAGGGTGGACGGCAAAAAGGACACTAAAAAAGCAAAAGGTGTCAAAAGTAACGTCGTAGCGCGTAGTATAACATTCGACGATTATACGCGGTGCCTGAATGACGAGATTGAAATGACACGTCAGCAGTCATGTATTAGATCGAAATTGCACGAAGTGTATACCGTCCGCGATACGAAAATTGCTCTAAGTCCGTACGACGATAAGCGGTATATCATACCTGATTCGACTGACACATTACCATGGGGACATTACCAGATACCCTTATAAAATATAATATAATGTGTGTGTGTGTGTAATATAATGTTATGTATTTCATATATTGTAACAATTAAAGGAAAGGATGTATTAATAAAGATTTTGTATTTCATATATTTCGCGTATATTTTTTATTTCAATACTTTATATGTTGTACACATTATATATTTCTAATATTGAGGAATTAATAAACAGTTTGTATGAATTAAATCACATTGTCCTTATGTATCCAAGAGTTGTGCGAATTGTCAAATCCCAGCCATTTCACGTAAACCTCGTCACCCCTCCTGCGCAGTACTTTCTCCACAAGATACACGTCCGGATAATTCGCGCTATGCAACTCGTACTCGTAAAACGCTCCAGCGACAGATGTTTTGCGATAGTCCTCGAGTAGATAGCTTACGGGATTAGTACGCTGCACTTTAACAATCTTAAAAACCTCGGTTGTCCAATTTGGCGTGTAACCCTTCTCGAAAAGTTTCTTGTACTTGCTAACGCGTACCGAGTCACCTACTTTGAACTTTGCCGGACCCGCGATATTTACGCGGTTATACACGGTAGCCAAGAGTCTTTCAACGATCGCGAGGGTGACATCAACGGGTCGCATGCCGATCGTTCGATGCTTGCGCGCGTTGTAATCCGATACGAGTCGTGGTAACGCGTCGATCCACTTGTAAGTTCCGTTCAGCGTAAACATCTTCCACATGTCGTTCTTCAGCGTGCGATTGAATCGCTCGACGACCGATGCCTTCAATACCGAATATGTAGAATAGTGATTGATGTTATGTTTCCGCATAAGCCGTTGCACGTCGGCGTTATAAAATTCTTTCCCCATATCGGTTTGCATGTTTTTTGGGCATCTCTTGCTATCTCAAATTATCTCGGCGATAGCGTCAGCCGTCTCGCTTCCACCTTTACTCTTGAGTGGTACGGCCCACGCGTACTTGCTCAACACATCGATGACGGTGAGTATGTAGTGATAACCTCTGTTGAAACGAGAATACGGACGCATCTCGACGATGTTGGCTTGCCACAGATCATCGTATCCCCGCACTATGACATGTCTTCGGGGAAAATTTTTTCTTGCCGGCGCGTGCAGTTCGTTCACCAATTGCCGTCTCTCCAAACTATGTTGTTTCATCGCTTCGTCGGTTTTTCCCGATCGTCGTTTGCTGCTGTTTGTTTTATCACTCATTTCCGTTCCTGAGCCGTTCGTAGCCGTTCTTGAGCCGTTCTTGAGCCGTTCTTGATCCGTTCGTAGCCGTTCGTAGCCGTTCTTCACCCGTTCACAGTCGTTCTTGAGCCGTTCGTAGCCGTTCACAGTCGTTCTTGACCCGTTCTTGAGCCGTTCGTAGCCGTTCTTGATCCGTTCGTAGCTGTTCGTAGCCGTTCTTGACCCGTTCTTGAGCTGTTCATAGCCGTTCTTGAGCCGTTCTTGCGTTGTTTACTTCCGTTCTTGACCCATTCGAAAATCGTTCTTGATTCGTTCGCTGCCTTGTTCACAGTCGTTTCTAACCTGTTCGTAGCCGTTCCTGACCCGTTCGCAACCGTTCCTGACCCGTTCGTAGCCGCTCCTGAGTTGTTTGTAGCCTTGCATGTAACCGTTAATGACTTGTTCATAGCCTCGTTCGCGGCCCTGCTTGAGTTGTTGGTAGCCTCGTTCGCAGCTGTTGCTAGGCCGTTCACAATCGTTTCTGGACCGTTCACTACCACTGCCACTCATTGTAATTTAATAGCCGTTCGATAACCGCTTGTAGCCGTTCGATAACTGTTTATAGCCGTTCGATAGCTGTTCGTAACCAGTCGATAATCCCTTCTAGCTGTTCGATAAAGCTGCGAAGTTCCTGTTTGATAGATGTTTCTGAGCCGTTCGCAGCCGTTTCTGACCCGTTCACTGCTGCTCATTACAGTTTGATATCTGTTTCCGAGTTAGCGTTAGCCGCGCGTTGAAGTTCGTTTATCACAATCTGTAATGCTCGCACGTCCTTCTCGAACGAAGTCAGCTTCTCATCTGATTCTTTCTGTTGATTCATCGATCTTTTAACGCAGGATTCCACATACAGTTTGTTAACGGCATCGGTGTCAGCCTCAGGTTGCGCTACACGGCGAATCTTCCGCGACCTTGCGTCATAGTCCGTAACGACGCGACACAGAGCGTTTTCGTGCACATAACTTTTCACCAATCTATCCCAAGAACCGCTTGTGCCGGTTGCATCATTTCTTGGTTCGAATAATCCAAATTTGTTGATAGGCATTTTTCGATGCGAATGACGCCGATCGACTAATTAGTTTTGCCAAAACTCCGTTTAATTTATTAAAATGCCCGCTTCGCGAAGTTCCTCGATGATCGACAGGATCTCGTTGTCGTGAGCGTTGTGGCCAGCTCGGCGCGAAGCATCGAGCAATCGTACCCGATCCACTAGTTCGTTGGGGCCGTCCCAGTGCGTAATCGATTTTATTGTCGGTTAGCGTCATCGCTTGAGGCATGAATACACCCTTTCCAGATTTTTTCGTTTTCGGTTCGATCGACATCAACGGTGTGATTATTTGTTTGTATTTGTATCCTCTGTTGCTCCGTAATTGACCTTGCGCATCATATTTGCGTTTATGCGCGTTCGTCGCCAATAATATGCTCTTGTATTTTTGCATATCGTCTTCCGTGTAAATAACGCCATCGGGAATCCTCTTGAAGACTAGCTTGTATAATTCAGGTGTACCAATGTACTTTACTTTGTCTATAATTATAGAATCATATTTATCCATGTCGAATCGTTTGTTACCGAGCAACATTTTCCTTGTCGAAATAGACACCATATACGTGATCGATCTCATTTTTTTCGTCGCCACCGAGGAGAGCGCCCATGTATTTTTGTCTCAGTGGCCCCAAGTGCTCTCGCAACATTTCTTGACCTTCCGACGTTTGTAACACGTTTCGAACGGATGTTTCGAGTGAATTGCTTGTGGTTTTGAAAACATTTTCGTTTGCGAGTGATTCGGGTATTGTAAATGGTACGATTCTCGTTGTCGCGGACTGTGTAGAGGTGGACGGTGTAGAGGTTATCGGTGGTTTATCCAGTAAAAATCCGTCCGATGTACGTGGTGTCAATGAGCGATTTGTGTTTGGCCGTTTTCTCTTTTTCGGTGTCGCATCGTCTTCCTCCTCGTACCGCTTAACAGCGGGTAACGTTTTAATTTTCACGTCAGCATTACTCTCCGGTTCGTTTTTCACTGCGATCAAGCTCGCGTTGTCGACAATCTTTTGTAGCGGTTCGATAATAGGTTTAAAGTGAGTCTTGACTGCGATATCGTCATCGATCTTACCAGTCTTTAAAGTACGATATTTCTTACGGATCGATTCGCTCGTTTTCACAATTTCCTTAGCAATCTTTTCACGCTCACGAATGTTATCGCTATCAACCATGTCTGCAGAGTGTTCGCGTTTCACTCCTCTCGACAGAATATCGGCAGCGACTAATCGTTTTGCGGTATCACAAACTCATTAAATCATTTTCTGTATCGCCCGTTTGTAAGCGAGCTGTCCTTGTCTATCACTAGGAATCCATACTTTTGTTGCCAACAAATACGACATAATTTACTAAAATCCTCGTACGACATGTCGGTATTCACATGATCGTTGTACACGTGTTTCAAGTTGGTACCGTCCTGTTTAAACAAGATCAGTAAGTTCGCGTTGTCGCGTATAAGATGTTTTGGTATTCTCGCGTACGTCTGACAGAGATAGAAGCAATCAACGTTCGAGTGACGTACATTGAAAAGTACTCTCTTATCGTATCTTGCTTGTCACACGCCACGTCATCAAAGACGAAAATCGAATTTGGACGTGCCTCGCTCGGTGGAATGACATCACTGTTATTGGAGAATGTAAAGTAGCCGATTTCGTCGATCGACGTCAACAAATTCTCTAGATACCGATATTTCGGCTGTTGTAGTGACTTTGAGTACACGTACACGTTTTCGAAGCAAACGCCGTGCGGGCTTTCTATCAAACTAATCAAGACGTTAGTTTTACCGCAATTCGAGGGGCCGCATACGATCGCGCGTATAGTAGTCGGCAACATCGTACCGTGTCTGCGCATCTCCGCGTTGTCTCCCACCGAGCGTAATCTGTCGTCGCAATTCGTCACGCGTATCGTCAAAGGGTGTCGCACGAATCTCATTTTCCCACTCCCCAATTGAATCAAACGCCTGCCTATTTATAGCTGCGCGGAACCACGAATCGCTCAGTAACGATAAAATGTTTGTTCTGCTAACAAGTGCTTCCGATATTCACGGTCTAAGCGCCGAACAGCTGCAAAGCTTTTGTGCCAAAAGCAGTTTTACTGCGATGTGAAAATCACATCCACTACGTGTGGGACAAGCTTCCGGGACACATAAAGGTGGATCCAGAGATTCAGGCCTGTCGCCGCTGTTTCGAAAATTACAATCGACCGTGGCAGCAAACGCACATCGACGGTCCAGCGCCGATGATAAAGGATTGCAGCGAATGTCAACAAAAAAAAATAGGTAGAGGACTATTAAATCACGCGATAAACGCACTTCCGATCGAATTCCATATCCCCGGCTATCAGTTTTGTGGTCCGGGCACGCGGCTACAGAAGCGATTAGCCAGAGGCGATCGAGGTATCAACCCATTGGACACGGCGTGCCGTGAACACAATATTGCGTACTCTTGGAGCAACGATCTCACCGAGAGACACGTGGCGGATAAGGTACTCGCCGACAAAGCGTGAACTCGCATTATTGCGAGATATTCGACTCTCGGTGAAAGAGCCGCCGCCACAGCTGTCTGGGCAGCAATGAAAACCAAGCCGAAGCTCGGTATGGGCCTGAAGATTACGAAGACGAAGAAAAAGACGACGAAAAAAAAGACGACGAAGAAACGGATACTTCCGGTAGCGAAACGCGGTGGCGTATTGCCAATTCTACCAATGTTGGGCGCGCTTGGATCCCTGATTGGTGGAGCGGCTGGCGTAGCAAAGATGGTGAACGACGGAAAAGCCTCGCAACGTCAGTTGCAAGAGATGTTACGTCACAATCGCGCCATGGAAGGTCACGGACTGTATCTCGCTCTGTACAAACGTGGACGAGGAGTTTCAAGGAGGAAAAAGTGTTGTGTGCCTCGAACAAGGCACTGGGGTTGCGCCGAATTAAGGATGAGGATCCTCGGGTCGACCGGGACGTCGTAGGAAGATAGGAAGATTATACTCTTCTTTTGATTAAATCGACTCTTATTTCTGATTAAATTTGGTTTCACTTTATTTCTCGACCTTTCTTTAAATATATATATATATATAGTCGCGTAACATTCGATGTTTGGCTAACGAGCGTTTATTAGTAATTCTCTTAATGATTCAGATTTTTTATTAGTGAGTCTCGTCCTGATGTTCCGGATTCTTATTAGCGACCACGTCTTGATGTTTAGGAATTGTATTCGAGACTCCGTCTTGATGTTTAGGAGTTTTATTCGAGACTCCGTCTTGATGTTTAGGAGTTTTATTCGAGACTCCGTCTTGATGTTTAGGAGTTTTATTCGAGACTCCGTCTTGATGTTTAGGAGTTTTATTCGAGACTGCCTTCGCGGGCGGGCTCTCCGTCTTATATCTTCTTTTGTTCTTTGATTTTCAACGGGCGAGGCCCTTGGAAACAAGTCCCTGATTGGTTAACAATACTCACGCGTTTTTGGTCTAATTGCAAGCGAAGCAGGTCGAAGTCCCTGGTCTTCGCTTGCATCTCGCGGTTTCCGGTGCTTCGCGCGTGTCTCGCTGCGTTAGCGTTTTCACGCGACGAGCGTTTGTCGAGAGCGCTCTTTTATAAGCAAAAATGTTTTACAGTATTCTATAAAGATATTCAGTAAATTCTAATTTCTAATAACTACTGGTTATAGTTCGGGCTATAACATTCCTCCCCCGTAAAAAAAAGAAAAACGGAGGTACGAAGTTTTTCGCTTTCTTATCTTATTTTTGTTAAGATTATTTCTAATGCTACGTACAGTTATAATTCCCGTTTACAATGTAGTTTTATAATCGTTTCTTATTTCTAAAATCTAGTACTTTGGCTTCTTCTTAATATTGATCTTGGTATGCCAAAGTCATCGACTATCCTAACTGACGGTCGTCCTTTGTTTCTATTTGTGTCTGGTGTTGTCAGTTTACAATTTCCGTTTAGCGTAATTTCGCCGGTATTTCTTATTATTTTATTTTCGAGCTGACCGTCACATTGTATGGTTATCGTTTGTTCGGCGTCCGTCGAGTATAACCAGGTGTGCTCTTGGTGTAATGCTATCCATAACATGTGGGTTGAGACGTAGTGTCTTACATTACATTTGCTCTGATAATGTTGTCGCTGCGTATACATTTGAATTTCGGATGGTGCGTCTAAATCTACGCGGTGTATAGGTGAATTGCGTTTACATACATATTGTGTATTAATTTTATTACAATTTCGCAATTCGCTTTCCGTCATTGTCGCATATGTTAATTTTTCTTTATCTATAACAATTATTTGATTATCTATTTTGATATAATTGTATACATTATTATAGGATGGTGTGGGGAATTTTATTACTTTTACAATATCATAGGTCGGTTGCGCAATTAAAGGGAAACGCAAAATAGTATATATTGTTGTCGGATCACAGTAAGTATATAACAGTAAGTATTAGTTTTCTATAAATAGCTTTAGTCTATTCGTATGCATGCGCACTGCTTTTCTTCCTTTTTTAATTGTGTAGTTTACGTCGGAATTCTTTTCGGTTATTACGTAAGGTCCTGCCCATAGTGCATCTAATTTTTTCGATCGTCCCCGTCGGAGCGTCTCGTCGTATACTAGTACTTTGTCGCCTATCTTAAATTTTGTTTCTTTCGCGGATTTATCGTAGTACCCTTTGGCTTTTATTTTGTCTTCTTTAATATTCTCTTTCGCGAGTTGATTTGACGCCCGTATTCTTTCTTTTAATTCTTGCGAGTAGTCGTCGTAACTATACGTTAGTTTGGGCGGTCTCGCTAGAACTGTCGGTAGATCCGCTTGATGCCCGTATACTAATTCGAAAGGTGTATGCCCCGTAGCCGTGTGTGGGGTCGTGTTATACGTAAACATTGCGTAGGGAATCCACTCGTTCCAGTCTGTTTGGTCGGCATTTATATAGTGTCTTAAATATTCGGCTAACGTACGGTGTGAACGCTCTAATGCTCCGTTGCTTTCGGGGTGATAAGCTGTTGTCTGAATTTTATCGATTTTAAGTAATTTGCACGTATTCTTAAATATTTCACTTACAAAATTTGTTCCTTGGTCGGTTAGAATTTTTTCGGGAATTCCGTATTCGAAAATTATTTTCGTGGCGAATTCTTTCGCGATCGTGTTAGCTTCTTGGTTTGCGATCGGTATCGCTTTGCTAAATTTTGTTAAATTATCTTGGAAAGTTAGTAAATATTTATTTCCGTTATTAGTAATTGTTAACGGTCCAACTATATCTAGCGCGCATTTCTCGAATGGTTTACTCGGCGTGTCCGTAATAATGAGGGGTGCTTTTACTCGTCGCGATAATTTATTTTTCTGGCAGGATTCGCATTTCGAGATATATTTTTCGACGTCTCTTGTTAATCCTGGCCAGTTATGTTTTAATCGAATTCTTTTTATTGTGCGTTCGATTCCCTGATGTCCTCCTGTGGGTGCATCATGATATTCGTAGAGTATTTGTTGTTTCTCCTCTTCGGTATATACTCTAGCGTTATCGGCGAGTTTTTCTTCTCTCTCTTCTTCCTCTTCTTCTACTTTGAAGATTTCTCTCTATCTTTTCTCGCTTGCATCTCGAGTTACGTGTCGACTTAGCGCGTCGGCGTTCGCGTTTGCTCGTCCGGCCTTGTGAATTATCTCGTAATCGTATTCTTCTAATTTTAATCTCCAGCGGATGAGTCTTGATCCGGGGTCCGTGACGTTAAATAGCCAAATTAGAGGTTTATGGTCGGTTATTATTTTAAATTTTGTTCCATAGACATATGGTCGAAAATGTTTAACTGCCCATACGATTGCTAACAATTCTTTTTCGGTCGTATTATAATTTTGCTCTGCCCGAGATAATACTCGGTTGGCGTAAGCGATAGGTCGGTCATTGCCTACCGGTCCCTGTGACAGCACGGCTCCGATTGCGTAGTCGGAGGCATCGGTGGTCACGTTGAATTCTTCGATGAAGTCTGGATATTTTAACACTGGCGCGGTCATTAATTTTTCTTTTAGGGTGTCGAACGCGATTTGTTGTTCGTTTCCCCATACAAAAACCCGTCTTTTTTGTTAGTTTTGTTAACGGTTTCGCGATTCGCGAGAAATCTTCAATGAATTTGCGATAGTAGCCCGCTAGTCCGATAAACGATTGTATGTCTTTTATTTTTTGTGGCGTCGGAAAATTTTTTACCGCGTCTAGTTTCGACGGATCGGGTAATATGCCGTTCTCGGAAATAATATGCCCTAAGTATATTACTTCTTTACGTAAAAATTCGCACTTTTCCGGTTGCAATTTTAAATTATGTTTTCGTAATCTCTGTAGTACTTCCACGAGTCTTTTGTTATGATCCTCTAAACTGGATCCGTATATTACGATGTCGTCGAGATAAACGAGACATCTGAGCCCTTGTATCCCTGTTAGTACCGAATTCATTAATCGTTGGAAGGTCGCAGGCGCGTTTTTTAATCCAAACGGCATTCGGTTGAACTCGTAGTGTCCATGGGGTTGAAAAGGCGGTTTTGTTTTTATCGCGCTCAGCCATCGGTATCTGGTGATATCCTGATGCTAGATCAAGCGTCGTAAAATATTTAGCGTTCCCTAACTGGTCCAATATATCGGTAATATTAGGCAGGGGAAATGAGTCGCCTATAGTTAAATCGTTAACTTTTCGGAAGTCTACTACTACCCTGAGTCTTTGTTTTCCTGACGCATCGGCTTTTTTCGGCACTACTAATAATGGAGCATTCCATTGACTCATGCTTGTTCTAATAATTTGGTCTTTTAGCATTCCTTGCACTTGCTTATTTACTTCTGTTTTATGCTTCTCGGGAAGGCGGTATGGTCTTACGTTGACGGGCGAGGTGTCGGCGCGCGTGTTTATCTCGTGCTTTATCGTCGCGGTGCATGTCAGTGGTTCTTCATTTAAATGAAATATATCGCTATATTCTTCGCATATCTGTTGTACTGAGCGTTTTTCTTCGACGTTTAGATGATCCGTGCGTAATAATTGTCAGATTCGTTCGTCGCGCGTTGACGAGTTATGAGTGTCGCCCGTGTGTATCGTGTATACTTTGTGTGCGTTATCTTCACATATGTCTTCTACGGTTACGAGCGGCGTACTAATCTCTACGGTCTCGTCGGTCGTATTAATTATACTGACGGGGCACACAAAATTTTTTGGTTCTACCAGGCATCGTCCGATATATATTCCCGGTGCTGTTTCTTCGGCCTTTATCACGCCTATCTTATTACGATTCGTTGCCGCTTGTATTATCGTTTCGCTACGCGGTTTTAATTGAATTTTATTGTACGGTCGTAATTTTAATACGGCGTTTCCTATTTGAATCTCCTGTTTTTTGTAATCGCACGTGACTTGTTGCTTTTGTAGAAAATCGATTCCTATGATCCCTTCGTATTCCATTGGGAAGTCGTCCTTTACGACATAAATCGCGTGTTTGATTTTTCGGCTGCCTAGATCGATAGTCGCGTAGAATTTTCCTATTGTTCGCGCTTTATGCCCGGTTATGCCGATCAAAGTAATTTTGTCGTTGTATATCTCGGTTTCACCTTTCAGGTGTTTAACTTTTATTAAAGAGACAGTAGCTCCAGAATCGTAGAGCATGTTTATCTTGCCGTTCTTTACTTCGCGTATAGGTAGAGTTATTAAATTCAGGCTCGCTGCTCCACGAGGCGTCTGTCGCACGTGAGTCACCTGATATTCTATCGCGCGTGTCTTTTTATTCTTTTCTTCTTGCCGTTCTTCTTCGTCACTGCTATACTCGGATTCGGTATCTCTTTTTCGCGATTGTGGTTTCTTACGGTTTTCAATTTTATTTATGCTTCGCGATTTTTTATTATCGGTTCCCTTATCGTGGTCCGGTGTATTTGTTTTCGGCCTTCCATTTAGAGTCCAACACTCGTCGCGATTATGTCCGCGTTTTTTGCAATAATTGCAGAATTTCTCTACGGTATTTGCGCGAAGGGGCTTGTCCGGTTTTGGGAGCACGTATTTATTACTGCGGCAATCGCGTCCGTAATGTCCCGATTTTCCGCATTTATAACACTGCGTGGTTTTATGTTGACCTTGTCGCGGTTGTTGCCCAGTTTTGCTTTGCGATGCATTTGTCATTCGCGATGCGTTAGATCCTATTAACTTTTCTTCTGCGGTTGCGCCCGTTATCGCTTCTTGGAGTGTTGTGTATCGTTGTGATCGCACGAGTATTTTCAATTCGTTACGTAACCCGAATTGGAAATTTAGTAATGCTTGGCTTTGTATGGTTTCTAAAATAGCACGCTTATATGTGCTCGAACGCTTTTCTCCCTCAATCATTGAGCTATATAATTTCCTGGCAAGTTTGTCGACGCGTTGTCCGAAACTCTGTGCCGGTTCGTTAAAGTTTTGCTTGAGCGAATTGAACTCGATTTGTAAATGCGCTGTACTCCGCTTACTTTGATAAGAATTTTCTAGTTGGTCTTTCAATTCTTCGAACGTTTGAATGTCTCGTGTCTCGAAATCTTGCATGGCTTTTCCCCGTAATTTAGTAAATAATATTCCTTGAATTAACGCTTCCTCGTCATCGGGGTGAATATTTTTAATTGCGTACGTACAGGAGTTTAAAAATTCTTGTAATCGGGTTCGCGTTGTGCCGTCGAACTCCGGTATCATTATTCGCGCCTCCTTTAGTGACATGTACCGTTGTGAGGCATTCCGCCGATTTCGGATGTCACGCTCGGTTCGTCCGTAAGCCATACGAGGCTCGTGCTCTTCGTCCGAATCTCGATCATAAGCGCGTTCACGGGATCTAATCTGCCTATTGTAGCGCCTATCCGCTCCCTGTTCGCGTGTGTGTTCGCGTAGATTCCGTCGATCTCCTGCGTCTCGATTGCGAGGGTAGTTGCGGTGATCACGTTGGTTATTTCTGTCTCGCTCGGGAGTGAGTTCGCGTAGATCTTGCCGACGTCGCATCTCTCTTCCGCATCTTGATTACGGGTGTGTTCACGGAGATGTCGATTATCGCGGTGCCTATTTGCATCCCGTTTGCGTGCGCGTTCGCGGGAGCTTTGACGACTGTCGTCTGATCTCTCTCCGCGTGACCTCCAATCGTACATTTTATTTATTTCTGTCCGCATTTCGATTTGTAAATCTCGTAGGCCTTGCAATACGTCGCGCATCATAGGATTTTCCTCGTTCGCGTTGTTTTCGACGGGTGTCCTATGTTCGGCGGGTGTCCTGTGTACGTCGACTTCTACGCGATGTACGTTTCCGCGCTCTATAGTTTCGCGTAGGCGACCAATTTCGCGGTCCACAGCACCCACGGATACGTCCGCTGCATCATTTGGTGGAGTGTGCATTACCGACATGTTATCTTCGTTAGAGTCAAAATCGCTACTATCGTACATAGTTGACCATCCGCTTTTCTGTGACGCGTTGCTAGGGATTTTGCTTGCGCGTATTTTAATTTCTTTTATATTTTCGTTATTACCGTCTATTCGCGTCTTTAGTATACTTTCGTCAAAACTATCGAAGGGGAACTCGCGCTTAACAATGACGTTCGCGGGTAATTCGTTTTCGCTTTCGCTTGAATATTCGTTCTCTAATTTTCTACGAACTCGCTCGAGTCTTTCTACAGTTAAGGGTAACGCTTGAATCGCTCGTTTGGCTGAGTCGCTATGTAGCCAAGATTTGTTCGCTATCGGTTTCGGGGATGTCTTGTTCCCTTCCGACATTCACGCAGAAATATTATAAGGATCGGACTTACAGTATTACGGTTCGCATCGTTACGCTCTTTATCGCTCGGTACGGCTTGGCTGCTGCTGCTGCAACTCGATCGCTCGTGGGCTGATAACGGCTGGCGGCTCGGTGCTCGTGATTGATACGGCAGGTCGTCGCTCGGTGATGATACGTTTTCCGTGAGATTGTCGCAGGTCGGCGTTGTCCTTGGGACGTTGGCGATCCTACTCGGTTCTCAGCTGCTTGCTTATCGCTCTTCGTATTGCTTGCGCTGTCCGTCCTTCACTTTCACTGCACTGTGACTTCTGCTTATTTCCGTCAGCTGTTTTTCTAACTGACGTGCCTGCTTCCACACGTTGTGTATGTGTGTATTGCGGGTCTTAATTTTTAGTATGCTGCTTTCTGTGTTGTCCGTCGATTATTTCGACGTGCCTGATTTTTCTAATACTTTTGTATTGTTTTCAGGTCTTCAGGTTCCTGCTGGTCCTAGCGGTCCGTCGGCGCAATCCCACCGCTGCCACCAATTTTGTTGTGTGCCTCGAACAAGGCACTGGGGTTGCGCCGAATTAAGGATGAGGATCCTCGGGTCGACCGGGACGTCGTAGGAAGATAGGAAGATTATACTCTTCTTTTGATTAAATCGACTCTTATTTCTGATTAAATTTGGTTTCACTTTATTTCTCGACCTTTCTTTAAATATATATATATATATAGTCGCGTAACATTCGATGTTTGGCTAACGAGCGTTTATTAGTAATTCTCTTAATGATTCAGATTTTTTATTAGTGAGTCTCGTCCTGATGTTCCGGATTCTTATTAGCGACCACGTCTTGATGTTTAGGAATTGTATTCGAGACTCCGTCTTGATGTTTAGGAGTTTTATTCGAGACTCCGTCTTGATGTTTAGGAGTTTTATTCGAGACTCCGTCTTGATGTTTAGGAGTTTTATTCGAGACTCCGTCTTGATGTTTAGGAGTTTTATTCGAGACTGCCTTCGCGGGCGGGCTCTCCGTCTTATATCTTCTTTTGTTCTTTGATTTTCAACGGGCGAGGCCCTTGGAAACAAGTCCCTGATTGGTTAACAATACTCACGCGTTTTTGGTCTAATTGCAAGCGAAGCAGGTCGAAGTCCCTGGTCTTCGCTTGCATCTCGCGGTTTCCGGTGCTTCGCGCGTGTCTCGCTGCGTTAGCGTTTTCACGCGACGAGCGTTTGTCGAGAGCGCTCTTTTATAAGCAAAAATGTTTTACAGTATTCTATAAAGATATTCAGTAAATTCTAATTTCTAATAACTACTGGTTACAGTTCGGGCTATAACAAAAGAAACGTCAAAGAGACACTAAAAATGCCAAAGGGTGAAATTACCAATATACAATTGCTGCAACTGGCAAAACGTATGCGCATTCCATACTTTAGAGGTGTTTTCATGCGTGATTCGCTACCGATCGGTGGTATATATCAAAACGAGTGCAGCATCATGATAACGCTAAAGGACCAGGTACTCATTGGGTGGCGTACGCAAAGAGGGGGAATCGCGCTATATACATTCGGCCAAAAAAACGGTACACTTGAAAAGTAGTAAAAAATTGTCAAGGTTCAAGAATTTATAACTCAGCTAATAATTGTGATATCGAGGTGTTTAAAAAACGAAAATGAAGCTTGAAGATTGTAGTTTGAAAAAATTTTAGTGCCGATTACGTGGAATGATCATTTTTGCAATGACAAATGATAGAATGTGAACCTGCAAAACTGCTGAATAGAAGGTCTACTTTCCTTAATTGCACGGCGTAAATCAGTTGACGTAGCTCAATGGGATAAAAAGCACGTGAAAATTTGAACTTTTCTCTTTAAAATGCGCTTTGGCGGAACTCGATACGATAATTTTTCGCTGAGTTATCGCAATTTTAAAAAAGTTGGTTTTTTAAGGACAATTTGTGATTTAAAATGTGTATCTGCTATCTTTATCAATTCGAATTATTGCAATCCTATTCAAAAATGTTGCATTGAATGCGGAGGTGTCCCGAAGCGAGCAAATTGTGCCGGGCATCTCGCGCAAACAAAGTCCGAGTAGGATATACGCGGGGTTTTCGCTGGTAAGAATTCGGCACTACTTCCCCGAGGATCGGAGGGTATCCATGAGGATTTCCCCGCGTAATAAAAAGTAAAAAAGTGAAAAAGTAAAAAAGTAAAAAAAGTTAAAATGAAAAGAAATGAAAAAGTAAAAAAGACACACAAATGTGATTTCAAACAATGGCTTTTTTCTTTTATTTTTATTAATTTTTTTTTACTTTTTCATTTTTACTTTTTTCACTTTTTCACTTTTTTACTTTTTTACTTATTTTTCGCGAGGAAATCCTCATGGATCCCCTCCGATTTTCGAGAAAGTAGTGCCGAACTGTTACGGCGTAAACCCTGCGAATATCCTACTCGGACTTTGTTTGCGCGAGATACCCGGCACAATTTGCTCGCTTCGGGACACCTCCGCATTCAATGCAACATTCTTGAATAGAATTGCAACGATTCGAATTGTTAAAGATAGCAGATACACATTTTAAATCACAATTTGTCTTTAAAAAACCGACTTTTTTCAAATTGCGATAACTCAGCGAAAAATTATCGAGTTCCGCCAAAGCGCATTTTAAAGAGAAAAGTTCAAATTTTCACGTGCTTTTTATCCCATTGAGCTACGTCAACTGATTCACGCCGTGCAATTCAGGAAAGTGGACCTTCTATTCAGCAGTTTTGCAGGTTCACATTTTATCATTTGTCATTGCAAAACTGATCATTTCACGTAATCGGTACTAAAATATTCTCAAACTACAATCTTCAAACTTTATTTTCGTTTTTTAAACACCTCGATATCACAATTATTAGCTGAGTTATAAATTCTTGAACCTTGACAATTTTTTACTACTTTTCAAGTGTACCGTCTTTTTTTTGGCCGAGTGTATTTTGACAGTTTCGGCAATCTTCGACCACCGAATGAATTGGTCTGATATTTCGGGCGGAACGTGACAAAGATACAGTACAATCACACACCCGTTCAAACTTATGATGAGAGCATCTGCGGACAATTGTGTTTGCAGTTTCTCCGAACGGTTGATACACGCGAATTTAAAGACAGACATTGCATTATTTAACTCACAAGTAACACTACCCAACTGTCAGAAACCGATTTGCCTGAAACTGTGCAGAGAGTCAGTGTTGGCCAAAACATGTAACTTATGACTGTTTATAGCGGCCCAAATTCATTTGAACAATTATTTATAACAATAATTAATAAATAATTACATAGCCATGTGAGACTTTGGTTTTTTCGCATTTGGAGTGAGCGCAGTTGTTTTCAGGGTAATTTTGCTCGCTGAAAACAAATTCTATCTCAAAATTCACGTTGCATGTCAAAATTCCTAGATATCCTAACCTCAAAATGCTAGAAACCGTATTATTGCATCTGCTAAAGGTTGTGCTATCAGGTGATCTCGTAAGACCATAAATCATGAATCATAGAGCCATAAACTATGAACCTATTAACCCACAAACTCTCAACTAACGAACCCTAAGCCTATGGACCCATAAACCTTGGACCCATGTACCGTAAACCCATAAATAATGAGTCCACCAATGATGGATCATTCACGCTGAACCATGAACCTAAACTCATTAACTTCAAACCTATTGACACTAGACTCGTGAATCCTGAACTGATGTACCTTAAACCTATAGACCCTTAGCCTATGAACCTCAAACCCATAGACCCTAGGATAATAAGCTTAAAACTCATGAATTATGAAGCTCAAACCCCTAAATCATAAACCTAGAAATCATAAAACGAAGAATCTAAACTCTCTCTATCTATATCTGTAGAACGAAGAGGTTTGAAAAGATTGAAGATTGTGAGCTTAAGTTCCAATATTTCTCGGTTCAAAAGTTTATCCAAAATAATTGGGAATAGATACATGATTATCTTTCAAAACATTTCTCCGATACTTTTGACTTCTTATTCTACTCGCGTTTTGCCGAACCCAAGAATAACCACGTGGAGGTAGCGAGTGTCTATTTTTTTTTTTTATTTTTTATTTTTTATTATTTTTATTCATTTTTTGTACGTAAGTATTAAGTAATAGTAGTATTAAGTAATAGTACGTAAGTATTAAGTATTAAGTATTAAGTACAAATAGTAAGTAAGATGTAAGTATCAAGTAATCTCAATTTAAACAGTATATTTTTGGCAATAATGAGGAGAATTTATGTAGGGTCGAAAAAGTGTTCTATGCATAAAGAATCCTTGCACCAAGCACACCGTATTATTGCTATCTGATCGCATATCATACAGAACATGTCACATTGCTTGAAGCAAAACTCGACAGGTGTCTCAAATTGAAGTGGCCTCGAAAGTACATATTCACTCTTGTACCATGCGTAGTGGAACATGTTCCTAAACCGTGGACAAGAAAACTGATTGTGAATCAAAGATTGGATTTTCAATACATTATTCCGCAAATGTAGGTTCGCATCATAGTTATGAAAATAATTAGATCTGAAAAGTATTTCAGAAAATTCTTCCACGGCCTAAACCCACACATCCAGTGGCTGGATCATTCCTGTCACTCCTGCAGGGATAGTTAGAATTTTGATATCTTTGCCATCTTTATCGATGTTTTGGAATTTTTCTTGTGTCTGTCCACTCCATGAGTCTAGACATAAGACTGCACGTTCTCCAGCGTTGGGCAAGAAGACATTCTGGAACCATTGGATTGCAATATTTGAAGTTAATTTACCTGAGGTGGAGGCTAGCACAAAAATGTTTTCAGCTCTATACATGTTCTTTTCCACAATCGGTCCAAAACATCCATTTACCTCTTGAAGAACAATTAGCAGGGGAGATTTCAAAATTCCATCAGCAGATACAAATGGTTGTATGGTGTGTCAGAGAATTAAGTGATTGAGCTAAACATTCAATTTTCATGGTTCCTTTAAAGGATAATGTTCGTCCACTATGAGATTCGAAATTGAATCCTGACTGATCCGAGTTATAAATATTATCCTTGCCACAAAATATAATCTCTCGACGCACACTACTCACGAATGTTTCGGCTTGCTGCACCAGTTTATCTTTATTTGTTAATTGTGCTGTAGTCACAAATTTGTTAATTTTTCCTGAAACAATATAATGAGTGGTTTTGAAATTGTGAATCCATTTCGTAGAAGCCTTGAATAAAGTTTGTGATAGACCGACTTCATCTCTCGCTCTCAATACCCATCTCTTTATATCTAAATCATGAATTGTAACAGATTTTTCCAAAGCATCCTGAAAGTGTTGTAAGACGCTTTGAGAAATTCGTAACAGTTTGTTCAACCTACTGCCTCCTTCAGTGATCTGCTGTTCCCACCTGTAAAGCATTCTCTCATTTTTAACATGCTTGAACCTGTGTTGAACTTGCTCAAATTTCCTACATTTTCCCTTTTTAGAACGTCAAAATGCAACTGCCTTTTGCTTATACTCCAAATCAATACAAACTTTGACTTGCTTATTGTCTTTCACGTTTTCTACAAAATCCTCTTCAAACTACAAATGCTCTTGATATTCTTCGTCATCGTTGAAGCATAAAGTGCTATGACTTTCTACGAATAAGTTGGCATGGACGGCACCCTTCATCAAATTTTCTAGTTGGAGTGCAAAAGATATTTCTTCTGCAGTAGTAACTGATTCAATATCATATTGTGGCTCGTCGAAGTTTTTCCTCAGTAGCCTTAAAATATTCCGGGGGTTCATTGCCATCATGGCCATGAAAGAAATATCATGTGATGAGAATATCTATGTTTATAAAGCTATGATGTAACCCTTTTTATTATTTTATTATAAGAAACTGTTGATAAGTCTCGCTGTATCAATCAAATTTGTCAAATCAGACACTAAAGAGCAATCCTAATGATGTAACAGGTATTAATGATAGGGGGAAAAGTTCTTCGTGTTCATGCAAACAGATCCAATACATAAAACTCGAGAATCAATTGGTTCTATATTAATTAGAAATTAATAATCTACAATCAAAAAATAATGACATGACTTCATGGGATTATGGGCTCATCGCTTACGGATTAATGGATCATAAGTTGGTAAGAATAAATGACTTATTTAGTTCATTAAATTTTGAATTGAAGAGTTTTTGATTCATCAATTGATGGTTCGAGGGTTTATAGTCTATAGTTCTAGATTTAGGGTTTATAGTTTATGAGCTTAGGGCTTTTTGAGTTGAGAATTTGTTATAAATAATTGTTGAATTTGGGCCGCTATAAACAGTCATAAGTTACATGTTTTGACCAACACTGACTCTCTGCACAGTTTCAGGTGAATCGGTTTCTGACAGTTGGGTAGTGTTACTTGTCAGTATTCGTTAAACAGTTTTGCAATTATGTCTATGACATTTACGCTGACTGGAAAGAGGAGCAGTTTAAAACTACTTTCCCGCCATAGATTTGAGCGATGATGAATACGAACTCGGTATAACGGATTTTGAAACTTATCACACGATATCGAACGTGAATTCCTCGAATAATAAAATTTACTTTGGTAAAGATGACGCAGAAATTATGATTCCTGAGGGCTCGTACGAGCTGCAAGCGATACAAAAGATTTTGAAACATGCAATTTCACGGAGACGTCCGCGACACGCTGTTCGTGATGACGATAAAAAATACATTGACAATGGTGACTATGAAAATGGAGAATACCCGATAGTACTCCGCGCTAAATATAATACGATGAGGAGTTAGATCAAATGCGCCTACAGAATAAGCTTTAGCAAGCTTAACAACATTGGAGCATTGCTGGGATTCTCGAACCGTATACTGCAGCCGCGAAAATGGTACGAATCGGACATGCCGATTAACATTATCAACATAAATATTATCCACGTAGAGTGTAACGTGACCGCGGGCGCGTACAGCAACGGTAAACTCATTCATACGATACATGAATTTTCACTGAGGGTACCACCAGGATATAAAATATCGGAAACGCCGGCGCAGATCATTTACTTGCCGATCATCGCGCGGAGCATTACGGATTTAACCTTACGCGTTGTCGACCAGGACGGACGATTGCTCGATTTTGGAGGAGAGGAGATCACCATTAGATTGCACGTACGACGGCGACAGCGATAACCTACGTGTGCTGCGTATGAGATGCTCGTGTTGAACGGATCAAAAGACGCGAGAGATAACACAATCTTTACGAGGCCAGCGACAACGACGTCGACATTTGCTAATATCCAACCATCAGGTTGCGCCAAGAAAAAGAAACTCAACGCATCGAACGTTGCGTTTTTACAATCTTTAGGATTCACTGTAAGAAATATCTGAACAATGACCGACATCCTCAACATCGGAGAAGAGCCAATCTTTGACGATCGCATCGTCAAGATTGAGACTCACACGTACAACCAGTTCGCCAACATCACGTTCGGACACAGTGATGAGATAAGAATACCCATACAACAACAGAATCTGTATACATTACCGTTTGACAGTTTTCTATACATCGAAGGAGAATTAAAGATAAATAGACCAGCTGAAGGATCTTTGTGATATTGGGAAACAGTTGCGTCGCATTCATGTTTGATGAGATTCGATACGAACTCGATGGCGTGGAGATTGATCGCAACAGAAACGTAGGAGTAACAACTGCGCTAAAAAACTATGTAACGATATCATCCGATAGAAGCGTGATTATGAGAAACGCCGGCTGGAGTAAACCGACTACTGTGAATGGATACTTCAATTTTTGCATACCGCTTTACATGCTATTGGGATTTTGCGAGGATTACAGACGCGTAGTGATTAACGCTCGTCACGAGTTGATCTTAATACGATCGCGCAACGACAACAATTGTCTGGTTGGAGATTCGACGCTGGAGCCTGTGATCAACATATTCAAGATACAATGGCGAATGCCACACGTGTTGTTGAGCGAGATCAACAAGCTGTCGATGGTGCACGCTCTGGAAAGCGGATGCTATCTCAGCATGGGTTTTCGCTCGTAAGATCTGTACGAGTTTCCGCTATTGCAGCGTACAATCAAACATTCATGGGCCATTAAGACCGCGACTCAGCTGGAGAAGCCACGATACGTTGTCTTTGCTTTGCAGACAGGCCGGAAGAATGTCATGTCTGAGGATATGAGTCGATTCGATGATTGCAAATTGACCAACGTGAAACTCTATCTGAACTCAGAATGTTATCTGTACGACGACATGAATCTGGACTTCGATAAAAACAGATGGTCGATTCTGTACGACACGTACGCGCGTTTCTGCAAAAACTATTATGGATACGAGTATCTCGAGCCGAGTCTCACCGTCTCAATGTTTCTACGTAACGGCCTATTCGTAATTATCGATTGTTCTCGACAAAACGAATCGATCCAGAGCGCAACCATGGATGTGAGATTGGAATTTGAATGTAAGGAAAACGTGCCGATGAATACCTCTCCGTACTGTCTTATCATACATGATCGCGTGATTCATTACAACCCGTTGACCAACGTTGTACGCAAAATCACTTAAGTGTTTGCATCAATTTAGAGAGGGAGGAAAAAGAGCAGGATATAAATCAAAGTGTTGTGAGATTCGGTTGTAGAGTTTCGTTATTCCTCGTGACTGATTCACATCGAAGAGAGATTTCATCATGTCTGTACCAACCTTTGTCGATCTACAAGGATTCATCGTTTCGAACAAATTTATCGCGAAGAAAATGGCAATACTGAAAAGGGGAACTGTTCTCGCGCACTACATTTTTAAGAGTCCTGTATTATGGCATTTTCTTACAAAATCTGAAAAGTCTCGGGCTTTATGGTACGCGTTTTGCTACTGGAAGTATCCGTTTCTTCGTCATCTTTTTCTTCGTCTTCGTAATTTTCAGGCCCATACCGAGCTTTATCTTGGTTTTCATTGCTGCCCAGACAGCTATGGCGGCGGCTCTTTTACCGAGAGTCGAATCTCTCGCAACAATGCGAGTTCGCGCTTTCTCGGTGAGTACCTTATCCTCCACGTGTCTCTCGGTGAGATCGTTGCTCCGAGAGTACGCAATATCGTGTTCACGGCACGCCGTGTCCAATAGGTTGATACCTCGATCGCCTCTGGCTAATCGCTTCTGCAGCCGCGTGCCCGGACCGCAAAACTGATAGCCGGGGATATGGAATTCGATCGGAAGTGCGTTTATCGCGTGATTTAATAGTCCTCTACCTATTATTACTCCCGACTGCTGCCAACCGTAGGTTGGCAAGAAGCGAGGGAGTATGCGTTTCACCGAGCCCGGATCGGTCGTGACCTTAATTCTCGATAACTGCCGCATAGTTTTAGATCAGCTTTTGAACATAAGTTTCTTATTAATTAAGGAATGTTTAAAGAGTATTATTATCGTTATTTGTTCTATTAATAAAAAGTGAAAAATTAATATTATTTTGTCTATACGACCTCTCATTGGCTGCCGAGTGTATATAAGAAACAAAATGATTCACCAATAAGATTCATTGTAAGCATCCATATAGGGAATCTTAGTAACTTACAGTTGGATTTAAAACCATATGTGGCCGGTTTAGACATAACCTGTGTCACCACAGTGTGTCACATATGTTATTTGTTGGGATGCGGACGGGGCCCGTAACCGCCGCGATTACAACCCTGGATTTCGGAGGCTATCGACGGCTCCGAAATCGGGAAAAACAGCTTTTTTGGCGAATTCCGCAGGCCCCCCTCTCGCCCCTGGGTAATCGAAAGCTTAGGGCGAGAGGCGGGACCTGCCGAAATTTCGCGTGCGGCTCTCCCCAGTCTCTTAGGAGAATCAAACCGCTACGGAGCATTTTGAAGCCGCGATCGAGATAATCGAAGTTACGAGAAAGAGAGAGAGAGAGAGAGAGAGAGAGAGAAAGCTGCATTTATTGAGCGCTCTGGGACATGTCCCCTCAAGCGCATTAAGTATATACGTACATAGTTAGTGGATAGTTATTACATTTTGTGTATATATTGTATTTAAAATAAAAGGAAGTATGCATAGTTTTAATTTGTATGCCTGTTCAATCTAAACAAAGTATCTAGATATAGATCTTAGTAATCTTCGCAAAGTAGAATTCTCTATGAGGTCAATACGAAGTCAATAAGTAGTCAGGGCATGCTGGAGAAAGAGGCATGGGATTAAGGCTAAGATAGAGATAAAGTCGAAGACAAAGGTCAGCCCTGAAGGCTTAGCAGATGCGCATAGAGCTCCTGTTTGAAGGCTGTCAGCGATCCCGCCTCACGAATAGAGAGAGGCAGGTCGTTCCACAACCTTGAAGACGTGACTCTGAAGGAGCGCTTGAACAGCTCCGTCCTACATTGCGGCTGAAGCAGAGTTCCCGGGGAAGTCCTAGTCGATCTTCCCGAGACCGGGATTCTGAAGGAGAAGTTGGTAAAGAGTGAGCTCGGTTGCCCAGTACGTAGAATATTGTATAGCAGGCATCCCACGAAGTAGGTCCTGCGTGAGCATATCTTGAGCCAGTGAAGCCTGTCATAGTATGGCGTTATGTGGATATCAGTCCTTACATCAAAGATAAATCTTATGCAAGAGTTAAAAGTTCTGTAGAGCCTCCGATCTTGTTCCGCCGTCATGTCTGTGAAGGCTACACAGCTATAGTCTAGATGAGGCAGAATCAACGAGGTAACTAGCCTGGATCGTAATGCCTCTGGAAATAGATGCTTGTTTAGCTTTAGTTGATAGAGGATGGTGTGTGCCTTATTCGTCATCTTTGAAATTTGGTTCTCCCACGAAAGAGTGCTGGTAATCGTCACTCCGAGGTACTTTACCGAGGTAGAGAGTCTGATTATAGAACTGTCAACCGTTATCGCCGGGTGTGCACCAAGGTCAATGGCGTTGATGTACCTTGCTGTTCTAAGTATGATTGCTTGTGTCTAGTTGGTATTAAGGAGGAGTCCGTTTTCCGTAGTCCAATCAACAATAGATTTGATATCCTCGTTCACACGGCTGATAGCCTCCGTGAGTTTCCCCGGTTCGCAATGCAGATAGATTTGAAGGTCATCCGCGTAGAAGTTGTACCTGCAGTGGTTGATCGCATGACCAAAATCTGATATATAGAGCGTGAACAGCAGAGGGCCCAAGACCGACCCCTGCGGCACGCCGGCCCCAACCAGAGTTGCAGCCGAACGAGTGTCGGCCACCTTGTCCACAACCACCCTCGTCCTACCCGTGAAATAGGAATGAACCCATCGCGAAGCCCCGTCCGAGAAACCAAGACCCCTCAGCCTCCTTATCAGCCCCAGATAATCGACTCTGTCGAAGGCTTTTGAAAAGTCGAAGAATACCGACACCGTAATCATTCTTTTATCCGCTGCCTGCCTGACCTCATCGAGCATCCTGACCAGACAAGTTTGAACCGAGTGGTTGTTGCGATAGGCTGACTGATACGAATCGAAGAGGTTGGAAGCCTCTAGAAACCCACGAATTTGCTCGCTAGCCACACTCTCCAAGGTTTTTGCAAGGACAGGAAGAATCGAGATGGGCCTGTAGTCCTGGAGTTTAGCAGGGCTCTTGGTTTTGGGGATTGGACAGATGATCGCTGTCTTCCACTGGGAGGGAAAGACTCCGCGCGAGAGAGAAAAGTTGAATAGGTGCTCCAGGATTGGCATCAAGTAACTTTGAGAGTGCTTCAATAAGGCCAAGGTGATTCCGTCCTCTCCCACAGCGTTCGACCTAGCCCTAAAGATCGCTCTAGCTATCGATAACGGCATTACATATCCCCAATGGAAGTCATCCTCGTTAAAGATTCCCGATAACTCCCTCTCGAGCATAAGCCCATCTCCAGACACAGAAGATGCAGAGCCTTGTGCAAAGAATTGCCCTAACTCCTCGACCGAGTGGGGGAGGGCCCCTCCTCCTCTGTATTTTATGAGTCCCAGGTGTTTGAGCCCATTCCAGACCTCATCTGCTCGTCCTGCCCGATTGAATGTGTCCATGAAGTAGCTTCTCTTCGCAGAGCGCACTAAGGTCTGTGCTTTGTTTCGCAAGGTCTTAAATTCATCATACAGACGACTGCATTTGTTCCTACGCCACTTTCTTCTAGCCAAGTCTCTACACCGCATGACCGAACGAATGTCCTCAGATAGCCATGGTGCAGGCAGGTTCCTGAATAGGCGGGTCCTGAGAGGCACATGGGTGTTGAAGATATCCATGACCTTAGTGTTGAATTCCTCGACTTTTTCGTCCATGTCATTGGATAATAGAAGAGTTGACCAGTTTATTCCCTCGATGGCATCCTGGAACAAAACAGCATCAAAACTACGCCAGTCCCTGTATGTGACACTCCTGCTACTCCTACGTTGTACCCTGATTTTGTACTTGATGTGTATCAGGTCATGCGCCGATAAGAACGCTACGTCTCGCTGTCCATGTTCCGTTATCTTGTCAAGGTCGTCTGCTTTGTACAGATCCAGTAAGGTGCTTGAGCACCTGAGGTGGTGTGTGGGCTCGTAAGGGACCAGATGCATGCCCAAGGCAGAAACAAAAGTCAGCAACTGTCGGCTGTCGAAGGAGACCTGATTGATGTCGGCGTTGAAATCACCTAGTATCACCGAATGCCTGTACCCTGTTTGGAGCTCGGCATAAGTCTGGAAGAATTCCCACAGATGTCCAGTGTTCGGAGGGCGGTAAACCACTGCCAGTAGTAATTTAGAAGAGCCCGGGGATGATATTTCAGCTATTAAAAATTCTGGCTTCCAATTCGCAGATCCCGCAGAGCTCCTCAGAACCGAAGCCCGAAGGTTGTTGGCAAGATAGAACGCAACGCCACCTCCCTGTCTTCCTTCCCTGTCACATCTATGCAGCGAGTAATCCGGAAGACTCACCATAGCATCCGCAATCCTCGGACGAAGCCACATCTCAGACATACATATAATGTGGAATTTTAAGTTGCTGATGAAGAGCCGAAATTCGTCCAAGTGGGCCTAGAGCGACTGACAATTCACGTGACATATCTTGATGTACTCGAAGTCCTTATCAGCCATACTTGATGAATGCAGTTCTGTCTTTGATCTTCTTGAGCAGTATGGGACACTTGGCCGCATCCGTTGCTGAATGGGCAAGGTCACCTTGATGTCCAAACTGGCGCTCGCAGTTTACACATTTCGGCTGTTTGCTTCTGTCCTTGCACTCCTTCATCTCATGAGCCCCTGTGCAGTGTCCACAGGAAGCCTTGTCCTTGCATTCCGCGGCGAAATGCCCGAAAGATAAACATTTAAAGCACTGAATTATTCTTATATGGTCTGCGAGAGGGCAGGTAACATATCTCAGGTACACGCGTCCTTGCTCAAGCAAAATCTTTCGCGCTACTGGCGTGACCTGAAGGACACAGCTTGCAGTTCCTTTGTTTTGTCTAGGTTTAAACCTGTAGACTATTTTGATCTGGCCAGCCTCTTCTCCATTTAGATTTTGAGCTATTAGCTCTTCCTCGATCTCTTCTGACGACATATTAGACGTATTCAAAGTTGCCGCGCTTGGCTGCCTGACAAGCCCCTTCCTTCCCGCGCCGCTGTCCTCGCGCCCGCCGGCGCCTACACTTGTTGCCATCCGTCAACCGTGAGAATCGACAAATCGTTGTAGGTCGAATAAACAAACAGTAGACTGTGAAGTGCTCCTAATTCTGTCAGGTGAACGCAATTACTTGGTAATATTTCCAATGGACAGATGGATTGTCCAAACCCGGGCAGAGCCGTGCAGATAGTTTGCTTTGGTGAAGAGTGTCGCAAGCCTTGACGATGCAGTGCTAAAAAAGACGGCCCCGAAGGGCATAAGGCGGCAGAATATCAACTTGCTATGCGGAGCGACATAAACCACGTTCACACCTACTCACCGAGAACACGAGAGAGAGAGAGAGAGAGAGAGAGAGAGAGAGAGAGAGAGAGAGGGGGAGGGAGAGAGAGAGAGAGAGAGAGGGAGAGAGAGAGGGAGAGGGAGGGAGAGGGAGAGGGAGAGGGAGAGTGTTAACCGCGTGTGAGCAACGGAGGGACGAAGCGGAGGATCCGTTGCCTCCTTGCAGTGTCGTGACCCACGAAACACAGTTATATTTTCATCGAACCTCCAACCGACGAATCGAGAACAATCGGAGAGGCGAGAACAATGTTGTTTTAATTTTTAAATTGAAATTATTTAATGTTAAAAATGTTATTAAACATTTAATTAAGAGTTAAAGTATTAAATAAATATATGGATACATTCTAAGAAGATATCAATATTCAAGTAAGTTTCATTTTCTTATCTTTTATTTATATTACTTTTTTCTATTACATTAATTTTTATTATTATATATATACATATATAACGAGCTTATTTAAATGTGACAAAGAATTATAATATACATACAATGTCATATTAACACATGGGTAAGATGCTGCGATTAGTTTACAATACGATTTACAGTTTGAAAAGTCTATGGATTGTATACATATTGTTACGTTCCTGGTCTTTCATCCCCTGAATATCATCCCCTAAGCGTCATCATTAAGGGGGTTGTTTATTGGCAACCGCCCTGTCGTTGTTTTTCGGGGGATTTTGGAATTCGGTCGAGCTGTCAACTGGTGCGAACGTATCTTGACGAGAGAGCATTCTTCCACTCTTTCGCGCATGAATATATTATTGTATCTCATCGGTTTCGCGTATTGGATCGCTATATTAAAGTTCATTACATCATTACGAGAGTTTATTCATTTAGCGAGACGCGAGTGAGTGAGAGAGTGAGTGCGAGAGACGCTTTTGCGAGGACTCGCAAAAGCTGGTCGGTGAACGTAACAATATATAGGCGTTAGATAAACATTCGGTGTCCGTTGGCAGATTCAAATCTGTTTCTTATGATAATTTAATTGTGTAATAAAAATATATTTGCGCCAATTATTGCGCTTGTGGCTCTTATTACCACAGTTATCTTAATTAGATTAATATTAATTAAACTAAATTTTTAATTACATATATTATCATATCCCACGAAATTCTAAGTTATAGTTTTAAGTCTTTAGTTTTTATTTTATGAAATTTACAAAAATTAGCTACCAATAGTTTCACGTGTTGCTTGACCGGACGGATACAAAATAAAATAACATCTGCATAGGCACTTATTGGCAGCTAATTCTTGTGAAGTTTGTAAGATAATAAAGTAAACTAAAGCCTTAAACAAAGAACTTTGCGGGATATGGTGGTATATATAACTTTTCATCTAATTGAAAATAAGAGTTTCTAGAATTTTATCGCTTTTATAAAGGCACCGAATCATGCCTTATTCCAATAAGATAATAATTAAATTTTGGTTATATCTGTATAAAATCATTTTCTCACACCTGTAAAAGTGATTTCCATGATATAGAATTGAAATTAAACACTTCACTTTTAAATTATTCAATAATGAACGAACCGTTATTTTCTTTGTTTTGTTGCGCGATGCGTGAACTCTGAACGAAGGGTAATTTCGAACTGAGCTCACAGACACATTTATAAAGTAAGGACCTTTTTTTTACGATTGGATGTTCCGATCATCCAACTACATCCTCCACCAGTCAAATTACCCCGAATCTAATTTTCATTTTTTGAGGTTTTGGCCACCTTTTCGGGATTTGGCTCCACTGTGCGACGTGGTGACTCTACGAAAAGGTTCTCGGATTTGGACCGAGTCCACTATTGATGCTAAAGGTTTTTACCCTCAGCTCAGCTCGCGGGCGCGCACCGATCCGAACGGCCGCTTACCCGACGTGCCGGGCTAGAGGTTGCCGGTGTACATCCCCGCCGACAGGGTACGAGTCGGTGTCAGCCACGCACCGCCTCCACGCCGTGGTCACGGACTGCGCGCTTCAACTTCCGGATCGGCTCCGATCGAGGGTGCGGAACGGTTCTTCCACGAGTTTGCATGACTAATGCGGCTAATGCGCCCTCGACGCAATCCAATCTTCATTGGATATCGCTCGTCGCTCGTCGTCCGTCGCGTCCAGGGTGCACGAGCCATTAGACAGAGGCCCAGGTACTAACGTCACGTACCCCCCGGTCGGGGGGCTACTACTCCCCCCTTGGTTAGTTTCCGTGGAAATATCCGCGCGCAGCCGATCGCATCCGACGCACACGCAAACACACACGCGCGCGCGCACACACACACACACACACACAAGCACACGCACATTCACACGCGTGCTCTTGGTCACCGTCCCTCGCCGCCGGGCCATCCCGATGGTAGGACCAACGATACTGCCCCAGCGGGTCACGGAGACGACGAGGCCTCCCCACCGCGACAAGGTGGCACACGACGGGAATGGGAAAAAAAAGATAAACTAGAAAAAAAAGAAAAAACAACTATGCAGACATGTGGATTGATCGCCGAGAAAATCGCGAGATAAAATACCGTGCACTCGCGAAGAGAGGAGTGAAAGTGAAGAGAAAGAGAAAAAGATTGCACGCACTGCACCCAGGTTTCCTCGAGCGCGGACACTCGTGACCGACTTTACTCCCGTGTAGTTATTTTTGCCAATTTTTTAGAAGTTGTCTAATGCGCGAACGATCAAATATAACAACGTTTGCTGCTTTGTGATAATTTTACTCATATTGTTCACTAAGACGATGCACCTCTGTTCCAAAAACTACTATTAAAGTTCCGTACAGATTCTCGTCAATCCGACTCAAAGGACCAAAATTATGTTCGCGCGATTTTTCCCCTTTTTTTGTCGCGGCGAACTGAGACGCCGATATTTTGCCGATGGTGAGGGAGAGAGAATCCAAAGAGGAGAGAGAGAAGTTTTTAGACAGTTGAGAGAAGCGAGAAGGATAGCGTCCGCTATTACGTCTCAAAGCGTGATAGAGAGGAAGAGAGGAACTCAATGTTTGAATTTGATAGTATGTAAGATGTAAGCGACAACGCGAATTACTAAATAACTCAGTCTTAAGGAGTTTAAATTATTATATATTTATTAAATTAAACTTGATCGTGCGGCCGGACAGCAAAATTCTAAACCACCACCGTCACCACGACAACGAATATATACACGCCACACTTCACATGTATCGTTCACACCTTCATATCACTCGTAGCATACCTGAGCATACCCGCTAATTTCTCACAATTCGGCCTTTCCTGACAATTTGTCCGGCCTCGGACACAGTAATACAAACACAATTCTAAGAATATAACGAATGAATATAATTAAACTCTGCTTATCAATTAAACAATTTCATCATGCCAAGGTCTAATATTACATGCTTCCCATGTTCCTTCGTATGGGCGACGCGATGTTTGGGAATTTCCACGTCTTTAACTATATATCTATCGTTCCGGAGGACTTTGAATATTTCGTATGGTCCTTTAAATTCGGGAATGAGTTTCTTTGGCGCTCCTAGAGTATTATCAAAATTTCGAATTCCTACGAAATCGCCCTCTTTGTACTTGCGCGGTTCTTTTCTACTTTTGTCAAAATAACGTTGATTATACTCTTGACTTTTGGAAATATTTCGGGTGGTCTTTTCTCGTATTGATTCAAGATCTCGAGTTTCAGAAGTATCTTTTCCTTCGAAATGCTCCTTAATTTCGTCGATGTTCGGGCCTCGCTGATTTACTCCAAACAATAAACGACTTGGCGTTTCTCCTGTGGATTTGTTTATAGTATTGTTGATCGCGAACTCTGCTTCTGCTAATACTTTGTACCAATATTTTCCAATTTTATTATCTACTATTTTGGCAATAAGCGGACCTAACACAGTTAATACGCTCTACTTGCCCATTCGCTTTCGGCGATCCTGTAGCTATTAATACATAACAAATGTTAACTGTATTATTATGTATCCTATAGCTATTAATACATGTCGAATATTATTTTCTTTAAGAAATTCTTCGAATTCACTTGAAGTAAAGCTAGTTCCTCTATCGCTCACTATCGTATGAGGACGACTATAATTCATGAAATGCTGTTTTAAACATTCGATGGATTCCTTTGAAGTTGTAGTCTTCGTAGCGTATAATTTTGTATATTTCGTGAACGCATCTACAACTACTAAAATATGTTGTTTGATTAAATGTTTTCTATCTAAAGGTCCCATGTGGTCGATATGAAATGTCTGAAACGGTATATTACCTTTAGGAATACAGTGTAAAAAACCTTCAGACCTGCCTGTAGATGGAGAAAAAGCAATACATTTCAAACAATTTCGAATATGATTTTTAATCTTAACACGCATTTGCGGAAACCAATAAGTTTTATCGATTGCACCACATGTTTTTTCTGGATTAAAATGTCCCATTTCGTCGTGATATTTTCGCAATACATGACCTTCCATCTTTTCTGGCACGTAAAATCTTAATTCGCCATCTTTCTTTCTATACACGAGTCCATTTCGCATCTCGTACTGTTTATCTTGAGATTTCTCAAGTTTTTCGCATAATTCTCGAATTTTCGAATCACGGTTTTGACTCAATGCTAGCTCTAATTCAAGAGGGTTATTTTCAATTACCAAGATGTTAGTCGCGCGGCTTAAAGCATCTACATGTTGCATTTTTGAACCAGCTCTGTGCTCTAGAACGTAATCATATTGCATAAGCTCGACTGCCCACCTTCCAATTCGTGGACACACGTCTTTCTTATCTAAAGTCATTTTTAAAGACGCGCAATCTGTAACGATTTTAAATTTAATCCCGTGTAAATAGATGCGAAATCGACGTAATGCATAAACAACTGCGAGCGTTTCTAATTCGAAACTATGATAACGGCTTTCAGTATCAGTTGACCTTTTTGAAAAATACGAGACTGGATGAAATTTTATGTCCGCTTTCTTTTGCATAAGGGCGGCACCAAAACCATGCGAACTAGCATCTGTGTGGAGCTCCGTTTCATCATGAGGGCTGTATATACTGAGTACAGGTGCCTCCTGCAGCTTTTGTTTAAGTATTCGAAATGCCTTTAATTGTTCTTCCCCGAACTTGAATTCCGCATTTTTACGAAGCAATTCATGAAGTGGCTTTGCAATTACAGAGAAACCCTCAATGAATTTTCGGAAATACGAAGCCATGCCGAGGAAACATTGCAGGCTTTTTAAGTTTTGTGGAACAGGATATCTCTCAACTGTTTCAATTCCTGACTTATTTGGCTGTACTCCGTTCTCAGAGATACGATAACCTAAGAATTCAATCTCTAAACATAAAAATTTACATTTATCGATTCGGAGGTCCAACAGATTACTTACTAAACACTTAAAGAATTGTTTTAGGATCTTAAAATGATGCTCTAAAGTAGTGGTTGCGACCAATACATCGTCCATATATACGACAATATCTCCCGTCCTAATCAATTCTGCTAACACTTCGTTTACAAATCTTTGAAATCTTGACGGTCCTACCTTGAGTCCGAAAGGCATTTGTCGATATTCAAAAATTCCGTACGGCGTCGTAAATGCAGTATACTTTATCGATTCGTCAGCAACTCGAATATGAAAAAATCCATCTTTCAAGTCAAAGATACTAAAATATTTTTTGTCTCTTAACACATCGATTTGGTCTTCTATTATCGGAAGAGGATAATTATCGCGACGTAGGACTTTATTTAACACACGATAATCGACACAAAGTCGAAGCTCTCCATTTTTTTTTAACCAAAATTGTAGGAGAAACAAATTCGGACTTACTAGGCTGAATTATTTTTCTCTCTAGAAAATCGTCTAATATTTTCCTCAACTTTTCTTTTTCCGAAAATGAGACTCGACGCGGATTAAAATAGAATGGATTTTCGTTCGTAAGACTTAATTTTAATTCCATATCCACTTTCGGATCATTAGGTCTTTCGGGCTCAATGTATTCCGACTTAAATAGTTCTCGCAAATTAGACTGTATTTCACGTGGTACTTCAGGATTAATATATAAAGAATCTAATATTGTATCGCGCGGATTGTCTATTTCTACATTTAAAAGTTCATCTATCGCTTGAACTTCCGGTTTTCTCAGACTCAAACCAAATTTCTTCAAAACGTCACGACCCAATACTACCGGACTTACCATAGTCGTATCCGGAACGACTAATATTGACATATTATTCTTTGTTTCATTATCGATAGTAATATTTAAATGTATATAACCGATTATCTGTAACAGCGACTTATTAATTCCATGATAATTTCCTGGGTGCAAATTAAACGATTCTACTGCTTTATTTAACGCAAAACTTTCTTTAATAAAACTGACTTTACTACCCGTATCCATTAATGTATTTAATCGAATCTTATTCCGGAACGACTTATCTCGTAATCGACGTCTCTAAAAAACGTTTCTTCCTCCTCAGCAGATCCTGAGACGGAGCAAACTTGATTCTCCTCCTCCTCCTCGTTGACAACTGCAACCTCCGATGATGGCGTAGTCCTCGTTGGACAATCCTTAAATATGTGGCCCATCTCGCCGCACTTAAAACACGAGCCCTTCTCGCGCTTAGGTTGTCAGCAGTCAGCAGCAATATGTCCCGGCTTGTTGCAGTTATAACATCGAAGATTTTTGGATTTTCCTTCATCGTTTTTAGTCTGCTTCTCTTCTTTCTTCTCAAAATCCTTTTGTGAATCGGCTGATTTTGCGTCGTGTTTGCCAGTCGATCGAAAATCTCGTTTAATATTATTTTTTACCGACGTCCGCAACGACACCTTCTCAAAAACTCGTAACATATCTTCCTTCCTCTGGAATTCTTTCATTCTTGCTAAATCTTGTAGATGGTCGCTCGGAATGCCATCAATTAAATAATCGACCATTTCTTCTTCGTCGATAGGAACGTCTTTCGCTAAAATTATTTTATCATGAAAATAATCTGAAATTTTCAGATGGTTTCCACTCTCGCGTCTCGAACTTCTTCCTCCAACTCGCAACGGACGATGATCATACATTTTACGGAAGCCGTCCATTATTTCATCGAGACTCATGGCGATCGTATTCTCCGCCTGAAACCAACTCTTTGCCTTACCTTTTAATTTGTTACTAACAAGAAGTTTTGCACGGTCGTCGTCAAGGTGATAGGTTGTACACAACTGGCGAATTTGTTGCTCCCATTTTTTAAATGTCCCTGTGCTTCCGTCGAAAAATCCTACCAATTCCAGCATGGCAGTGATGTTTTCTGTTCTACGCGTCGCTGTCACCTCGGCTACTAGCGGTGTGGTTCGTCTCAGCTGCTCGTTCTCACGTCTAGCAATTTCCAGCTCTCTTCTTAAAAGTTCGTTTTCCCGACACTCGAACTCAAATTGCATATCACGATATTGATGCGCTAATTCTTCATTATTTAAGCGGTTATTATTTTCTGAACAATTTCTATTTTCTCTCGAACACTCTATCCTCGTTCTTTCTCCCTCACCGTAATCATCTTCTTCGTCTGCAGTCACTGTTACCTCCTCGTCCGACAAATCCTTATCTGAGGTAGTCCTTGGGTCTTCAGTACAGATGATACAATCTATCCATTTACCACTTGGATCGTTGCTATCCAAACGAGCAATGAGGTCTACCTTGTTTCCGGAAATTGACAAACCTCGCCTTCGTAGTTCGGCCTTAAGTTGAGCTACTGAAAACTTCTTCGGATCCATTGCGATTCAGTTTTCGCTCGTCTGCCGGTCGTCTTTCAAAATTGATTTCTTCTAGTGCGTAGCAGCAACACAATGGCTTCTCTTAATATCAACGCAACAAATTACGGAAGATGGCTATCGACTTAAGTTGAGACTGACGAAATTTCTTCAAGCTTCTTACGTTTTCTCACGTTCTATCCCACTTCTGATTTTTGTAAGCGACAATGCGAATTACTAATAACTCACAAGGGGAGGCTACGACGTGATACCAATCGATTTGATCGAAACTCGTTGTAGCGATAGGTATTGATGTCGAGTAATATTGGGTAAAAGGATAAGATGCGATTCTCAAGCGTTTGCGAGAAAACCTAAAATGAAAATTTTGAGCGCGTTATAAGCAAATGGAATAGAACGTTTTTTCGAAGAGCGCGTGGTCCAGCGGCTAAGTACCAGACACGTAACGTCAACGTTGCGGGTTCAAATCTTTTTAAGTTTTTTTTTTTTTTTTATAATAAAATGCTATTATGACACACAATAAATGTACATTACATAAGTTAATACGCTTAATGGATTAATACGTCTATTTATTTTATTTTACAAAAATGAATCTTTTTATTTACGTTCTTTCTCTCTAGACACTGTACTTGTGGAATTGCTACGGTAGAAAAATTACCATACACAATATAAATAAATGTAAAACATGTTTTGGAACAATAACTTATTGTTTGTTTTTAAATAACGTTGAACATGTCTCCTTATGTCTCCTTTGTTGAACGTTTTTATTGTTATACCCCCGAAGCAAGTAGAAAGGAAAAGGATCGGCAGGCGAGAACAAAGAATAAAAAGGGAAGGGGAAATTCCGTTACACAGTGACGAAGAAGATTTGGTTCATTTTACTGCCAGCAAGAATAGAAAGTAGATGGTGGAGGAACGTGTGCGATAATTTTTAAGTAATTTTTATTGTAGAATAAAAAGATTCATTTTTGTAAAATAAAATAAATAGACGTATTAATCCATTAAGCGTATTAACTTATATAATGTACATTTATTGTGTGTCATAATAGCATTTTATTATTTAAAAAAAAAAAAAAAAAAAAACTTAAAAAGATTTGAACCCGCAACGTTGACGTTACGTGTCTGGTACTTAGCCGCTGGACCACGCGCTCTTCGAAAAAAACGTTCTATTCCATTTGCTTATAACGCGCTCAAAATTTTCATTTTAGGTTTTCTCGCAAACGCTTGAGAATCGCATCTTATCCTTTTACCCAATATTACTCGACATCAATACCTATCGCTACAACGAGTTTCGTTCAAATCGATTGGTTTAAATTATATTTATTAAATTAAACTTGATCGTGCGGCCGAACAGCAAAATTCTAAACCACCACCGTCACCACGACAACGAATATATACACGCCACACTTCACATGTATCGCTCACACCTTCATATCACTCGTAGCATACCTGAGCATACACGCTAATTTCTCACAAAGAGATCAAATGTCTTTATTAATTGAGTCCCGGAAGACAGATCTAGTTATTACACTGCTTGAGTTTAGTTTTAAAGTGTCCTATAACATTCAAATTAGAACTTTTCTCGAAAAGTATTGATCATTCGCTTGAAAATCGTCTATCACGATACAATCTACTGCTGTAATCGCAACTCGAAACTTGACTCCGGTTGTCTTATTGTACGAGGTGTATAGTAAGACTATTCTCGTAATAAGAAAGCGATAACGTCCTTCTCGAAGCTTCTGTAACCGGTCGACTATGACTCGAATTAACAACATGTATATAAATTGCTATAAAACCCAATATAACGAAGATCCGAGTACTCTGACTCACTATAGAATTTATTTTCCAGGTTCTTTTCACGGTCGCCAGGAGCTTTCACCGCCAAGCCCCAAGGATCTCTCAGGAAGAGTGCGAAGAGTATGCCCGCTAATCCGGAATGCTAAGCGCCCCTCGCCGCTAAGCTAGGAGAAGTCCACTAGTACGCAAAGCAGCATACGCTCCTACTGTCGGTCCTTAATCGTTCCCACTCTTGGTACATCGTTCTCCAGAAACACGATGACTCTCTGATCGCTCCGAGGGCACGGCAGAATAGGACTGGATATAAACTGAGGATCGCCGTAGTAGCAAACAAATCCCGCACAATAATTCCAGAATAAAATATTATTTATTTCATATAATTTTCATTTCACAAAATTACAATAAAGCGGATACGCAATGATCCCTTTATGTTTTCATAAGTTTCCGGGCGACATTGACCGCTATGGACGTGGAACTGCGACGTATCGCGAATAATAAGTCACAATGACCTCTGAGATGTTTGGGACAGTGATCTCGGCCAAAACAGTTTTTATACAGCGTGCTGCTTAATAATATAATGATTATTTCGTTGCTCCGAACGGGACGTATCCCGTTTGGACACGTAACGATTGGACACTACTCGATTGGACACGCATTATCGGACACGTTTTATTGGACATCGCTCGATTGGACACCGCACGATTGGACACTGCACGATTAGACACAGCAGGATTGGACATCGCACGATTGGACACTGCACGATTAGGCACGTATGGATTTATTACACTTATTTTTACATAATGCAAATAATCGTACGATGTTTTCAGTGCGAAACAATGTCTATATCTACAAAATTCCACATGGGTTTGCAACTTTTCACGCGAAGCGAGGTTCCATTTAGACCTATGTGTCTAGTTTTTTTGGTAGTGGAGCCCCCCTCAGAGGGGCGGAGCCCACTGTGTCCACGCATATACTTTTCCAGGCGAAGCGAGGTTCAACCCAGATCTATGTGTCTAGTTTTTTGATAGTGTCAATTTTCATTTCCCGAAGTTGGGACACACATTTACTTTATTTCTTACATCAAAAACAACTTATCTGTAAAATTTCAGGTCGATCGGAAGCAGGGGTCATTCGGAAGTTTATCCGATTTTGTTTTACATACATTTTAGATTCAATCAAGTAACGATTTATATTCTAATTATTAGACCATATTATACGTAAAAATTAGTGAAATAAAAAACGTATCCAATCGTGCGGTGTCCAATCGTGCAATATGCGTGTCCAATCGTGCAGTGTCCAATCGTGCGGTGTCCAATCGAGCGGTGTCCAATCGAGCAGTGTCCAATGAAACGTATCTAATAAAGCGTGTCTTATCAAGCGGTGTCCAATCGTTACGTATTCAAACGGAGGTCACCCCTCCGAACGAATGGAATGTTCCGTAGAACGTTATAATATATAATGTTAGCACCGTAGAACAGCGCGGTAGCTCAGCGGGATGTAACGAGCTTTTCGCATGAGGTCACACACAACACTCGCTCCGCTAAATAACCGGATTACGCACACTCAAGTCCCGTCTCACTGTTAGGCGAAAAAACGAGCGAAAGCCAACGCTAGATCGTACAGATACTAAGTTCATAACGGGATACGCGGAGTAACCTGATACGACGACATCCGTGAACATGCAACTTCCACGGTTGTAACATGCCGAACGACCCGCGGAAAAATCCTAAGTCCGCGACGGTATTTACCGGTTTCCAGGACAACGACCTACGTACAGTGCGTACGATTGCTATAAGCCGACTGACCACGAGCACTGCGTGGTCCCCGTTTATATAGGACTAAGCTCCTCCTACTCGATGTTACGGAACATCAATTCTGCGCATACGATTCCACGTTCCGGGAGTAACATCCTTTACCCGCAACAAAATTAATCCAACAACATTGTTGACCCGTTACATAATTTACCAAAGTGTAAATTATGACATAACAATCATGATCCGCTCACATATTATCAAGTATAAACTCATGACAAACTCGAACTCTACCACTATTTATCAAGTATATAAATTCTGTTATATCAACCTTGATCTATTTAAAAGGATTAAGATCACTACATTAGGTAAATTCTGCTTAACATAGTCAAAGTATAAAATCCTGTAATAAACGCCATAATTACATAGTTTCGCGTACATAGGCCTAGAGAAAAAACGCTCCACAGCGACGCTCCACACAAATGCACGCGAGTCTATTTACGTCACACGACTCTGTATAAATAATTAACAAATATATATCATGCTAATACACTCTAGGTATATAAATAAGTCTCAAAACGACAAAACAATTATAAATAAAATAAAATGGAATAGACTAATATCATAATATCACATTCTATACGTAAGAAGTCATAAGGGTCTTAACTCAAAGATAAATAAGGTAAGTAAAATATAACTAAAACTCAAAATAATAAAGTTTCAAAGAAAAACAGGTACCAAATCAGTAATTCTGACTACTTAATTATTTAGTTAATCTATATCTATAAAAGAAGAAGTTCTGACTGACTGACTGACTGACTCATCAACGCCCAGTTCAAACCGTTTAACCTAGGAACGTGAAATTTGGAAGGTAACATTGTTTTTATGACGCAGGCACCCACTAAGAAAGGATTTTTGGAAATTCCTTTTATAAGGGCCCTCCCAATTGCTTTGCAACTTGGGAGTCTTTCCCATTATTCTTCAAACAACCAACTAGAGGCGCGACCCCGCCCCCCAAACTTTCTCGGGAGGGCGCGACGTGAGGGTGGTGTCCCCCTTGCGTTAGTCCCCCAACCGCGATAGTCCGCACAATGGCGGAGGAGGAGGCCGCTTCCTCGGAAGCGATCTCCTCCCGAGTAGGATTGGCGAGGGGGCGCGGAGTAGGCATGGGTAACCAGCAACCTCCGCGTCCCCTGATAACGCCCGTGAAGGACACCCGTGAGGAGTTTAGTGCGGTATACTTCGCCCCATCACGGGAAGAACTTCGGTTCTCCTTGGGATGAGGAGAAGGAGTCCCACATACTCCCCGTTCCTTTCCCGAGGAACGGGGAAGTCTATAAAAGATTCCCCTCACGCAAAAAAAAAGAATTAAACAACTACACCTTTTGTCCAGGCTCATAGTGAACCTGTCGAGCCTTTCAATCATAAAGAGCTTTAGCCCTTAAGGATTTCAAATTCATACGTTGCCTAACCTCATCATGAATTTTATTCAATTTTTCCTTCAACCTAAGAACGTAACCTCCCCCTGAACATTTAATTTCATTTCCTGGCGGACTGCCCCGAAGAAGATCTATAGGCAATTTTATATCACGGCCAAAACACATTTCTGTAGGGGAGAATCCTGTTGTCTCATGCTTAGAAGATCTATAAGCTAAAAGACTCATCCCTATCCACCGATCCCAATCTCGTTGATTGTCTGAAACAAACTTGGCTAAATAATTCGTTAACGTTTGATGTTGGCGTTCAACCAATCCATTAGACTGAAGATGAAACGGAGAAGTTCTAGTCTTTTTCATACCTAACAAACATGATAATTCATGAAACAATCGCGAATCAAAATTTCTTCCCTGATCCGTATGCAACTCTGCTGGTACACCAAATCTAGAAACTACCTGATTTACAAAGACTTCTGCGACAGTATTTGCTCTAAAATTCTTTAACGGAAAAGCCTCTACCCATTTAGTAAAACAATCACAGACGACTAATAAATATTTATTTCCTGTAAAAGATATCGGAAATGGACCCAAAATATCCATTTGAACCCTGTCAAATGGAGTTCCGGCATTATAAATTTTCATTTCAGCTCTTCCCTTATCAGAAGGTCCCTTTTTAGCTAAACAGATTTCGCACGATCTGCACCAATCTTCTACGTCCTGCTTATAGGTGGCCCAATAGAATCTTTTCCGAATCTTTCCTAAGGTCTTATTCACTCCGAAATGCCCACCCGTAGGGGAATCATGCATTTCCTTAAGGATTTCACAAACTCTTTTCCGTGACTATCATCTGAAAAACATAAGTCTGTAGATTAGGAGATTCCCATTTTCTATATAAAACATTTTTTAATACAAGCGAAATCCAATGCGACCAATAAATTTTTGCAGAAGAATCCTCAGAAATGATCTCTTGCCAAGAAGGACGTTGTCCTCTTTCTTTACCGAGATAAATCTTTGCCAACGTTGGATCTTCTAATTGATCTTTCTTCCAATTCTTTAGACTATCAATCCCTAAAATTATCCATCCAACCAATTTTTCTTTCTTTAATTCCATCTTATTGCAGTAACTGCAATTAAACTCTACACAAGGACGTCTTGACAAACCATCGGCGTTTCCATGAGATCTTCCCTTTCGATGTATGCTTTCAAAATCATACTGCTGAACTCGTTCTAACCAACGCGCCATTTGCCCTTCCAAATTTCTAAATGACATTAACCACCGCATAGAAATATGATCGGTCCTAACCACGTTTTTATTTCCATATAAATAATGGTGGAAAGACTTTAACGAATCTACAATAGCCAGCAGTTCTCGTCGTGTGACACAATAATTCCTCTCTGGCTTGCTCAACACTCGACTAAAATACGCTATTACCTTTTCCACTCCATCTTGAACCTGAGACAACACTGCTCCTATTCCATGATTAGAGGCGTCAGTATCTAAAATAAATTGACCTTCACTCTTTGGAAAGGATAAAATAGGAGAAGAAATTAAACGTTTCTTCAATTCCTTGAAGGCCGAATCACACTGCTCGGACCAACCGAACTTAGCCAAATTTTCAGTCAATGAAAATAACGGCTTCGCTATTAAAGAGAAACCCCTCACAAATTTCCTGTAATAGGAACAGAAACCTAAGAAACTTCGAATCTGCTTCTTTGTTCGAGGAACAGGCCAATCTCTAACAGTAGCGATTTTTTCAGGATCCGTTGTAACTCTTTTTTCAGAGACAACATGACCTAAATATTTAATTTTTTTTCTAAAGAAAGAACATTTCTTCGGATTTAATTTAAAATTAGCGGAACGTAATCGAAGAAAGACTTGCCTAAGATGATTCAACATTTCCTCGAAACTTTTGCCGAAAATAATAACATCATCTAAATATACCAAATAAATCTTGAATAATAATTGTCGTAAAACCTTCTCCATCAATCTTTCGAAAGTGGCAGGAGCATTGCAAAGTCCAAACGGCATGACAGTAAACTGCCACAATCCATTTCCGATCGAAAATGCTGTCTTTTCCTTATCCTGCGGGTGAATTTCCACTTGCCAGTATCCACTCTTTAAATCCAGAGTGGAAAACCAAGAGTTCCCTTGTAACCGGTCAAGTATATCATCAATCCGAGGCATTGGATAAGAATCCTTAACGGTCACCGCATTTAATTTTCTGTAATCAACACAGAATCTAATTGTTCCATCTTTCTTCCTGACCATAACTGCAGGAGATACCCATGGACTTTGCGACTCCTCTATTACCCCCTGACATTTCATTTTGACTATGATCTTCTCCACTTCCTCTCGCATTTGTAAGGGAATACGTCGGGGAGCCTGTTTAATTGGAACTGAATTATTTACATTAATGACATGTTTAACCATGTCACAATTTCCAGCTATTATTTCCTCAGAAAATACATCTTGAAAATCAACCAAAAATTGAGCAAAAAGATCTTTTTGTCCTTCTGTAAAATCTTCTGATTTTCTTTTAAAAAGCTCTCTGAGAAATTGAGGAACCCTGTCAACACAACTTTCTATCCGTGAACAAACGAAATTCCTTTTTCCTGAAAAACAAGAATTGCCGAAAATTGGCTCAAAAACATTTTCCAAATTTACCAACGAAAGAAAATCAATTCCTAACAGACAATCTTCAATCATATTGTAGTCGATAGGATGTCGATAGGAGAGATATATGTATATTCGATTCAAACTCTTAACTCTTTTCTAATTCTCAGAAATCGTATAAACTCTTTATTATTACTCTTGTAAATTCTCAGAGAGAGAGACGCGCTCGACCGAGCGGTCGCCGTTTATAAACACTCGGCTAAAACGCTTATCCTTTCAAATCAAGCCAATCATGGCATGGCACGTTTCGTCAGAGGTATACAATAAAATCGAGGCAACGGACAGATAAGCATACACGAAAACGACAATGACCCGACACGAAAATAACAACATAATACATATACTGGTGACTTATTCCACGGACATCCCGCTACGTCAGATACCGCCTACAGTTCGGCCATTCTGACATTAGGCCGTCCCGGCCTATCATAGTCATCAATGTCGCGAAGTACCTCAACACACATTTGTTGCATCTCAGACGAGCGCGTGTCCGAGAAACTCGCCAAAACCATAATGTTACATATAAAGCAAGATTCTATTTTTTTGGGCCAATGACGCGCGCATCACACAAATAAAACGCTGAAATACGCGCGGCGAACATTCGCATTGTCCGAACGACGCGTACATTTTGTTTTGATGGGATCCATCCCCCAATTCAGAAATCGAAAAATATGCTTTATTTCGTCGATGAATAAAAGCCTTCCTGTCCGCAAATGACATCTTACGCGGGCGCGAATACATCGGCCGCTCGCACTCTAGCGCCACACTCGTCACAATGTCAGGCGCACCGTTTTCCGCTTGCAAGCCTCCGGGATAGCACGACTCGTACGTCTCACAAATTTCTTTCGCATTTTCTTCGTCAATTTTGATCTGCCGCTCGTCATGCACGCTACTCGAATCATCGATATTTTCGATCGTCATAATTTTGTTGACGGCATTCGTCCCCCCGACCGCTACTACCTCGATATTTTTCCCGAAAGTGACCCGAATCAATGGACTAGCTAAAAAATCCCTACCCAGGAGGATATTGAAGGGTATCGCATCGTCCGGGACGGTGTAAAATTTTATTCCCATGCAAACGCCTTGGGTCTTTATCTCGCTCGGAAAAATACTTTCAACGCGAAGTGAAGAGCCATTAATTCCGTAAAACCGCCCTACGTCCTCCTCGACCGGAAAACATAATTCAGCCGGGACACTGCTGCTTTTAATTAGGCTGATTGGTGACCCTGAATCGATTACCGCACCGTCACTGCGATCGTAATTCGCGCGTCCGTCCATTGCCGAAATGCTTATGTCTAGCATATACGGTTCCGGGAACGCGACGCCCCCCGACGCAACCGTCAAAATCTCCGCTGACCCCGCCGACGGCCCCGTGCCCGTCGGGCACCCGCGCTTAGGACACCCCGCCGCTAAGTGCCCCGCCGCCCCGCAAATATAACACGCACGCTCCGTCGGCGGCCGCTCGCACCGCGTCGCGACGTGCCCCGACTCACCGCACCGATGGCATCTCGCACGCATCCGCTCTGTCGTTCTGCCAGTTTCCGCTTCCTTCACGGCTCCTTGGTTCCCCGTCCGGCGCGACCCCTCGCCGGCAACCGGCCCTGCGCTGCCTCCTCTCCATCCCGATCCTCCGGTCGAGCCCGTCCTCCTGTCCTCCCGCTCAACGACGATGCTCTCGAACGCCTGCATTAATTCCGCCTTTAACCGGAATCTCATAAGGCGCGCCTGATTTCGCAGCCGCACATCCGTGATGCCCTCGATGATGTAATCGAGGAGCTCATCCTCAGCCACCGGAACACGATTCGCGAGGATCACCTTCTCGTGGCAGTAGTCGCAGAACGGCTCGTTCCCCCTCCATACACGAGCCTCGAATTCCTTCCAGAGAACCAATTTGCCTGGGCGCAAATCGAACATTTGCCTCATCTCCTCTAAGAGTTCCTCGATACTCAGCGTCAGATATTCGGTTCTCGAATAGAACCATGTCAATGCTCGTCCCCGCAGGCGCGAACCGATCAAGATCCTCGTCGCCTTCTCGTCGAGTTGATACGTGTCCCTCAAAAGCTCGAGCTGACTTCTCCACCGCCAGAATGTGTTGTCACTCGCGTCAAACTCCGGGAGCAATTCTTTAACGCCCCCGACTCCACCGCCGAACACCCTCGTCGATGCAACCGACGAGTCGCGGGACAGCTCTCTCTCTCTTCTTAAAAGCGATCTCTCTCTCTCCCACAGCTCTTTTTCTCTCCGCAAAAGATTTAACTCCGCGCGCTCCAGGTCCTCCATACGCGGAACGCATCCTCGTTCCTCGCGCGCCGCCGCGATCCGTTCGCGATCCTCCAACCACGCGGGCGAGGCAGCTCCCTGCTCTCGCACCACCGCGGTCCGGTCTTCCTCGACCTCCACCGCGCCAACAGCTCGCGCGTCGTCAGAGGCCGACGTCCCGGCCGGGCGCGACGACTCCAGCTGCCTACTCAAGGCCATCCACACGCCCGAGCCGCCGTCGCCCATCCTTTGAATCAGCTCAGCCTTCGTTCCTCCGGTCGGCAGTCCCCTCGCACGCAGACCCTCCTTCAGTTCGGCCACCGTGAAACCACTGCCCCGTAGCTCGTTCATACTGCACTTCTCACAGCTGAGCGGGCGACACACACAGATTCACAATCCCACTTCTGATAACTGTAGTCGATAGGATGTCGATAGGAGAGATATATGTATATTCGATTCAAACTCTTAACTCTTTTCTAATTCTCAGAAATCGTATAAACTCTTTATTATAACTCTTGTAAATTCTCAGAGAGAGAGACGCGCTCGACCGAACGGTCACCGTTTATAAACACTCGGCTAAAACGCTTATCCTTTCAAATCTAGCCAATCACGGCATGGCACGTTTCGTCAGAGGTATACAATAAAATCGAGGCAACGGACAGATAAGCATACACGAAAACGACAATGACCCGACACGAAAATAACAACATAATACATATACTGGTGACTTATTCCACGGACATCCCGCTACGTCAGATACCGCCTACAATATCGGCTACAAATACCGGAAGTTCTGTGGAACATTTTCCTACTCTAACCATCACAATTGCCTTAAATTTAATTGGCACTTCTTCTCCTGTTGGATACCTTAAATGACAAGATCTTTCTAAAGGAATTCGACGCTTAGGCATTCTAATTAAACCACTTCTAACTATCGATACATCCGAGCCCGTATCAATTTTAACAGAACAAACTTGTTCATCAATATATCCTTTAAAATTAAATTTTCTATTCTCATTTTTAACTTTTCTATAATTACAAATATCTAATTTCGTTGGGGCTTTCAGTTTACTCGCCGAACTCGCCCCGATCAGCTCGACCAAGCCTAGTTTTCCTTAGATTTTTCCTTTAAAGACGGACACTCCGCTCGAAAATGGCCCGTACTGCCGCATTGCCAACATTCCTTAACAAATTTCTTTTTATTATCATCATTTTTGCTCACAAATTTCTTCCCATTACCTTTATCATTATCCCTCGTTTTATTTTTAAAATCATTCCCGTTTTTATTTCCATTATAATTATTAAATTTCTTTTCATAATTATTCTTATTGTTTTTAAATTTGTCATTATTGAAATCTTTCCGACTTTCATAATTACTCTCTTGTATTGCTCTAATTGCCATAGCCCTTTGTATGGCCATTTTCAAGGAAGTTAAACCCTCCAACTGTAGAGTCCTCCTCACAAATCTGTCCGAAAGCGCGGTAACAAATTGCGCACAAGCTATTTTATCGCGGGTTTGATGTGGGCATTCGAGATAAGCTAATTGAGATAAACGTTCGATATCCCAACCTAAGGTAGCCTCGTCCTCTCCCGACTTATGCTTTCTGTTAGTAAACTGAGAATAGTAAGTTTGTAACAAATATCCCTCCCCAAAACGTAGTTCTAACTTGGATTTTAATTCGACATAATTGAGATTATTAATATCATCAATACATTCCAATACCGCGCGCGCTTTTCCTCTCAAACTCGATATAAGTGCCACGTTTTTTGTAGCTTTACTCCAATTATTAGCTCGTGCAATTAACTCGAATTGCGAAAAGAACTTCCTCAGTGGAACAGTCCCGTCAAAAAGTCCGGCTTCAATTTATATCCTAATTCTTTATTAATTGTTTCACGCGGAGTAATTTCCTCGGAATTTAACGCTCCAATATTGTTTCTATTACTTATACGACTTAGCTGGTTAGTATGCTCTAATAAGCGGAATCTCTTCTCCATCCCGCGAAGTACTTCGTCGCGTTGATGCAGTTGTGCCTCGAAGTTAGCCTGCTGCTGCAACCGTACTTCGTCGCGTTGATGCAGTTGTGCTTCAAAATTGCCTGTTGCTGCAACCGCTCTTCGCGTAGCTGTCGAATTTCCTGCAGCGCAGCTTGAAGCGTTATAGCCCCCGTCGAAGCCTCGGCCAAAGATTCGGTTAACGGTGTCAAGGCTCGCGTCCTTTTTCGTGTCGGCACTCCAGCTGACGTATGCTGCTGTTCATCTCCAGTAGCCATGGCTCGTTGTGTGCTCGTATCTCGGACGAGCCCCCAAAATGTTGCGTTCTCTGCACAGCTTCGAGAAATATCAAAGCCGTTCGCTCTTGCGCTATCTCACTCGCTCAACACACGCTCACGCCGGAAATGATAACAGTGAATTAAACAAGAACTGGGTAACTTTAATATTAAAGAACAACAAGAACAATAACGAAATATTAGCGAATAATAGTAGCTGTCGGAAAACTCATCCGAACAACTTGACAGCTCCATACGAACTCTTTCACAACTCTCTTTTTTTTAAATCTTCCTAGCAACGGGCATCTCCCGGCGACGGGTACAGCGGGTGACAAAAGCAACCGCGAGCACACAAGGACGAACTTCAGGGACGCAACAATATATATCTATAAAAGAAGTTCTGACTGACTTACAATTACTGTTTCTGTTTCTTTGATTTAAATATTGGATACTGTTGATTTCTTACTTCATTTCAATATTGTTTCTGTTTCTTTGATTTAAATTATTCTTTTTATATAGATATCCTTAGTTTTTTATTTATAAGTATAAGAATAATATATTCACAAAAAATAATATATTGACCTGTTTTATTTCTGTTTCTTCTTCTGGATAAAAAAAATTCAATATGCAAATTGAAAATTTAAATGCAAATGGTGTGATGACACCACACACAGTCGTACCAATTATAGGCGATGGAGCGTACCTATTCCGGGCGCTAACTTACCTTATGTATGGCAGTCAAAATCTAGGTAGGGAGGTACGTGAACAAATAGTTGATCATGTAGTTGAAAACTGGGATGAATTCTCTATTATGTCCCACGACAGTGATGGTAACAACTATGCAGATGCATACTTTGACATGTCCCGACCCTATACTTATGGTGATTTATGCGAGTTGACAGCGGCTGGACAACTTTTCGAATTAGTTTTCGAAGTTTATGGTAAACTTTACACGTAATGGTGAACTTTACACAAAATTCGGTAATGAAGGTAACCCTATAGAACGATTACGTTTTCCGCAAAATCTTTCATGTGGCCATTTTGATGCTTATTTGCCATATGAACCTGATGGTGTTTCTAATAACAGTACATTTCCCACTCGGTCCAGTGTTATCACACACTGCTCTCAGGAATTACCTCTTTCTATTTCCATACCTAAGACATCTCGCAAACATCGTGCTAGATATATCGATGTCACGAGGCAAAAGCAAGTTAGGATTTGACCGGTCGACGATGTCACGGTGACGAAAACTATGTCAGACGCACGAATTACCTCGGTGCTGAGTATATGACTGGATGTCAGAAATCTACTTACAGGATCTTTTTACGCAGATGTCCGGTCGCCAGGAGCTTTTACCCTTTAAGCCCCAAGGATGATAACTCTTTCTCTGGTAGCCAATTGCTCGAAGCCTCCTCCGGAAGACGGACGCATTCCCCAGGAGATATCAAGACCTCGGTTTTGATGCCGCCACACCACGTCTCGCTTACGACTCCCGATCGTTCGACCACTTTTTACACCCGCGTCCGAACCGATAACTCTCTGAACAGCACTTCGGCAGGAAGCGGAGGATTGAATCTTACAGGGAACCGCCGAAAGAAAACAAACGAGTTTACAACCATATAAAAAATATATTTTATTTCACCTTTCCGGTGGCGTATTTACTATGTCACAGAGGACTTTACTTTACGTGATTACAAAATGTTTCCGATTCATGCAACCTCGACAACGAAAAACACACTCGCACTCGAGCATCCACAACGGCTTGTAGGCACGTTTACGCTTCTCGCGACGTGGCTCGCCCGGCTGTCTGCGCAAATAAGAGTCTGCACGACTCGATAATATGCACTATGCAATGTTGTATAATTTATTTGTTTACAGTGATCACTGATTTTAACAATTATTTCTTTTCAGAAAAAACCAACCTTGCGGGACACGTCACGTAGCTCGGATGTACGGAGACTGGCGTTTCTACGACGTGGATAAACTCGTCTACACGCGCTGCTACCGTCCGACACTCGCACACGATTTACGAACATACATCGCTGTCCCGGATAGCGGCTACCGACGACTGTGTTTTGCGCTCGTTGGCTGTACGCACGCTACTTAGACTTTTACGGGAAACCGTAATTTTCAGGACCCGACTCGCGTAAATCTTATACGCTGTTTTTGAGCCGATTGATTCGCGTTAGCGGAACCAAGTCCACAACGGGAGATTCCGATTCCCGGGACAACGACTCGCGTGTTCCTCTCTCGGTGGTTCGGAGCCGACTGACCAAGAGTTATGCGCAAAACCCGCTTATATACTGGCGAGCAGCGCTCTGATTGGCCAGACAGAATCACGCCATCTACTACGTCACACATTCCTTTGTGTGACAATCTTGACCCGCGACAATATTTATCTCATACAATACTTATAACTTTTATAACGACTGTCAACGGGTTTTTCGCATTTTCATATCGCTCTTACGCCACTGTGCGTATTTTGACAAGGCACGCAATACATATCTACTCTGAAAATAAAATTCATATAAAGCATAGCATCGCGTCCACATCTCTCAAGAAAAACAACAACGCTCAAGGCATATGCACGCAATGCTAGACACGTCAAATAACGATACCTTTAACGGGTTACGTGAACAGAATATCTAACATTAAATACTTCAAAGATCCAACATCTGTCACTACGATAAAACTCTATTGAAATTTGACAGGTTCATACTACTTGATCTGTAAACAAGTCAGAAACAGAATTTACCCGGTCTGAATATTTTCCAAGTCGGAGACCCAATTTACCCTATATAAAAATTTCTATGACAAAGGAGGATGGGTAAAATCACCGGATTTTGGCCCAAGCGATGGAACCTTTTTTATGCATGTTTTCTTATATTTTTGGATGTGTTGAATTCAAATCAAACGTTATTTTCAAGGTGCACCGATGGGAAAATATTGAAAATCGCATTTAAATTGAAGTTCTCTTCTTAGCATGACCCTTCGTCGTACTTATTTGGAATTGTGCTTTGAACAGCTTGAGTTTGGTCACGATAAGATTTTCTATAACATATTACGTATTCAAACATATTATCACGTACATGACGATATGATGATCTTGCTTTTTTAGCTAAGCTCACGCCATAAATGTTACAATCTTATCCATTCCAATCAATAAAAAAATGAAGAAATATATTATAACACCGCGCCGCAGTAATTATTGTCGGAAAATATGAAAAGATAAATCTAAGCGCTCTAATAAAAATAATTTTTTTTTTAAATAGAGCCGAATTTGACTAAGTCAGTCTAAATGTGAGAATAAAACTAATTTTTTTCTGAAATATCCCAATAGTATCTTGTGTGGCAAGTGTGGAAAACAATGAATTACGTCGCGCGTGAAGTTGTAGCACAACCCGAAGGCACGAGTACGAGTGTGAATGTATCTATATCATAAGCTGAGGCGAATGCGGCAACTTCACGCGCGACGTAATTCGTTGTCTTCCGCACATGCCACATACAATATTTTTTGTAATGCTTGACTTTTAACACACACACACACACGAGATGAGATAGCCGCCACGTTTACGTCATTGATCTTGGGTCATGCTAAGAGCAGATCTGCAATTTAAATGCGATTTTCAATATTTTCCCATTGGTGTACCTTGAAAATAATTTTTGATTTGAATTCAGCACATCCAAAAATATACGAAAACATGCATAAAAAAGGTTCCATCGCTTGGGCCAAAATCCCATGATTTTACCCATCCTCCTTTACCTCTCATGTTAAAATTACAAGTGAAATGCATATTTTACCACATATGCTTATACTTTGCTTAATAAAACTAAAATAGCTATAGAAAGGTAAGTTTAGAATTAAAATGTAATAATTTAATTTAAATATAATAAAAAAAGTACCAATTAAGGTAAGTACAAATATAATGATTCGAATATTAAATGGTAAGTATATAATATATTTGGGTAAGTACGACCAAGGTAAGTATATAATAATAAACTCTGTTCACATGGAATTATAGGATATGTTAGTCTTATAATCACAGCTTTATTTATTTATGTTAGTTTCAGGTACCGCAGTCAATATACTATAATATAAAATAACGTCGCATAGCTTACCGCAAGCTGTTTAGTAAGTCTGTTACTAATTTCAGTAACCGTCAGTCATATTACATATTTCCTATATGTCGCAGAAACCTCATATACAAAAAATGTATACACTACTACCATAACATACTCAGTCTGCTATTTCTCTCTCTCTTATACAGACTCGCTGACTTTAAAATTAAATAAAAAAACATATACACTGACTTGCTGACTTCAAAACAATAAGCTTTAACAATATATATATCGACTTATATAAAATAAATGTCACTGCCTAAACTTAATATTTATTTCTCGCAAAATCACGCTTCTAAAATTAAGAAACATATATTTTAATATTCTTAATTAAGCGCTTGTCGTATGAATATTCGCATCTTATGGCGATGTGTCAAAATAAACAAAATAATAATAAAGATAAATGTCTTTTATGCTCTGCACAACACCATTATCTCTGCTGTCCTAGGCTGAACCATGGCCAGATGTAGATGACATCCTTGACTGGCTTCCATCACGTTTGGATGTATGCTGGGCCCTCAACCGTCGGCTGAATATTTCTCCCAGGCGTTGGTGGACGCTCCCTCCTGGATGAGGTCGTCTGAGCCGCCGGTCGCAAGGTTAGGTTGCAATACTCTCTCCCCCGTGAGCCGCCACCTTGTCGTGGAGGGGGAGCTCACCCGATCCGCTGGAGGATCGGGTGCTAAGAGCGGCTCGTACCTCAGTTTACGAGGTACAACGCTCCCCGAGACTTGGGGAGCCCTACCAGTTTGGGGGGGACGCGGCCCACTTCCCCGGAGAGCTTCGGCTCGTATGTGGTAAGGGATGGCGACCCGGAATACAAACGCCCGGTGACACGGCACCGTTAGGGAGAGGTCTGCTCTCCCACCGTGTTAGGGGGATTACACGGGCCTAGGCCCGGCCGGGGGCGTCTTCCCCCTTTGCGGCTTGGCCGCGGGATTCCGTCTTGGGGATTGTCCGGGGGGTGCATTTCGGAGTTAGCTTCGGGGTGTATCGCTTCGGGAGGGTTCTTGGTGCGGGATGTTGCGGCGGGGGCCACTGGGGGAGGTGTGTGGGTGCCGGCCCCTTTTGTGTGGGGGGGGCGGGGTGGCGGCGCGGAATCATCCGCGTTGTTGCTCGCACTCTGGCATGGGGGGGGAGGCGGCGTTCCACAAGGACGGGCCTCCCTGTCTCTGTGCAAACGGCAGCGGGACGTGGCCCCGACGTACGCGCATAGAGGGGGAGGTGACGGGTCGGCAGGTTCTGTCTGCAGATATGCAGACACCCGGAAGTTCCGGACTGCCGGCTTGAGCCATCTCCGTGCCGCTCGGTCGTTTCCGAGGCGGGGTCGGGGGTGGCGGAGAGCATGCTCTACGGGTGCTGGGTGGAGGGTTCAGCACTCGTCCCAGCGTCCCGGGGACGGCCGCGTTCCTGCGGACCACCCGGACGTTTTCCGGGCTCGGGCCGCGAGACCGCGGCGGTGTTTTACATCCATGAGTGCTGGCTGGGAAGCTCGCCCTCATCCCAGTGTCCCATGGACGGCCTCCGGAGCCGCTCGGACGTAATCCGAGGTCGGGGTCCGGAGGCGGGTGTTTAGCATCTCCGGGTGCTGGTCGGAGGGCTTGCCCTCGTTTCAACGTCTCGGGGACGGCCACTCCCGGGCAGTGTGGCGATATGGGCCGGGTTTTTTGCGCATGCGCGGCCGAAACAACGACGTATCATGTTAGTTACCAAGTGGGCGCGAAAGTCTTGGCGGGCGGCGGGCCTAGTGACAGCTGATAGAGAGCAGTAAGGGTTAGTTAGGCAAGTCGATTAATTATAAATAATATTATTTATTATATATTTATTGCTGTAATAATATTAAAACGGATAACGTAGGATAAGGAGCAATTAAAAAACAGAGAATTAGGAAATTTCAAAAAGCATGGCTAGATGAAAATATTTTTAAAGGATGGTTGGCTCCTCATCTTGTAGAAAATAAAGCAATTTGTACTATATGTAATAAGACCATCAGGTGGTGCAAAACGGATTTAATTAAACATTCTGAAACACTTAAACATTTGGAAAATTCGAAAGAAATTAATTCTGAAAAACATAACGCGACTGAAAATACAAGCACATTAACGCATAAGGATAAAGTCAAACGCGCAGAAATAAAATTAGCTTATTTTTTTGCAGAGCATAACGTTGCTTTTCATACGGTGAATCATTTAATTCCGTTATTAAAAGATATTTATATAGATTCTGAAATTGCACAAGATGTTTCACTTGCTCGACATAAGTGCGCAAATATTATCACAAAAATTATTGCAAAACGCGAAATTGAAAATATTGTTCAAAACTTACGAAGTTGTAAATTTTCCATTTTAATTGATGAAAGCACAGATATTTCAGACACCAAAGTAATGTGCGTTCTTGTTCGATATGTGTCATCTTTAAATAAAAATGTAACGCAGTTATTAGAATTATTATCTTTAGATGCGACAGATTGCACCGCGAGTAAAATTTTTGAAAATTTTAAAAATCTTTTAAAAGAAAAAAAATTTCTATCAAAAATATTGTTGGAATGGCATGTGATAATGCATCAGTAATGACAGGACGCAATAACTCTTTTATGTCTCGTTTAAAATTACAAATACCAGAATTAATAACATTAAATTGCATTTGCCATTCTTCCGCCATTGTAGCCAGTAAAGCGTGTGAAAAATTGCCCTCATCTTGTGAAAATTTAATTAAAGGAGTTGCCACTTATATTTCGGGCAGTGCAAAAAGAAGTGCAATTTTAAAAGTTTAAGAATTTTTCAATGTAGAGAGAGATAAAATTTTAAAATTATTTAGTACTAGATGACTTGTGTTACACAATTGCGTTGTACGACTTCTCGACAACTGGGAAGTTCTAAAAATTATTTTATTTTAGCGACAGTAGAGGATAAAACGAAATCTGCGGAAACCATTTTAGCAATGTTAAATGATAATTCAATTAAAGCATATTTATTATTCTTAAAATATTCATTAAATATTTTTAAATAGTTTTAATGCTTTATTTCAGTCGCGTGATATTTTAATTCATAAATTATATTCAACTAGCCAGAAATTAATTCACCAGTTAGCTCAAAATTTCATAAATTTTAATGCTCTTAAAGATATTTCTACTTTAAATATAGACGATCAAAATAATATTCAACATATTGTAAATATATATCTTGGACCCGAATGTAATACATTATTAGAAACATTATCTTTGGAATGCGCGCAACAAATTAAATTAAAATGTCTAGATTTTTATATTACAGCAGTTCGAGAAATGCTAAAGCGTTTACCATATAAAGATAAATTATTTGAACAATTAACTTTTCTAGAACCGAAGATTGCTCTTTATGAAGAAGATAGACTTAAAATTAAAGATTTAACCTACATTGCTACGCAATTAGGACATATTGATATCACAAAGTTAGCTTTTGAATGGAGAATTTTGCCATCATGTTTTGATGATGAGCAGAAAACAGAATTAGCGTCTTTAAAAATAGATCTAATGTGGAAAAAAAATAGTAGAATTTAAAGATATTTCTGAGGAAAAGATGTTTCCAAATTTAGAATCTTTAATCGAAATAGTTCTTTCTTTTCCCAATTCGAATGCCGAGGCCGAACGAATTTTCTCAATAGTAACAGATATAAAAATAAAAAAAGGAACCGATTGTGTAATGATACTGTTTCCGCGATTTGTGTTATTCGGTCTCATTTTCAATCACAAAACATTAATTGTGTAAACTTTGAAGTAGACGCCAGGCATTTGGAACTGTATAACGCGCAAAATTTATATGAAGAACAATGCACACCTGATGGTTCTTAATCATTTTGTTTTTTTTTTCACTTTTAAATATTATTTTATTTTACTATTTTATTATTTCATTAATTTTATTATTTAATTATTTTATTTTGTAGAGTCACACATCTAGCCAATATTCTCTTAATGTATGTTAGTTATGTGTTTTTATCAACTTGTTTCTTTTCAGAGTTTAATTATTATTCTCTTTTCAGAGTCATAATATATCTTAATAACACACGTAAACTTGTGTACCTGTAACGTAAACTTGTGTACCTGTAAAAGTCAAAGCTTTGTGCATGTTTGAGATTGCATTAATAAAATAAATGTAGGAATATTCATTTCGAGACAATGCTAACGCTCTTATGTTTGTTATTCGAAAAAAAGCCAAAAGAAAGGGCAACCACAATCATAAACCAAATCGCACGCCTATTGTTTGCCGAACAAAACCGTTCAATAAATATAAACATGTGCGACAATCGCAAACCGTCGATCATCGATCGACGAGTAACGAAGCATGCGCAAACGCATGAAGCGGGCAGCCAACGACTAATGGTTCGATCGAATCAGAACCACGCGCATGTCAGAAACGCTTTTCTGACGTAACAACCCGCCGACAGCCAATTATGCGCGGCGCCCTCGGGTCACCTCGAAATCATTTGAAGTTATCCGAAACTATTGGATATGGAAAATAAGGGAGGTTTTTAAAAACAAAAATAAAAGCGGCCCGCCCGATCACTGCCGAGGTTTTTCGCTTGCTCGCTGACAGTCTCGTGCTAAAGGTACAGCCCTTTGTAAAACCGCTCAGAGAATTACCGCAAACGAAATAGAATTTCGTTCACGCATCGCACTCCGCTATCGTGAGTCTTAGCTCGCGTCATTCGCGCTTTTCAACATCTGAAACTGTAAATAGTGTAAATAGTGTGTTCTTTTCTTTATATAATAAACTGTGGTTGTCTTAAGAAACTGGACCTTTTTTTCCTTCTCGATTCTCGTGGCTCACTAACGCGAAAAGTTATCGCTCTCGCGAACAGTGCAATTTTATTTTTATAATTTTATTTCTAAATATATAATTATTATTCTATTTTTATTTCTATAATTATTTATTTTATTTAGATAATTATAATTTGTTATATAATTAAGTTTATAACATTAATTTGATTTTAATTATATTTATATTTAGAGTTTCATATATATATATATATATACAGGGTGTCCCATAATTCGCGAACCACCCGTCAGTTGCAGGTAGAGCATGTTGAACTGAATAGAAAAGTCCTCTACCATTTTGCGATTTTCGCAATAATTAATGAGATATAAATTAAAGAAGATCAGCCAATTCGCGTGACGACGGCGAGAAAAGACAGCCCAGTTTCATATCGTTACTAAGCATGCGGCGAAAAGAAACAATATAATGTTACATGGTTGCTAGGCGCGCGATGAAGCGGGGAGGAGCGCTTTACAAAAGACAGTAACTACATACGAGTAGCGCTAACTCTGGACCCCCGAGTGGGCTGTCTCTTCTCGCTGCACGCTTATCATCGCTCGAATTGGCTGATTTTCTTTAATTTATTTCTCATTAATTATTGAGAAAATCGCAAAATGGTAGAGGACTTTTTTACTCAGTTTAACCTACTCTACCTGCAACTGACGGGTGGTTCGCGAATTATGGGACACCCTGTATATATATTGTTACGTCCTCGAGACAGCTTGTGCGATATCTCGCAAAAGGGGTTCACTCGCACTCACTCACTCTCACTTGCGCCCGAAATAAATAGACTCGCGTAATGAAGCAAGGACCTTTAATAGGACGACCCAATACAATAAAGCGATGAAATATATTAGGAAATGCATACAATATGCGAAAATGTTCGTATGTCTCGGATGCGTCCGCACGATGCGACAGCTAGACCAAATCTAGTAATGGCGCCGGAAAACAACCGCACGCCGGTTGTCTATAAACAACCCTCCTAGCGATGATGCTCAGGGGATGATAGTAAAATGAAGGCGCTCAGGTGACTCAGAAAACCAGGGACGTAACATTGCCCCCCTTCTTCAAGATTGTCGTCCCGACAATCAGAAACAGAGGGCTCTCTAACGCTGTCCTAGAACTGTGCTCTGATGTCGACTCCAGGATTTCGCTATTCCGGATCCAATCGTTCATTTGCACACGTCGACTTTGGGTACCGACGAGTCTTCCTGCTCTACCCTGGACTGCTGTCACAGGTCACCGAGCGACTTCGCCATTCCGGTCCCAATCGACTAACAGCCAAACATCGACTCCAGGGCTCTGACGAACCATCCTGCCCTACCCTGGGCTGCTGCTTCAGGTTACCGAGCGATCCGCCATTTCGAACCCAATCGACTTCCGATGTTCCTTCTGCTGCGTCCTGATTTCCCTGTGACCTCGTAGAAAACTTCGGACAAGGGGGAGGGGGAAATACTCTCCGTGGACCCAACTCCCCGCAGGGCATCCCCGAGTCCCTGCCTCGGCATTTGCCCTACGACCCGGGAAAACCACGGATCAAAAACCGCGGGTGAGGCAGTCTTCTTAGAATGACACGAAGACGAAACTTCCCTCTTCCTGGAAGGCTTAGCTCGACGATCAGCTGGTCCGCCATTTCCAGGAAACTCTCCCCCAAGCAGAACCTTTCTTCAAATAGAAGGCTCTGGAAAAGAAAATGAAGATTACGCAGTAATTAATTCACCCCTATTTTAATCAATAAATTTTCCCTCCGAATTTCCTAACTGATAGACATTTTCCGGGCTCCAATCTATTCTAATAACACTAAGTCCTCTCAAGAAAAGGAGCTATTCTATCCGCATGTACAACCTTTTTCTTGTGCCTAGGAGTTTTCTGAATGCAATAAACTACATCGTTAAACTTTTTCACTATCGAATAAGGGCCCTCCCAATTGCTCTGCAATTTCTGAGCCCTCCCTTTACTTCTTCGGGGATTATACAACCAGACTCTCTCTTCCTCCTTAAAAAGAACTGTTCTAGCTTTCCGATCGTATCTTGCTTTCATCTGCGATGATTTCAAAACCATACTTTCCCTAACACAAGAATGGATCTCTTCTAATCTCTCTCTTAAATTTTCCTCAAAATTCCCCCCTGAAGGCAATCTTTCTTCATCAAATCGAGGACTTCCTTGCAACAAGTCTACAGGTAGCCTAAGTTCTCGAGCAAAGTATAATTCTGCAGGAGTCATTCTTGTGGTTTCATGCTTCGAAGATCTATAAACCAAGAGAAACATAGGAATCCATTCATCCCAATCTTTCTGATTTTCGGAAATATATTTTGCCAAATAATTAATAATCGTCTAAATGTTGACGTTTCACTTGGCCATCAGATTGGGGATGAAGAGCAGTAGTCCTTGTCTTTTTGATTCCAAGAAGTCGCATCAATTCTGTAAATAACTGAGACTCGAAATTCTTACCCTGATCTGTGTGAACTTCAATAGGCACTCCATGCCTGGAGATAAATTGATTCACAAAAACTTCAGCCACTGTTTTGGCTCTAATATTTTTCACAGGGAAAGCTTCTACCCACTTTGTAAAACAATCTACCATGACCAGCAGATATTTATTCCTTAACTTAGTCAACGGAAGAGGACTAAGGATATCCATTTGCACCCTGTCTAATGGAGCTTCGACATTGTATATTTGTAAAGGCGATTTTTCTTTTCCTGAAGGACCTTTCTTCGATACACAGATCTTGCAAGTTTTGCACCATTTCTCAACGTCCTGTTTGCAGCTCGCCCAAAAGAATCTTTTTCGGATCTTCTCTAGAGTTTTATCAACTCCAAAATGTCCTCCCGACGGAGAATCGTGTGTTTCCTGTAAAATTTTTTAAATCCGATCTTGGGGAACTATCAATTGAAGGAAACTAGTTCTTAGATTCGGGGCTTCCCATCTCTTATAGAGAACTCCATCTTTCAGGACCAGAGAATCCCAGTAAGACCAATAAATCTGAGCCGAAATATCTCTAACAGGAACTTCCGAATGTAATGGTCTTCTTCCTGTTTCCTTTCCTTGTATTATAAATGAAATGTTTGAATCTTTCCGTTGCGCTTCATGCCATTCTTCAAGATCTTCACCTACTAGTACAATACGAGCGACCATTTTCTCAGTTTCCTCTGCGTTCTTCTTTTCGATTTTAGTGCAATATTAACATCCGAAAGCCTCACACAATCGCCTCGATAGTCCATCGGCATTTTCGTGAGATTGTCCTTTTCGATGAATTATTTCGAACTCAAATTCTTGTAGTCTTTCCAGCCATCGAGCTAATTGTCCTTCTAGTTCCTTAAAAGACATTAACCACTTTAACGACACATGATCAGTACGAATCACAAACTTTCGACCTAAAAGATAATGGCGGAAGAATTTTAAAGAATCAACTATCGCTAATAATTCTCGACGAGTCACACAATAATTCCGCTCGGCCTTACTAAGTACCTTGCTAAAATAAGCAATGACTTTTTCTTTTCCCGATTGTGTTTGAGATAATACCGCATCGATATCTATATTAGAAGCGTCTGTATCTAAAATAAATTCATCTTCCCCCTTAGGAAAAGATAATACCGGAGAAGACGATAACATTAATTTCAATCTATCGAAAGCATTTTGGCATTCATTTCCCCAAACAAATTTAATTTGATTTTCCGTTAATATGTAAAGGGGTTTTGCCAAAGAAGAAAATCCCTTCACAATTTTCCGATAGTACGAACAGAACACGAGAAAACTTCGTAACTGTTTCTTCGTATGGGGGATCGGCCAATCTCTCACGGCAACAATTTTTTCCGGATCGGTAGTAACTCCCTCCTCAGAAATTATATGTCCCAAGTATTTAACATTGTTTCGGAAGAAAATGCATTTTTTGGGATTGATTTTCAAATTAGCTTCCTTTAACCGTGAAAATACTATATTTAAATTTTCAAACATTTCTTCAAAACTTTTTCCAAAAATAATTACGTCATCTAAATATACTAAACATCTTTTTGATAATAAACCGTGCAAAACTTTTTCCATAAGTCGTTCAAATGTAGCGGGAGTGTTACATAAACCGAAAGGCATTATGGTGAATTGCCAAAGACCCCTGCCGATTGAGAAAGCCGTCTTTTCTTTGTCCTCTGGTTGGACTTTTAATTGCCAGTAACCACTTTTTAAATCAAGCGTAGAAAACCAAGAGTTACCTGAGAGTTGATCTAAAATATCGTCAATTCTGGGAAGAGGGTACGAATCCTTTACCGTCACGTTATTCAATTTTCGGTATTCCACACAAAATCTCAAACTGCCGTCCTTTTTCCTCACCATAACGGCTGGAGAAATCCAGGAACTTTGTGATTCCTCTATGACTCCTTGTACCTTCATATCCTCAATAATTCCATCTACCTCCTTTCTCATGTGTATAGGAATTCGACGAGGTATCTGCTTTATGGGGAGAGAGTCTTTCACATTGATTACATATTCTACGATATTACAATTGCCAGCCACAATATTTTCCGAAAATACATCGCGAAAATCATTCAAAAAGTCAGCAAAAATTTCTTTTTGTGTATTTTTCAAATTAATAGAATTATTTTGGAAAAATTCTTTCAAGATAGTTGGAACTTTAGAAAAATCTTCAATCCGAGAACAATTATAAATTTTATCTTTATTTTACTCTGATTCATTAAATTTGCAATCAAAAATATTTTCATATTCTTTCCGCGCGTCATTCTCGTTATTCATATTCTCTCCATTTTCATATTCTTTCCGCGCGTCGTTCCTCTCCGCCTTTTGATAATTTGCGCTGTCAAAATTTTTGTTAAATTTTCCGAAATTTTCTCTTCTTTCAAAATTTCCCCTTGGATAATTTTTACTGTTTTCGCTCTCGACAGCCAAATTTAAAGAGGTTATTCCCTCTAATTGGAGAGTTCTCCTCAAGAAATTATCCGAGAGAGCCGAAATAAATTGCGCGCACGCAATTTTATCTCTTACACGTAGGGACATTCCGGATAAGCCAACTGCGAGAGTCTTTATAATTCGGCACCGAAAGAAGCTAAATCTTCCCCGAATTTTTGTTTTCGATTTGTAAATAGTGAATAATAGTTTTGCGTGAGATTTCCTTCCCCGAAAAGAAGTTCTAATTTTGATTTCGTTACGTCCAGACTCAAGGAAGGAAGAGTCGAAAGGAAGGACGTAACTAAATTTATTTTGGAACGACGGCAGACTATCCGTCTGTTCGACCCGAACGAAAGTCTGGGCCCAAATAGGTCAACGACCGCAAGGGTCGCTCTTACTCTATTTAAAGGGCCGTTCGCTCGATGGTCCCTTTTCGGCAAGAGAATTTAATCTCTTTTACGCAGGATGGGACCTTGTGCGATCTTGGTTTACGGGAATGAGTGGGAACGGGCTTGTTAATAAATGAAAATCATTTGTGTTGAAATTTATAAATTTATTCTTAATATAGAGACGAAAGAGATTATATACATAATAATACAATCGACGGACTTAGTTGCTAATGAAAGTGTGAGTGTATGGGTATGGGTCGCGGGTGATACATTAGTACGGAGGGCGTCAATCGAGACAGAAAGGGGAAAGAGTTATTGTTTAAATTTTAGGGTCCCGATTGGTGGTTACAATAATTTAAACGATAATAGATATATAAAAATTGTGTCTATGTGTGTGCGTGTGAGTAAGAATGCCAGTTTATGAGAGTTCGGTAATTTTGGCAGTGGAGGGGGGATAAGTTCGTAGGAGAAGGTGTGCAGGGACGGCTAAAGGACATCTGCGCCCGGAAACATACCAGGGGATGATGTTATTCCTATCAGTGGTCTCTAAAAATTCTCGTAAGGCCTCGTGGTCTACGGGGCCTGGACCAATTGTGAAAGCTCACTCAGGGACTTCTCGTATCCCTGGGAGCTGATTTATCAACCAAGCTCTAAATTGCTCGTATGAGAGCTTGGCAGGCGATTCTGATTCTTCGGAATCGTCGTCGCCGATATCTATTACTTCGAACTCCTCCGGATGTTCCCTATTTACAGAGGACGTTGGGGATGAGGGAGGAGAATCCTCGAGGATGATTGTTGAGGGAGCCGGAGACGGAGATCTAGGTGGATCAGGGCGTTCGGGAGAAGCAGGGGGAAGAAAGGGAGAAGGGCTCCGCGGAGAATCGGCGTCCTCAGAGGAAACAGAGGAGTGAGGGGAAGGGGCCCGCTGAGGTATAGCGGGTTCGGGAGAAAGAGGAGAAGGAGTTCGCAGGGAATCGAAAAGTTCTGCAGAAGCAGAGGTAGCGGGAGACGGTATCAGCGGGGTTTCTGTACGTTCGGGTGAGGAAATAGGAGAGACCGTAGGGTGATATGTATTAGTTGTCTCTGTGTGAATCAGTGTGTTAATTTTATTTAAGGAGCCGAAGGTTTCGCCCGCAGCCAGACTCCGTGCCAACGCTTTCCTTAACCGCCTATTACGCCGGTTTCGCGCCAATTTAGCAACGGTTCGCGAGGGTCGTCTCCTTGGATTTTTCACTACGAGAGCGAACAATAAAATAACCGGACAAGAAGAGTTCTTACCGAAAAATAACTCTGGGAGTTCTTGTAAGAGAAAAAAAGGGATATATATATATATTTATTTTTATATAATTTTGATATTTTAATTATTTAATAATTTAGTTAGTTATTTTATTACTTATTTGTTCGTTCAAGAGAGAGAGAGAGAGAGAGAGAGAGAGAGAGAGAGAGAGAGAGAGAGAGAGAGAGAGAGAGAGAGAGAGAGAGAGAGAGAATAAATCACGGATTGCTCCGCTATCGCGGGAAATTCAGAGTGATTTCGAGAGAGAGAGAGAGAAGATGGAAGAAATCACGGATTGCTCCGCTATCACGGGAAATCCGGAGTGATTTCAAAAGATAAGGGGATGATAGAAATCACGGATTGCTCCGCTATTGCGGGAAATCCAGAGTGATTTCGAGAGAGAGAGAGAAGATGGAAGAAATCACGGATTGCTCCGCTATCGCGGAAAATCCGAAGTGATTTCAAAAGATAAGGGGATGATAGAAATCACGGATTGCTCCGTTATTGCGGGAAATCCAGAGTGATTTCGAGAGAGAGAGAAGATGGAAGAAATCACGGATTGCTCCGCTATCGCGGGAAATCCGGAGTGATTTCAAAAGATAAGGGGATGATAGAAATCACGGATTGCTCCGCTATCGCGGGAAATCCAGAGTGATTTCAAGAGAGAGAGAAGATGGAAGAAATCACGGATTGCTCCGCTGTCGCGGGAAATCCGGAGTGATTTCAAAAGATAAGGGGATGATAGAAATCACGGATTGCTCCGCTATCGCGGGAAATCCAGAGTGATTTCAAGAGAGTGAGAGAGAGAGGGGGGTAAGGATGGAGGGAGAAAGGACAGTTTTTCAGAGTTAGAATTAAACAAGGATAATAAATTAATAAATCAAAAAGGAAAACAATTATAATTTAATTGAAGTCCCAGAATTATTTTTAAGTATAAGGGTGGAGATGTAGCACGCTTGATAAACTTACTACTTATGGAGTGCGCAAGTAGGTGTTAACTATTCCGATTATCCCAGGTGTGAATCTGGCTAAGGACTCCTCCGTGAGGATGGTGTTCCACTCACGGTTGTTCACTCGCGAAAATTGTCGTAATCGGTGAGCACTGAGCACACGATGATCTCACAAGTGTCACTGCGAATGCTCACGAGTTCGAGATTCGAACAATTTACGGACTCGAAGGATGGCGGTATAACTTTTCGCGAATGATCCGCGTGCGTAGGTTTGAGAAAAAGATTGAGATTCTCTGAGAGATGTCGCGGGTATACAGGGTGTAACTAAACAAACGTATACGAAGCACACCATCAGATGCAGGACAACAAACTAAATCGAAAAGTCCTGAGCCATTTTTTTATCTGAGCTTTATTTTTTACACTATAAATTGTTAAAGTTTGCCAATCAGCGCGTGGCTACAACGGAAGGCAGCGTAGGCGCCGCCTACTGGGTGGGGAGCGCGAGATCGGAGAGTAGCGAGACAAAGTGGGGCGAAGCGAATGTAGCATGTCTCTGCTCTTTTTTGTACGTTTTGCGTAGCTCTTAAAATTTGAATATTCTCGATACTCTCGGCAGCGTCGAATATTTAATTTTTCCATCTCGTTAGCTGTCTCCATATTTGTGTTTAGAAATACTTTTTCTTTGAAGAGAAAGGTCACATGAGTTGTAGTCCGGAGATCGAGCAGGCCACGGGAGTACTGAATCCTTCCCATCCTTGAGGAAAATTTTTATCGAAGTAATGGCGGATGATACTTTTGAATAAGATTCATTGAAATTAATATTAAAAGTGGTTCCGATAATTGGACTTAAATATTAAATTTATTTTAAGCGCAAAGTATGTTTTTATTTTTAACATATTTAACAAAAAAACTTTCTTGATGTATGAAAACATTATAATACATATGTATGTAGTAATGACTACTTTTATTAAGATTTTTAGTCTTGATGTGTGAACATGATATAAAAATTAAGTCCTGAGAGTAGAATACAGTATTGAAACTGAGATAGCGATCTTCACAATTTCGATAGATTCTATTAAACTACGCAATAAAATAATAATAGTTATAAACATTTTTATAATAATAAAATAAAAATAAATAATAATATAAATATAATAATAATAAAATAAGAGTAAAAATATATTATACATATTAAAAATAAATTTTTATAATAAAAATAATTCTTACGTGCAGAATGGGCAAGTGCGTCATCGTGCATGAATATCGTAGCTCATCTATTTAATGTTACCTCTTCTAAATTATTATCTGCCGGAACTAACAAATCTGGCAGATTATTTTGTAAGAAATCGAGACTACTTTTAAGAGTTCAAGCGTGATAATATTAAAAGTTCGATCTAAGTCCTGTCAATAAGTTTATATCAATAGGAAAAATAATTCAATAGGAACAATACTAGTAATAAAAGTAAACAGTAATATAACGATTACACATTATTTTTCTAGAAAGAAAATGTTTATTGCATTGATTAAATAAAAAAATAATTCAAATCGATAGACAGACAAAAGATAATAAAAAAAAGTTACATTAAAGAAATGATTAAAAAGTAAACAATAAAAATAGTTTCAATTTAATTAATTTAAATTACAATTAAATTTTAATTTTATTTCAGTTTAAAATACCTACTTACGATTTGATTTCTCGGCAATCCATACCAAATATTTACGGAATTCGATGTTGAAAAGATATCTCTCGAGTAAGAAATAGATTTCCAAATGGCTGCAGTAATGATAATGATAAGAGAATGTGGATATTAAACATTCCTAAAATGTTTCTTGTAAATGTACATTTATCGACATACAAAATCCGACTTCTATAATTTGGTTTTTACTAGATTTAAATAATACTCAGCGAAAATCACGCGAGGCTGATAATATCGTGAAACTAAATGTTGTACTTTTGTATAATAATACGAATGCTGCTCATTTTCTTTAAGCATTCAGTAAACATTCATATACGATATACTAAACTGACGAGCAATAGATCTTGCCATGTATTTAATGTGGGATTATTGCGAAAGACAATTATAATAGCATCTTCCATCACAAGCTTGTGTACCTCCATCTCTATTATTCGGTAAAACGCTACCAGTTTCTCGTAGTCGTCGAACAGCACCAACTATTACGTTCAAATTTGGATGATGTCAATTCGGATATAAATTAACATTTTCTACTGCAGAGAGAGAGAGAGAGAGAGAGAGAGAGAGAGAGAGAGAGAGAGAGAGAGAGAGAGAGAGAGAGAGAGAGAGAGAGAGAGCGCAGGTGCAGCCTGTTCTCCACTTGTAAAATATAAACGAATCATATCGCAATAATTTTATGTATAATAAACGAGCATGAGATTATTAAATAGTCTTATAAAGGCGTAACAACGAATAGTTGAAATGTTAAAAAAAAAGATCAGCTTTATATTTTTTCTTTCTTTAATATTTTTATTATTTATAAAGAATTTTCGCTAGTGCTTTGTTTTCATACGTATGTATGTATGTTCATCTTTATGTATTGTATGTATGAAAACAAAGCACAAGCGCGAAGGTTCTTATAAACAAAATCTTCTGATCTTTTATAAGTGACAGACCATTTAATAATCCTCATCATGCCCGTTTATTACGCACAAGATTATTACGAAATGATTCGTTTGTATTTTATAAACGGAGAACAGGCTGCACCTGCCGCAGTGCAATATGCTAATTTATACCCGAATCGACATCATCCAAGTCCAAATGTAATAGCTGGTGCTGTTCGACGACTACGAGAAACTGGCAATGTTTTACTGAATAATAGAAACGGAGGTCGTCCACGTCAAATACGCAATCTTGTGATGGAAGATGCTGTTATGGCTGTCTTTCGCAATGATCCAACATTAAGTACAAAATCTGTTGCTCGTCAGTTTGATATATCGCATATGAGTGTTTATAGAGTGCTTAAAGAAAATGAGCAGCACCCGTATCACTATACAAAAGTACAACATTTACTTCCACGAGATTATCCATTTCGTGTGAATTTTGCTGAATATTATATCAAATGAATTTGAGACCTAATTACGGAAGTCGGATTTTGTATACTGATGAATGTACATTTACGAGAAACGGAATGTTTAATACCCACAATTATCATTACTGGAGCCATGGAAATCCATTTCTCACTAGGTCAAGTTCTTTTCAATACCGATATTCCGTAAATGTTTGGTGTGGATTGCTGGGAGATCAAATCGTAAGTATTTTAATATAATAATTTAATTAAAATTTAAATTAATTGAATTAAAACTATTTTTATTCAGTCCTTTTTAATTTTTTTTTTCAATGGAACTTATTTTTTAATATCTCTCTTAAGGCCGGTTATTCAATAATAGTTTAAAATTATATCGAAGTTGAAACTATGTGCACATGCGTTCTGCGCAAAGTTTAAACTTCGATCTAACAATAAGTTTAAACTATTATTGAAAAACTGGCCCTTAATGTCTCTCTCGATTTGACATATCTTTTTTATTTATAATCAATACAATAAACATTTTCTTTATAGAATTCTAATTTGTAATCGTTAATTATACTACTGTTTTGTTACTAATATTGTTCCTATTATTAATATAACTTTATTAATTAAGCTTAGATTAATTTAGCTAGATTGGACCTTTTATACTACCAGAACGTTTATATGCTCAAGAATATCTCAATTTCTTGCGAAATGATCTGCCACATTTATTAATTCCGGCAGAGAATAATTTGGAAGATGTAGCATTAAATAGACGAGCTATGATATTCATGCATGATGGCGCACCTGCCCATTCTGCACGTAAGAAATTTTTACTATAAAAATGTTTATTGCATACAGTTTAGAAAAATCTCCAAAATTAGTTAAGATTGCTATCTCAGATTCAATATTATAGTCTACCCTTAAAGGTTAATTTTTATATCGTGCTTCATCAACACTAAAAATTTTAATAATAGTATTTATTACATACATGTGTATTGTGTATAATTTGTTTTCATAAAGAAAGTTTTATAAAATATATTAAAAGTAAAAACATACACTTTGCACTTAGAAGTTAGCATTTAAGTCTAATTATCTATTGAATCACTTTTAGTATTAATATCAATGAATCTTATTCAAAGGTATCGTCCGCCGTTATCTTAATGAAAATTTTTCACAAGGATGGTTTGGAAAAGGTTCAATAACTCCGTGGCCTGCTCGATCTCCGGACTTCAACCCATGTGCTTTTTATCTTTGGGGAGCGATTAAAGAAAAAGTGTTTTTAAATAATAACATCGAAACCGCAGACGAAATGGAAGAATATTCCACACTGTTCAAAGAATTGAAAATCATCATATACAAAAAGCTACGCAAGACGTACAAAAAAGAGCTGAAATATGTATCAAAGTGGGAGGAACTTATTTCAAACAATTTCTTTAATTTTAGTTAAATAATTATTTTGTTAACACATAAGAATTATTTTTATTATGAAAATATTTATTTTTATTATAAATTTATTTTTTATTATAAATTTTTATTTATTATAAATTAAATATTTATTTTTAAATCTTTATTTTTATTTTATTATTATATTTATATTATTATTTACTTTTTATTTTATTATTATAAATATGTTTAATTTTATTATAATTTATATTATTATTTATTTTTATTTTATTATTATAAAAATGTTTATAATTATTATTTTATTGCGTAGTTGAATAGAATCTATCGAAATTGTGAAGATCGCTATCTCAGTTTCAATACTGTATTCTACTCTCAGGGCTTAATTTTTATATCATGTTCACACATCAAGACTAAAAATCTTAATAAAAGTAGTCATTACTACATACATATGTATTATAATGTTTTCATACATCAAGAAAGTTTTTTTTTTGTTAAATATGTTAAAAATAAAAACATACTTTGCGCTTAAAATGAATTTAATATTTAAGTCCAATTATCGGAACCACTTTTAATATTAATTTCAATGAATCTTATTCAAAAGTATCATCCGCCATTACTTCGATAAAAATTTTCCTCAAGGATGGGAAGGATTCAGTACTAGTCCGTGGCCTGCTCGATCTCCGGACTACAACTCATGTGACCTTTCTCTTCAAAGAAAAAGTATTTCTAAACACAAATATGGAGACAGCTAACGAGATGGAAAAATTAAATATTCCACACTGCCAAGAGTATCGAGAATAATCAAATTTTAAGAGCTACGCAAAACGTACAAAAAAGAGCAGAGACATGCTACATTCGCTTCGCCCCACTTTGTCTCGCTACTCTCCGATCTCGCGCTCCCCACCCAGTAGGCGGCGCCTACGCTGCCTTCCGTTGTAGCCACGCGCTGATTGGCAAACTTTAACAATTTATAGCGTAAAAAATAAAGCTCAGATAAAAAAATGGCTCAGGACTTTTCGATTTAGTTTGTTGTCCTGCACCTGATGTGCTTCGTATACGTTTGTTTAGTTACACCCTGTATATACCTTCTTGCTCCTCCTTCCCGTTAGTTTGTTAATATTTCCTGACGAATAGGGAATTTTTCAATGACGCCCTTTCAGTCCCGGAGGCGTCTCTTGACTTTAAAAGTTTACCGGGATTGGTCAGGGGTTTTGTTTAAGGCCCTAGGTTTTGACCAATGGAGAATTTGTTGAGGTTTATATTTTTATTATCCTCTCGAGATTATCTCGGTGATCTGTCAGGCGGCATTTGTTTGGATTCGGTTATCGTTGTTAGTCTGGTAAAATTTTATTCGTTTTCAAGTGGAAGTTTTCTTCTAAATTTTTATTGATTTTCAAGTGGAGATTTCCTTCTAAAAAGTTTTTATTGATTTTCAAGTGAAGATTTCCTTCTAAAAAGTTTTTATTATTTTTTAAGTAAAATTTTGCTTTAAAAGAAAGATTTTTATTGCTTTTCAAACGCGAGTTGTCAACTAGTCAAAGCGAGAATTTCAGACACCGCGAGTTGCATCTGGTATGTATCTCTCCTTTTTTTATTTTTATTTTTACGATTAACCGTCTCCGGTCAGCTGCTTCGCCTGCCAGATCATAATCTTATTCCCACGCCTGTGATTTTTCAATCATCGCCTTGCATTCTTTGAAAGAAAAGAATCGTGGAGTCCACAGGACGTAACAATTTTAATTCGGCAAAATTAAGGTTATCGAAATTTTCTATATTTTCCAAAACGGTTCGCGCTTTTCCCCTAAGACTCGCAGTCAAAACAACGGTTTTCGTTGATTCATCCCAATTATTCACGCGCGCGATCAAAAGAAATTGCGAGAGGAACTCCCGCAGCGGAACTTTTCCGTCAAAGGTATCGGGCTTCAATTTGAAGCCCATTCTCGCACGAAAATCATTACTCGGTACATCCCCGCAAGCTCTGTTATTGGAAGGACTTAGCTGTATTTCCTCCCGCGAAGCAATTCTCTGCTCCAGCCGACGCAGTTCCTCGTTGCGCTGCTGCAATACAGCTTCGAAGCGTATCTGCTGTTGATGTCGCTTCTCTTGCAGCTGCCAAATCTCCTCCATCGCAGTCTGCAGAAGGTCTCTTTGCGTCGACGTCTCTTCCGTCGGCTCCTCGCTGATAGTCACTCGAGACGGAGTTTGCGATCGAGTTACCCTCGGCAAATGTTGTATCGTCATTCTCGTAATCCTTCGTAGCTCGTTGTTCGTTGAATCCCGGACGAGCCCCCAAAATGTTACGTCCTCGAGACGGCTTTTGCGATATCTCGCAAAAGGGGTTCACTCGCACTCACTCACTCTCACTTGCGCCCGAAATAAATAGACTCGCGTAATGAAGCAAGGACCTTTAATAGGACGACCCAATACAATAAAGCGATGAAATATATTAGGAAATGCATACAATATGCGAAAATGTTCGTATGGTCTCGGATGCGTCCGCACGATGCGACAGCTAGACCAAATCTAGTAATGGCGCCGGAAAACAACCGTACGCCGGTTGTCTATAAATAACCCTCCTAGCGATGATGCTCAGGGGATGATAGTAAAATGAAGGCGCTCAGGTGACTCAGAAAACCAGGGACGTGACAATATACATATATATGTTATAAAATCCATTTAAAACATTATTTTATTTTTAGTTTACTATAAGATATAGTTTATTATAAAATATAGTTCATTAAAAATTTATTATCCAATGTTTCTTTATTATTCTAGTACATTAATACTTTTTGTTTATTAATTTTGATTAATTTTTTGTTTATGAATACTGGTAAGGTTTTTGGCAGTTTTCCTTACCCTTGCAACAAATGTTGGTATTCTTTAACATTTTTCTGCCAAATAAAATATTTTATTTTGAGTTATATTAAAAGAGTTTTATTTTAGCCCTTTCCCCTTTTCAGCTTTTCCTTATTTTATTCTACAATAACAAAGATGTGCTGGTCGCAATGGCGTGTAGGGCAGGGCCGGGGAGCGGCGACCCTGTCCGAAGCGTCCATGGCCCCCCGAGTGGCGTCGCTTGTCACGGTGTCCGAGAGGTCGGAGGCTCGAAACCCCCGAAAACCCACGGGAGCGTCAAAACTCCCGTGGGCCAGTAAGGGGCTGGAGGCCTGCGCCGGGGATGTTCCATCCCCCCGGCCAGTGCCATACGCCTCCCCCCGGGGGAACTTGGGGCCCGGTCGGTGGGGCGTTGCTGGTCATGTTTCGGGACGCCTCCCGGCCGGTGAGGGTATACCCAGGTGGCGGAGCCGTGGCGGGTCGTGGGATACTTTCTTATGAAATGTCTAACAATCTCAATTCCAAATACATAACTAAAAGGGAGGAGGAAGATATGGTAGTGGGAACTTCCAAATCTTCTAACGTGTCACCAATACACGTTATTGAAGAGCAGGCCAGTGGAGGCGTATCCACAGGGGCGCGCGCGCGGGAATGTCACGCCATAGTAAAGGTGGAGAGGTTAGATCACCATAAAGTGGTGTTAAAAAAAACAGGACCGAGGTACAAGACAATGGCAGTGCAGGATCCTGCAATTGCAATTGCCGGACCGTCCGGAGAACCGGTTCCAGGACCATCTCAGGAACCGGCCCTGGCAAGAGAGGAAGAACCTCTAGCGGATGTGGAGGGAAATACCGAATCTTTAGATTCGGGGGCAGAGGAAATTCTCTGTCCCTCCAAGAAGAGGAAGAAAGGAAGGGGACACCCGGAAACAACGTACCAGTACAGACTGGCTGAGAAGAAAAGGGCGGGGCGAGCATTACGAGAGGCGGAGGAGGATGAAAGGGCCGTTCTAGATCCTACAATGACCCTGGAGAACTCCAAAGCCTTCCAAAGAACGCAAACATTGGCATTGGAGTATACGGACGATCTCAGGATCGCTACGAACCTCGACATCGCAGGAGAGGGTCTGAAGCATACCCGGACGCTGATGAAGGCTGTCATGAGGTCGAAGAAGGGGCTGAAGGGCACGATCCAAACAGAAATCAAGGAGGCCGCCAGCTACTTGCAGGCGGCCGTAACGGTATTCAGCGAGAGGGTCGCAGCTAGAGACATTGGAAAGGAGGACGGATCGGCTGAGTAGCTACGAAAGCTGGTCCGTGCCTTGAAGGTGGAGAACTCAAAGCTCCACCTTAAGGCCAAGAGAGTGAGGATCGAATTTAAGGAATTGGAACAGAAGAGGATGAACACTCTGCCTGATACGCCTGCGCGAGTGGAAATGCAGGCTCCACGGAAAGCCTCAGACACAGGGAAAGCCTCACCGCTCCACTTGAATGAGGCGACCCCGATGGAAATCGAAGCAGAGGAGAGAGAGGTCCTCCCACCAACGCCGATGAGGCCCCCAATAAAGGGGATCCCAGCAAAGGCAATGGGAGAATACTACCCTCCCGGGATTCAGAAGGAGGAGGAGAAAAAATCTACGATGACCTCTCATCCCAGATCCAACGTCTACTTAAGGAGAGAAAGGACTTCACAGGGGCAAGAAACCCCCTACAAGAGCCCTCCCGCTCAGTAAACAGGAAGTCCCTCCTCCTTCAATCTCGGTACTCAACCCCGCCGAGACACAAGGGCCGGCCAACCGCCCTGAACCACGTAAAGAGATGCAGGTGGAGGCCGGCAACCAAGTGGCAAAGACGGGGACCGAGAAGGACAAGAAGAGCAAAGGGAATAAGGGGAAGAAGGACGCTGCTGCTACGGAAGCACCGAAGCCACAGCGTCCGAGGGAAGACCTCCTCAAGGGGAAAAGATACCCGCCCCAGCGCCTGGCAGCAACATGACCAGCGTCCCTCCCCGACCGGCGGAAGTCCAGGGGACTACCTGGGCCAAGGTGGCCGGGAGACGGGAGAAGAGTGCTGCAAAGAAAGAGGGGAAACCACAGTTATCCCCCAAGGCCAGGCAAGGGAAACAGGCCGCCTCGTCCTCCCCCCTATCGAGAAGAGGGCTAAAGGCGTTGAGGAGAGGAAGAAGCCTAACGAGGGCAACTTAGGGAAGAAGAGGGCGATGCGGTCAGCAGCGGTCACCCTCACGTGCCCACCTGGTGGGTACAAGGAGGCGATCCTCAAGGCCAGGGACAAAATCAACCTGGCAGATTTCGGCATCCCCCGGGTGATGGCCCATAAAGGGGTGACGGGATCTATGGTGTATGATATCACCAGGGAAAATAGGGGGGGAAAGGCGGATCAATTTGCCGCCCGCCTTAGAGAGGCACTCGCAGACGTAATGAGGGTCAAGGTGGCCCGGCCGGTAAAGACGGCTGAGCTGCGTCTGCGGGGCCTCAACGAGCCAACATCGGAGGAAGAAGTCCGCAGCAAGATGGCTGAGTTGGGCGGATGCGGGCCCGACGAGGTTAAAGTTGGGCCCATCCGATTCTCTGCCAAAGCAATGGGCACAGTGTGGGTGAGGTGCCCACTTGCAGCGGCACAGAGGATACTTGCCAAGGGCAAGGTACAGTTTGGATGGCTGCAAGCGGGAGTGCAACTCCTTAAGGAAAGACCCCTCCAATGCTATAAATGCATGGGGAGGGGTCACGTGCAAGGAAGCTGCACAAGCAGCAAAGACAGGAGGAACGCCTGTTACAACTGTGGTGAGTAGGGGCATCTAGCAAGAGACTGCAAGAGCCCCTCCAAATGTGCCCTATGCGCAGAGGCGAAGAAACCCGCTGCGCACATGATGGGAAGCGCTTATAGCTCCCCTCCTAAGAATAAGGGCCAAAGGAAGAATGGAGGAAGCCAAACGGCCTCAGAAAGTAATGAGAAGAGTTCGAAAGAGGGGCATGGGGGAGAGGCCCTTTTATCAGAGAATAAGAAGAGGGCCTCCGAACCAGCACAGAGCCGTCGCCCCAAGAGAACGCCGGCAACGGCTGGAAAGGAGGCACCTCCGATGAAGAAAGTCAGCCCAAAAACGGGCAAAAAGGAGGAGCCTGAAAAGGCCCACGAGCCGATGGATGTGGTCCAGGAGGAGGCTGACGGAAAGAACTAAGCATGACCGTCAGCCTCCTTCAAGCGAACTTGAACCACGCCCGCCGAGCACAGGATCTATTTGTACAGACCCTTATGCAAGGCGGGTGTGGTTTGGGGCTGGCCGCGGAACCCTATCGAGTCCCAGAGGGACGCCCATGTTGGGCTACTAATGATGAGGGTTCCGTGGCTGCCTTGGAGGAAGGAGATCAACTCCCCTCCCTGCAGAAAATTAGATGCAGAGTGGGGATATGTTGCGGTTGAATGGGGGCCCATCTGGATAGTGGGATGCTATATCTCCCCCAACATTAGCTCTGCCCAATTTGAGCATGTGCTGGACGGTGTGACAAGCTTCGTAAGAACACAGCTGCACCGTCCGGTAATCGTGGTCGGAGACTTCAACGCCAAATCGGCGGCTTGTGGTTCCCGGGACGCGGACAGAAGGGGCAGGGTTATGGAGATGTGGGCATCGGCCTAAGTTTAGTTAACACAGGCACGAGGAGCACCCTTATCCGGCCGCAGGGGGAATTCATTGTGGATATCACATGGGCGAATCCCCCTGCGATGAGCAGGATTAGTGGATGGCGGGTGACGGACCAAGAGACTTTGTTAGATCATCTGTGTATTGAGATGAAAGTGGACGTCACCCGTCACGGGGTGCTCCGTTATGCTCACAAGGAAGGAGATAAACCCTCGAAGAGATGGGCTCTCAGGAAAATGGATGCGGACAGACTGATGGCTGCAGTCGCCTCCGCGACCTGACCTGGCACAGAGATGCCAGAAGACATACAGAGCTGGGTCGACTGGCTCGGGGACGTCATGACCAGAGCGTGTGACGCAGCAATGCCCCGAGCCAAATTCAGGCCGTGCCGTGCGGCATACTGGTGGTGTGATGAAATTGCCGAACAGAGACGGATCACCACCAGGGTCAGACGCCGATTTACGCGGGCAAGACGGCGCTGCCTGGAGGAGGCGACAACTGAAGCGTACGCGGATTACAGGTATGAGCGTAATGCCCTCAGTGCGGCCATCAGAGTGACCAAGGCTAGAGCGTGGGATGAACATCTTCTCACGCTCAATTCGGACCCGTGGGGGCGCCCTTATAAGTCAGTTATGAACAAACTAAGAAATTGGGCGTCCCCCGCGACGGAATCCCACCTCGACTCGAGCCCCAGGAATTAGAAAATACTCTAGACAAGATCTTCCCCGCTGGAATCCCCCATCAACCGGGGGAACCGGCGGAATGGAGAGACAACTTGAAGATCTCGAGGGAAGAAATGTCCGGGATAATCAAGAGACTCAGGTCCCGGGGAAACAAAGCCCCGGGACCTGATCGTATTTTCGGACAAGTATGTGTCCAAGCCTTGGCCGCAGAGTCTGTCCGCATTCATGCGGCAGTTATTTACGGACTGTCTGCGGGAGCGAGAATTCCCCCCAGTCTGGGAGAGGGCCAATTTGGTCCTCATCCCCAAGGGGGGCAGAGTTGCGGGGACCCCTCCTGCACACCGGCCAATCTGCCTGCTGGACGAGGCGGGTAAGTTGCTGGAACAAGTGATAGCAAATGTAACGCACAAACGTCAAGTCCGAGGTGGAGGCGAATCCCACATAACCCCTGTTCCCTTTCCCGAGGGGCAGGGGTACGCGTAAAGCATTTTCCACACATAAAAAAAGGCAGTTACAACAATCGGAACGCAACCCGTGTCGCCGTGTGCATAAAAGTGTCTAAGGATATCTTAATTGGAAAGCACCCATTATTAAAATTTCGACCCTTTTCGGGTCATCTTCAAAAATTAACACAGTTCGACGAAAACTATATAATACAAAGGAAAAATTAAATTAAAATTGACAAAGAATTGTGAATATATGAGAAATGGGATAACAGAAGAATAGATAATTCAGGAAAACGCACCTTATGATCAATTAAAACAAGAGTTTGTGTATGGTCAGCGACATCGAGTCCTCCCAAACGACCCCGAGAGAGTCACCTCACAAACGTTCCCACACGAAATGATGGAGAGGGATAAGCAATGCAGGTGCATAATATGCCTATGTTGATAATGAGTTGGTCAATAAATATAAAATCAACGTACAGGAACTAAAAAGAGGCAGAACAATAGTTTAAATTTGCAAAGTGACATGGACAATTTAGATGGAAGATATATTCCGATTTTAGACAGCATGACGAAAGTTTGAAATTTACAATTCATTTTATTTTATCTTCAATTTATGTAATAATATTGTTATAATTTATTACACCTCTGAAGGGTTTCCTTTGTGTATGTCAATACGACTTTTATTCGATATCAATGTGTATACATCACTGATCCGCATTGCTGTTTTATAATTTGACTTTTGTATCATTTATTATTCGCTGTCTGTTGTGTACGTTGGCTTCCGCGACTTCTCTCGCGCGCTTCGAGATGAATTTTGGTAAGTCACCGTTTTTTAGTTCCTGTATGTTAATTTTATATTTATTGACTAAGTCAAGTTTTTATTAACATAGGGATATTATGCACTTGCATTGCATATCCCTCTCCATCATTTCGTGTGAGAACGTTTGTGAGGTGACTCTCTCGGGGTCGTTTGGGGAGGGCGATGGAGCAACATCGCGTTCATCACTACCTTGTGAGGGTCATAAGGGCATACTTTCGGGACAGGTAATTGGAGTACCGGAATAGGGAAGGACTCCAATGCAGGAGGGGGATGTCTTGCGGGGTCCCGCAGGGGTCAGTACTACTACCGGGAGATATAGCATCCCACTATCCAGATGGGCCCCCATTCAACCGCAACATATCCCCACCACGCATCTAATTTTCTGCAGGGAGGGGAGTTGATCTCCTTCCGCCAAGTGGCAGTCTTGTGGAACCCTATTCATTAGTAGCCCAACATGGGTGTCCCTCTGGGACTCGATAGGGTTCCGCGGCCAGCCCCAAACCACACCCGCCTTGCATAAGGGTCTGTACAAATAGATCCTGTGCTCGGCGGGCGTGGTTCAAGTTCGCTTCAAGGAGGCTGACGGTCATGCTTAGTTCTTTCCGTCAGCCTCCTCCTGGACCACATCCATCGGCTCGTGGGCCTTTTCAGGCTCCTGCTTTTTGCCCGTTTTTGGGCTGACATTCTTCATCGGAGGTGCCTCCTTTCCAGCCGTTGCCGTCGTACTCTTGGGGCGACGGCTCTGTGCTGGTTCGGAGACCCTCTTCTTATTCTCTGAGAATAGGGGCCTCTCCCCCATGCCCCTCTTTCGAACTCTTCTCATTACTTTCTGAGGCCGTTTGGCTTCCTCCACTCTTCCTTTGGCCCTTATTCTTAGGAGGGGAGCAATTAGCGCTTCCCATCCTGTGCGCAGCGGGTTTCTTCGCTTCTGCGCATAGGGCACATTTGGAGGGGCTCTTGCAGTCTCTTGCTAGATGTCCCTACTCACCACAGTTGTAACAGACGTTCCTCCTGTCTTTGCTGCTTGTGCAGCTTCCTTGCACGTGACCCCTCCCCATGCATTTATAGCATTGGAGGGGTCCTTCCTTAAGGAGTTCCACTCCCGCTTGCAGCCATCCAAACTGTACCTTGCCCTTGGCAAGTATCCTCTGTGCCGCTGCAAGTGGGCACCTCATCCACACTGAGCCCATTGCTTTGGCGGAGAATCGGATGGGCCCAACTTTACCCTCGTCGGGCCCGCATCCGCCAAACTCAGCCATCTTGCTGCGGACCTCCTCCTCCGATGTTGCCTCGTCGAGGCCCCGCAGACGCAGCTCAGTCGTCTTTACCGGCCGGGCCACCTTGACCCTCATTACGTCTGCGAGTGCCTCTCTAAGGCGGGCGGCAAATTGATCCGCCTTTCCCCCCCAATTTTCCCTGGTGATCTCATACACCATAGATCTCATCCCGTCGCCCCTTTATGGGCCATCACCCGGGGGATGCCGAAATCTGCCAGGTTGATTTTGTCCCTGGCCTTGAGGATCGCCTCCTTGTACCCACCAGGTGGGCACGTGAGGGTGACCGCTGCTGACCGCATCGCCCTCTTCTTCCCTAAGTTGCCCTCGTTAGGCTTCTTCCTCTCCTCAACGCCTTTAGCCCTCTTCTCGATAGGGGGGAGGACGAGGCGGCCTGTTTCCCTTGCTTGGCTTTGCGGGATAACTGTGGTTTCCCCTCTTTCTTTGCAGCACTCTTCTCCCGTCTCCCGACCACCTTGGCCCAGGTAGACTCCTGGACTTCCGCCGGTCGGGGAGGGACGCTGGTCAAGTTGCTGCCAGGCGCTGGGGCGGGTATCATCTTCCCCTTGAGGAGGTCTTCCCTCGGACGCTGTGGCTTCGGTGCTTCCGTAGCAGCAGCGTCCTTCTTCCCCTTATTCCCTTTGCTCTTCTTGTCCTTCTCGGTCCCCGTCTTTGCCACTTGGTTGCCGGCTTCCACCTGCATCTCTTTACGTGGTTCAGGGCGGTTGGCTGGCCCTTGTGTCTCGGCGGGGTTGAGTACCGAGATTGAAGGAGGAGGGACTTCCTGCTTACTGAGCGGGAGGGCTCTTGTAGGGGGTTTCTTTCCCCTTGTGATGTTCTCTCTCTCCTTAAGTAGACGTTGGATCTAGGATGAGAGGTCATCGTAGATCTTCTTTTCCTCCTCCGTCTGAATCCCGGGAGGGTAGTATTCTCCCATTGCCTTTATTGGGGGCCTCATCGGCGTCGGTGGGAGGACCTCTCTCTCCTCTGCTTCGATTTCCATCGGAGTCCCCTCATTCAAGTCCCCTCATTCAAGGAGCGGTGAGGCTTCCCCCGTGTCTGAGGCTTTTCGTGGGCCTGCATTTCCACTCGCGCAGGCGTATCAGGAAGAGTGTTCATCCTCTTCTGTTCCAATTCCTTGAATTGAATACTCTCTTCACCTTAAGGTGGAGCTTTGAGTTCTCCACCTTCAAGGCACGGACCAGCTTTCGTAGCTGCTCAGCCGATCCGTCCTCCTTTCCAATGACTCTGGCTGGGACCCTCTCGCTGAATACCGTTACGGCCGCCTGCAAGTAGCTGGTGGCCTCTTTGATTTTTGCTTGGATAGTGCCCTTCAGTCCTTACTTCGACCTCACGACAGCCTTCATCAGCGTCCGGGTATGCTTCAGACCCTCTGCTGCGACGTCGAGGTTCGGAGCGATCCTGAGATCGTCCGTATACTCCAATGCCAATGTTTGCTTTCTTTGGAAGGCTTTGGAATTCTCCAGGGTCATTGTAGGATCTAGAACGGCCCTTTCATCCTCCTCCGCCTCTCGTAATGCTCGCTCCGCCCTTTTCTTTTCAGCCAGTCTGTACTGGTACGTTGTCTCCGGGCGTCCCCTTCCTCTCATCCTCTTCTTGGAGGGACAGAGAATCTCCTCTGCCTCCGAATATAAAGATTCGGTATTTCCCTCCACATCCGCTAGAGGTTCTTCCTCTCTTGCCAGGGTCGGTTCCTTAGATGGTCCTGGAACCGGTTCTCCAGACAGTCCGGCAATTGCAATTGCAGGATCCTGCACTGCCATTGTCTTGTACCTGGGTCCTGTTTTTTTTTATTCATTCCCGCGCGCGCCCTTGTGGATACGCCTCCACTGGCCTGCTCTTCAATAACGTGTATTGGTGACACGTTAGAAGATTTGGAAGTTCCCACTTCCATATCTTCCTCCTCCCTTTTAGTTATGTATTTGGAATTGAGTTTGTTAGACATTTCATAAGAAAGTATCCCACGACCCGCCACGGCTCCGCCACCTGGGTATACCCTCACCGGCCGGGAGGCGTCCCGAAACATGACCAGCAACGCCCCACCGACCGGGCTCCAAGTTCCCCCGGAGCGGTGGCGTATGGCACTGGCCGGATGGAACATCCCCGGCGCAGGTTTCCAGCCCCTTACTGGCCCACGGGAGTTTTGACGCTCCCGTGGGTTTTCGGGGGTTTCGAGTCTCCGACCTCTCGGACACCGTGACAAGCGACGCCACTCGGGGGGCCATGGACGCTTCGGACAGGGTCGCCGCTCCCCGGCCCTGCCCTACACGCCATTGCGACCAGCACATCTATCGGTGAGAGACACCTTCCACCGGCCGGCTACTTCGGAAGGGGAAACGGTCGCGACCAGCCGGTGGTACCTACACCAGCCGCCGCTGGACCCAGGCCTCGGAATATGTCCGAGCGGCCCCAGCGGCGGCCGTCCCCAGGACGCTGGGACGAGGATCGAGGTTTTCACCCAGCACTCGGAGACGTAAAACACCGCCATTCTCGACCCGAGCCCGGAATACGTCCGGGTGGCCCGGGAGTGGCCGTCCCCGGGACGTTGGGACGAGGGCAAGCCCTCTGACCAGCACCCGGAGACGCTAAACACCCGCCTCCGGACCCCGACCTCGGATTACGTCCGAGCGGCTCCGGAGGCCGTCCATGGGACACTTTGACGAGGGGAGCCCCCCAGCCAGCACTCATAGACGTAAAACACCGCCGTCCCGCGGCCCGAGCACGGAAAACGTTCGAGTGAACGCAGGAACGCGGCCGTCCCCGGGACCCTGGGACGAGGGCTGAACCCTCCATCCAGCACCCGGAGAGCATGCTCTCCGCTGCCCCCGACCCCGCCTCGGCAACGTCCGTGCGGCTCGGAGACGGCCCAGGCCGGCAGTCCGGAACTTCCGGGTGTCTGCATATCTGCAGACAGAACCTGCCGACCCGTCACCTCCCCCTCTATGCGCGTACGTCGGGACCACGTCCCGCCTCCATTTGCACATAGACAGGGAGGCCCGTCTTTGTGGAACGCCGCTTCCTCCCCATGCCAGAGCGCGAGCAACATCGCGGATGATTCCTCGCCGCCACCCCGCCCCCAGACACAAGAGGGGCCGACACCCATACCCTCCCCCAGCGGCCCCCGCCGCAACATCCCACCCCATGAACCCCCCCCCCGAAACGATACACCCCGAAGCTAACTCCGAAATGCACCCTCCGGACGATCCCCAAGACGGAATCCCGCGGCCAAGCCGCAAAGGGGGAAGACTCCCCCGGCCGAGCCTAGGCCCGTGTAACCCCCCTAACACGGTGGGAGAGTAGACCTCTCCCTAACGGTGCCGTGTCACTGGTCGTTTATATTCCGGGTCGCCATCCCTTACCACATACGACCCGAAGCTCTCCGGGGAAGTGGGCCTCGTCCCCCCAAACTGGTAGGGCTCCCCAAGACTCGGGGACGAGCTCTCCGTGGCTCGGGGAGCGTTGTACCTCTTAAACTGAGGTACGAGCTGCTCTAAGCACCCGATCCTCCAGCCGATCGGGTGATCTCCCCCACCACGTCAAGGTGGCGGCTTACGGGGGAGTGCCGTAACTGCCTACACAACGCTACACATCCGTACTCTACTCGAGGGCTACTAATCAGCTTTGTGTAAATATTGTTTTCTAGGGACAATGAAATACTACTAACTACGACGACTATAAAGAAATGGTTGGCATTTTTCTTTTTTTTATTCACGTTTTTTATTCAAAAGACTGAAAAAGAATATTAAATGAAAAATTAAATATGAACAATAAAAATATCAAAAGTATCATTGAAGTAATTCGAATTTTCTTGTATTATAATAAATTTTTGTATGATACATTTTTTTATTATATTTAATTAGTAAAATAAAATCAATTGTTTCTTTTGTATATTTGCAGGTTAGGTATTTTATTATTGATTGAATTTTTATTCATATGTATATATTAATATAATATTATGCATATCTATATCTATATACGTTAATAATTTTGTATCGAATTATTTACAGACTAATTACACAAATTTTACATGTATAACATGGTTTTTACTTTTGCCGAATGGAGAAGAACTGTATAAACATGTTTGCTTTGAGGGAAAAACTATTTATTCGAATGAGGGCATTATTTATTGTTTGAATAATGATAATTTTTCAAATGAAGAAACTCTCATCGAATTTGATCATAGTAATGTTATCTCAGATGATCATGATGATATTAATGAAGAGCGAGAGCCAGATATCCCTCAAGTAAAACATATACTACATCTAAAAAACCTAACAATAATGGTAACTTCTTTTTAATTTATTTATATACTGTGACGTTGTCGTCACGACGCGCGTCCCTCCAGCCGAAATCGTGGGGCAAGGGCCGAGCGGCCGCGCCACGCGAGAGAGAGGAGAGCACGAGAGCCACCGATTTTCCCCGGAGAGACGGCTTGCGAGACCGAAATTATATTTATTAATTCGCGTTTATTTTTATATTTTTTTTCATACACGGAGCCTTATCGAGAGGACAAAGCCAAATAACAACGGCGAAATAGAGAGCATCAAAAACATAGCCGGCAACCTTGGAGGGACATAAAAACCGTCCGGAGCCACAGTATTTACAAAATTGGGAAGTCGGCCAATTCAAGGACGCGGCCGTTACAGCGCAGAGCGCGCAAATCTTCAAGGCCGGGCAGCGACGTACACCGAAAGGGCGAGGAAGTCACCCCGGATCCACGAGGGCGGATCTTATCGAGCTGCAGTTCAGCGGGGCCGAAAATTGATCCCGACCACCCCTCCGGATATTACGAGGCCCAAGGACCGGCGAAACTACCGAGGACAAGGCGTAATGAGCGTCAACAATAATTGTCGCGAATTACCGATAAGAGCGCTGTCGCCCTAAGTACGGCCGTGCGTAAACCGCGCGACAACGATAAGTCGTGCAGCGCGGTAATTGGGTGGGCGTCCGCGCAACCCCTTTCGCGCAAGATTGAGTACCGATATCGATTCGGGGCGGTAGATCCTAGACTCTTGTGCTGCCTGTCGTACGTGTTGCGTGCCCGCTCCCGAGCGACAGCTTATCTCGAGGCTACCGAGATTCCAAAGTTCCGAGGACGCAAAGGTGTCCAGGAGGAGAGATTATCTATCAATGAGGTCACCCGTATACGCAATATTAATTACGTCTTGCATGTCCGAGCCTTAGCCATTCTGACGTCGTCGCGAGTTTTTGGTGTGTAACTTAGATTAAAGGAATTCGCGAGGGCTCTGCCCGACCTTTGGTGCTTTAGTGTTTGCGAGCGATCGACGTCAAGTGGCGAGAGCTTCCGAGACCATCAGTCAGTCAATTAAATTACGCGTTATTAGCGTCTCTCCGGGATTCGGTCGGGTTACGTATCGCGACTGTACGTTGTCGCGTCTTTGTATAATTGCGTCGTGTGATCGAAAGAGTGTCATTGTCGTGTGAGCGTCTCATCGCGGAATTAATTCCGATCTGATTGAAGAGCGCTCGTGAAGAGAGTTCGCGTGAAGCATTTACGATAGTGAGAATATAGGATATTCGCGACCATCGACGAGAGAGTGCGAGTGTGAGAGAGATCACGCGAGAGCGCAAACGCGAAAGAGAGAGAGAGCGAAGTCCCGACCCCGTGCCGTCGGAAGACTATTGTATTGCGCCGCGAGAGACTATCTCGCTCTTATTGTTAAAAGTCTTAGGTTTCGTTAATGATTTTCGTCTTTTTATTATTATTCTTATTCCGCGTTACTATTGTGAGTCCATTATTTTCTTTTTTTTCTGTGAACTGTACAGTTACCGTTAATATTAAGCAAAGCACTAACTTCGTTTATTCCGATTGATATTGTTCCGTTATTTTATTATTATGTTTGTAATTTACAGTTACCGTTATTAGTAATCGAAGCAAGGACTTCATTATTTCCTCGAAAATATAAAGATTGCGTAAATAATAAATAAAAAACTGGTGCTGTTCCCATGACATTTAAATTTTTCGACCATATGGAAAATATTCTTGGTGATCGGAAGACTGTACAAGGTCAAAGTACTATATCATCAACTTTTGCTAATTGTAAGAAGAATCCAAAATCGAAATCAACTATACTGGCGCAAAGCAATACATTTATGGCGCAAAGCAATGCATTCATGGCCAAGGGCGTCCGCAGGATTTTCTCCAGGGGGGGCATCATTTATTGTTAAAATATTACTTCCAGAATACTTATATGATTTAAAATATATACACCTTTTGGTAAAAGCTTTCTCACCGCGACAAGATAGGTGTATGTTGAGAAAGATTTTCTTTTTGTTTATTTTTTAGTTTTGTTTATTAATTTTAAAAAAATTTTTTTAAATTTTTAATTTTTTTTATTTTGTTATTTTAATTTTTTTTTTGTTTTTATATTCTTGTATTTTTTTGTATTTTATTAATTTTATTTCTTACTAACTGTTTTTATTTGATTCCAGTAATTTTATTCAATTTTGATCAAACAAAAAACTAGTCTTCTGTCATCTTGACCAAATTTGTCTATCACTTGAATAATAAAGCTTTCTTCATTATTTGCAATTCTTTGTCTATGAACGCTTAACATGCAAAGACCACTGAGTCTGGATTCAGACATTGTTGAGCGCAACCATGTCTCGCCGTAAGGTGCTGAACGATCTTTCTATAGTTGCTGTCGTAACAGGCAACGATAATGATTTAAGAAGCACAGCTTGAATTGTAGGCACAAATTGGCAGCAGTAAGCATGTCCAGAGTAGATATCTCAGAGTCCTTTACTATCTTGTGCCATACAAGACCCTCATTAAGTAAGTCACCACTTTCATTAATTTTTGACAACAACTGCTTGCTCTGCTCACGGATCATAGTTTTGAAAGTGGAAGGATATAAACGAAAAAGGTTAAAAATACTTGAATTTTCTTCAGAAAATCTAACGCTTAGAACTTATAAGCGAATCTATATACGGTAAAAACAGGCTTAGTTTATAGTATTCTTTGGGATCTTCTGTGGCATAATTCGCTCTTTTAGTGCTTTTTGATACAATCCGTGGCATTTTTATCTCAATACCAATTGAGCAGCTGAATTTCTCGCATTCCGTAAAAATACTATCAAATTCATCCCGTTCTTCATAAAGAATAGAGATTAAACGTTTTATATGATTTTGACATTCAAGCAAATTTATTTGTTTATTTTGCAGTAGTACAGAAATTGGCTCTAATATTTCGGAATATTTTGACATTATAAATAGGCATAATAGAAATATCGGGCTAGTTGCGGCACAGTACAAACAATTAGCTTTTTGCTTACCATTAGTGGACCCTTCAGAAATTTCAAGCAATTTTTCCAATATTGTTCCGAAATTCTTTTTAAATAAACGAATAGATTTGTGCTTCTCGGTCCAGCGTGTTTCACAAAGCATAAGGATTGAAGGAACCAGTTGCCTTCAAATATTACTTTCCCTGAAAAATTTTATAATTTCTTTTATTGTACCTATAGTGTTTCTGACTTCACTTAATTCATGCAAATCATGGACAACTAGATTTAATCTGAGTGACGAGCAATGGACATAATGAATATTTGAGTATTTTCGTTGTTTTATACTCTTCACGCCATTTTCTTTTCCCGCCATTGCAGAGCATCCATCATACCCCTGCCCTACACAATATGCCATGTTTAAATTTAAGCTTTCGCATTTCATTAAAATAGCATCAGAAATAGATTGAGCAAATTAAATAGAAGTGGCCTCAGAGGGCACTCTTGTCTTACTCCCCTCCCAGTCCAGAACCTATCCCCTATCTCCTCTCCTATCCTTACTCTAAAACTTACCTCCCCTAATATATCCTCTTTGAAACTCTTCTTGTATGTTAATTTGCCATCTTCAAAATTGGCAAATCTAACGCCTAAAGACAGCTGTTCTACCCCAGCAATGTCACTGGTTTCATCTGCTAGAATTGAAAAGCATTTGGAGGCATTAGCTTTTGAAATAATATCATTTACTATTATGCTTTCACAAATTTCAATTATTTCATGTTCGGTTCTAACAAATGTATATTGCGCATTCCGTCCGCTTTTTTCCAAATGCTGTTTTAAAACCAAATCATCAGCTTGAATTCGGAACTTTAAAAGATCTTTGAAATTACCTTCATTTGACATTTTGCCACGAAGAGCCGTCACGAGTTCCGCAGAAAACTATTGTTCGTACAATCGAACCTAACTTTTCGCGGTTCTTTGTAATTAAATCTACTCTAGACTGGGAAATTACATTAGAAATGCTCTGTTTCTTGTTTTCTTTTATGGCCATCAAATTGGTTTCATCCGAAACAGCTTGTTTATGCCACTCAGACTGAATATGATTTCGTGCTGCTTCATTAAAATCATTATATTTCTTATATCCTTTTAAAATAAAAGAACTTTGAAATCCTCGACGAACCTTTTGCTTAAATAGGACACAAAATTTACACAAGGCACCGTCGGCAACTTCAGAATATGCCAGCCAAGGAGCATATGTATGTAACCATTCGAATCAAAAGTTTCTTTTTTCACCGATTTTTTTTTAAATTAAAATTTTTTTTCGGAACCCATGTATTCATAAAAACTTCAAGTTTTTCTTTACAAGATAAGTCTAAAGTAGCGCTAATATATCGTCTGATATCAAAAACGTTATTGTTAATGGCAATGTTGGATGAAACTGAAGAAATAATTGAAGCAGTAGAAGTAGAGGGAAGCGAAGATTCAATTTGAGACTCATCGCTTGTCTCTATCCTCGGTTTTTTAAAAAAGTTTCGTATATCCATATCCGCGAATATTTTATAATATATAATAATATTTAATATTTAAAAAAAAGCTATCAAGAAAACTTTCAAAAAGGTTTCTTCTTCTTCTTAATAATATATATTTTCTTTATTTGCTCAATTTATTATAATCTTATTTGTAAAAATAAGATAGGCGTTGATTAAATAAAACTAAAATTTTTTATTTTATTTTTGAAAAGCAATAAATTTGAAAAGCGAAATGAATTAAATTCGAGCAAGATAGAGAGAAAAGCATTAAAAAACTAAAATTCTATTGAAATCAGAAAAAGTATTTTTTTATGAATTAGAGCAGAGATCTCAGCAAGGCTGGTATAAATTTGTCCTTTCTTTATTCCAGTACTGACAATTGAACTCTTTGGTCCGATTCTGTGACTCACGCCTCACGCCTATTGCACCCCACTCACCTCTCGCACGTTAGCAACGAGTGTCCCCCACTCACCGCTCGCGATACGCGTAACTAAGGAGCACAGCGCTTCGTCTTTTGTCAGGAACGTCCGCATGTAAGAATACCTATATATAAGCGCTGTGCTCTTTACGATTAGTTACGCGTATCTGGCGACTCGTTGCTAATACGCGAGCAATGAGTTGGGGGGAATAAGCGTGAATCACTTAATCGGATCGAAATGTGGAAGTAAATCCCAGCACGTTTATTCAAAGAAAGAGTACAAACTTTTTGCTGATTCAAAATTCCAGGGGGGGGCAAATCTTGCCCCTCCCCCGGACGCCCATGTTCATGGCACAAAGCGATTCCTCAATTGGTGACGAAATTGGTGATGAATCACCAAGTACATCAAGTAGTGTAAGTGAAGTAAGTACTAATAGTACTAAGAGAAGAATTTATGAAGATCTATCAAAATCACACGAATTGAGTAAAAATAAACAAGCTATCGAAAAGATGACATTGTCAAATACAGAAACTGTATGTTCTATATCCGTAAGCAACACACAAAAGAGCAAACGCCCTCAATATGGCTCAGGGAGCAGAACAGCGGCAAATAAAATAGAATTAGAAAAACAATGGTTACAATATTTAAAGAATTTAACAGATAGAGATAAGATAAAAAAAGAAAAACTTATGATAAAAGAAAAGCAGAAGTGCAAATGAAAAAGAAATTGATATCATTAAAAGAAAGACAGTTAGATATAAAACAAAATATTGCTAAACGTAAGCAAGAAGAAGCTGAAGAATAGCATCGAGAGAAATTAAACATAGAAAAACAGAAATGTCGGTTGCTTAGAGAGTTATTGGAAACTCGTACTTTGTCTTATAGTAAGCGATTCAAGACTGATAGAGATAATTCATATGAAGAATGAAGAATGTGATAGTTACGTGCAATTTTTATTGTTGTTTTCGTTTTTTAAGTAAATTTTATTAAATATGTATGAAATTAGTTTTTCAACATTTGTTTCTAAGTCCCTTGCACAATATCAGGCAACAGGCAATAGGAACAGGAAATTGAAAATATCCACCAATAAGAGCAGGGAATAACATCTATGCCCTATTTCTTGTTCCTATTGCCTGTTGCCTGGCATTGTGCAAGAGACTATAGTCAGTTTCAAGCTAATATTTATAAATAATAAATAAATAAATGTGATCTGATGTTCTAGATGTCGGCCAATGGAGCCAAGCGCGAAAATTAATTTCTAATTTTTCGGAACAGTATCTCTTGGTTTGAGATCACTGAGTTCCATTTGATTAATTATCAATTAACCTCGTACTTACAATGGAAAAATAGGCGAGAAAAATATAGGTCCGAAAAGTCGCTGAAGCGGGAATTGAACCCGCGTCTTTCGCTTTCCGGGCGACTGCTCTTACCACTAAGCTATTCAGACCCTTTCGATCCTATATTTTTCATTTGCCTTCTAAATTAGATGTTTTTGTAAATAACGCCATGATTAGGCCCAGGCGTAAACTTAAGAAAATATATTTTTTTTTATTTAATCGGCTCTCAATATTAATAAATAATAAATAAATAAATGTGATCTGATGTTCTAGATGTCGGCCAATGGAGCCAAGCGCGAAAATTAATTTCTAATTTTTCGGAACAGTATCTCTTGGTTTGAGATCACTGAGTTCCATTTGATTAATTATCAATTAACTTCGTACTTACAATGGAAAAATAGGCGAGAAAAATATAGGTCCGAAAAGTCGCTGAAGCGGGAATTGAACCCGCGTCTTTCGCTTTCCGGGCGACTGCTCTTACCACTAAGCTATTCAGACCCTTTCGATCCTATATTTTTCATTTGCCTTCTAAATTAGATGTTTTTGTAAATAACGCCATGATTAGGCCCAGGCGTAAACTTAAGAAAATATATTTTTTTTTATTTAATCGGCTCTCAATATTAATAAATAATAAATAAATAAATGTGATCTGATGTTCTAGATGGCGTTATTTACAAAAACATCTAATTTAGAAGGCAAATGAAAAATATAGGATCGAAAGGGTCTGAATAGCTTAGTGGTAAGAGCAGTCGCCCGGAAAGCGAAAGACGCGGGTTCAATTCCCGCTTCAGCGACTTTTCGGACCTATATTTTTCTCGCCTATTTTTCCATTGTAAGTACGAGGTTAATTGATAATTAATCAAATGGAACTCAGTGATCTCAAACCAAGAGATACTGTTCCGAAAAATTAGAAATTAATTTTCGCGCTTGGCTCCATTGGCCGACATCTAGAACATCAGATCACATTTATTTATTTATTATTTATTAATATTGAGAGCCGATTAAATAAAAAAAAAATATATTTTCCTAATATTTATAGTTTTACGTAATAGTTTTATAATGCAGTCAGATAAACATACACCATTATCTGTTAGATGCATACCTAATTTTAAAAAGTTCGGTTTTAACAAATTGTTTAATATGGCGGTTTTATTTTGTTCCCGGAGGGTCTTGATTAATTCTATTTGACAGTATGCAACAATGATGTTTTTATTTCATTTATATTATTTTTAAAAAATTTTCTAACTTAAGAAATAAATATTTTTATATGCTAAAAAGTATTTCGTTGAAAAATGAGTACATGTATATATGGGCTTTTTGTTGCTATGAAGATTTTTATTTTTTGTCTGCTTTGAAGATTTTAATTTTTTGTTGTATAAAACGTACTCATTATATTGTACCTCATAAATAATACAATAAAAATATTCCTAAATAATTGAAAATAACTTTAAATATTTAGATTAATATAAATACTGCAACTTGTTTACTACATCATTTATTACAATAAGTATAATAAAAAAAGTAATGTTATAAAAATGAAAGTCATTAGACATCTAAGAGGTATTTAATTTTATATAAAGATATTTTGTAAAGGTTAGAAATGGTAGAAATAAATAAAAATACGTTTATCAAAATATATGAATTTTTCTTTGGTTTTATTTTAAAACTAAAAAGTAAATAGAAAAATTATAAATATGCAAAATCTTTAGAACTATTCTGGAAACAGCTCGTGGAACATCTGCATTCTTCGATCTATTTCATTTTTATGTCTATTAATATGTTGTAAATTGTTAATTTCATAATTGTCAATCGCGGCATTATCTTCAGGAAAGTCATTAATATCATTAGCAAAGAATTCGTTTTCATCATTTGTTTTTATAACAATATTATGTATAATACAAACGGCTGTTATTAATTTTGGTATGAACTGAATATCAAGTAATTCTAAAAATTACAAATGACGGAAACGTCCTTTCAAGTACCCGAACGCTCTCTCTACTGCCATCCGTGTTGAAGAACGCAAGAAATTGAATTCCGACTGTTGTGCAGTCAAATGTTCGTTGTCTCTAAAAGGTGGTACAAGCCATGATAGCGATGGATAGGCTGAATCTCCTATTATATTATGCACGTTTCATTAGGAAAAATGTTTTCCGTGTCGTTTTGAGCAGTATCATAGCATAATGACCTTCTTAAAACACGTGCATCGTGCAACGAACCTGGTTCTCCACAGTAAACATTTGTAAATTTCATATCTGGATCTACAACACCCTGTAACACGATAGAGAAAAATATTTTTCGATTGCAATAGTCTCTAGGATGATCAACAGGCTATCGAATTGCGATATGCGTACAGTCTATTGCTCCGATACACTTTTTTATACCTCGTTTTGCTTCAAATTTTTGGGAAGTCATGAGGATAGCGTCATTTCCCTCTGGCCACTTTATCTCTTCGTCCAGTCTTGATAATAGCCATTTTACAACATGATGTATTACACGAAAAATCGAGGATACAGATACATCAAATCTATCTCCCAAAGTTCGTAACGGCTCAGTATATGCGATATACCAAGAAATATAAGAAAACTCCACTCAGCAGAGATTTTACGCATACCAGAAGAATGAGATGGGATAAAACCACTTTGCCGCAACATGTCTATACAAATAAATATGACACATGCATTTTTACAGAATGTAAATAATATTTAAATACAATAATAATATTCAATCAATATACCTATTTGAAGATATGCTGTATGTCGCTGTAATCTAAAGTGCTCCTTGAATATAGTATCACTATATAAGTGGACAGTGTTGAGGAAGCCTTGAACTTTGCTACGTCTTCTTCCATGCATAAGAAGTTGATATAATGGAAACAATTATTATCTTTAGCTTCTTCGCTTGAAAAAGATGTATCAGATTCGTTAGAAGAGTTAGTGATTAGCTCATTGTCGTTGAAAACATTTGAACTTGAACTCGTTAAATTTAAACTATCAGAACTGGATGACAGATCTGCAGCAATCGCTATGATTATTTTATCTCTCTTCTCTGGTGACATTGTATATATTATTTTTAATATTATATCTGTGAAACAAATAATAAATAGGTTTAAATAATATTAAATAGTAGATAGATTTTGCTAAAATAAATTATTATTAATAATTATTTATTTTAGCAAAATTATTAATAATTATTAATAATTATTTATTTTAGCAAAATTATTAATAATTATTAATAATAATATAAATCATAAATAATTATTAATATATTAATTATACACAAGATTAAACGCAACATTAAAAAAAATAAAATGTTAAAATACTTATTATTTTCTACTCGAGTCTCAAAAATATTTTTGGAATATTTATATCTACTAGATTGAAACGCAGTTCATCGCCATGGATTAAAAAATATCAAGACATGGACATGATTATGAAAAATCCTAACTCTACTCAAGCACATTAGTACACACTTTGTTCCAATAAAATCGTGCACATCGCTACACTTTGTGCCTTCCTATGTATGTATGTGTTAAGCTGTGTTAAGTAATTGGAAAGCACTTAATAAACAACGGTTATCATGCAAGACCACGTCATTCTTTTATTTTCTAACATTGTATTTAACTTATTGGCTCTTATTAGCCCTCGTTTGAAGTAATTTTGATCCTTACAGAGCCTTTTATTTATTGATTTGTATAGATTATATTGTTGTTATTTAATCAAGTAGAGACGGTGGATTGTAATTATCAAGTGAATTTTATTTGGAACACAAAATTACACGTGCGTGCTATACGATAGCTCAAGTGTGAGTGAGCTTGCTTTTGGGCGGAAGGATATTGGAGCGGCAGGATATTGGATACGAGAGCGCATGATCAGTTGGTCGATCTAGATTATTCGGGGATAATCGATGGCTTTCGATAGCTTTCGTCACGTCCGTCGAACCTGCCGTCGTAAGGCATATACAATAGGATTATTCGTATCTTTATTTCTCTCGCTCAAGCTCTCTTTCTCACTCGCTCGTATCACGCGTATTTACATACATTTGTTCGACCTACATGCTAACAGTCCTGTAGTACGAATAAACGTACTTATTTAACACTCCCCTCGTTTATGTGCTTCAGGTCACTGATACAAAGTTTTGATTTGATATTATGAAAACGGTTTCTTGGCAGAGCTTTTGTGAACAAATCTGCCAGTTGGTTTTTGGTACATACATACTCAATGTCTATGACATTGTTTTCAACCTTTTCTCTAATGAAATAAAACTTAATATCTATATGCTTGGTTCTTTTATGAAATTCAGGATGTTTTATTAACTTGATACTGCTTTGATTGTTGATGTAAAGTTTTGTAGGAGAGATAATTTACAATCTAAATCATTTAGTAGTTGACGAAGCCACACTGCTTTCTTTGCTGCCTGTGCGGCTGCAACATATTCTGCTTCCGTTGTGCTGAGTGTGACTAATTTCTGTCTTTGTGAGAACCATGTAACTGGCATGTTGCCTATTTTAAAGATATACCCCGACGTTGATCTCCGAGTATCGATGTCTCCAACAAAATCGGCATCGGAATAACCAATTAACAATTCGTTATTATCGTGACTTTCGACGGACGTTTTGTTCGTCCGTCACAGGGGCGGAGTCGCCCGATCGAGAGAGGATTTAGGAGCACTCTCTTCGGGAGAAAGGGCTATATTTGGTTGGCGTGCGACGACCTTTTCGTCGTCTCGCGTGTAGTTAGAATTTAAGTAATTGCTATGCGGAAGGGTTGAAGTGAGCGGCCACCGGCTACCCATGTGCAGGAAGAAACGACTTCCGGGACGACGACCAGACTGGAGGAGTGAACGACCTGGGCAGAAGCGGCACGTGCGGAGACGCCCGATCAAGTAAGATCCTTAATTAAAAGAATACGATGAATATCGAGTAAGGGCCCGTTACTGCCGGACAATAATTTGCAGCCTCGGTAAGCGGAACACGGCAGCTGAGCGGAGGAGACAATAGGCGCCGACATCCCAAGGCAGGGATGCTCACTCCGATGGGACTCCAGGAGTCACCGTCCCGAGGCAATCGTAGGGACCGCCGGAGATTGATCACCTCACGACGCGTCCAACACAATCGACCGTATTAATACAGCAGGAAAGGAGAGGTCAACCGGAACATGCAAGCGAGCGGCCACAGTATAAATCCGCTTCAGCAATAACGAAACGCTGCCGAGAGTTGAAATTACCCGGAGTAACGAGAGCCCAGGGAAGCAGAAGAATCGTTACGGATCTCACATCGATTATCTATCAGGACCGGCGCGCGCAGTGCCGGAGAGCAACCTGCGCGCGCAACAGCTGAGTCGGAGGCTACCGGTGTGCCACGGGCCCATCATCGTTCACTGTTCGACCGGACGGCATCTAACGAGCCTCGAGGGACACCGACGGGTCACAGCGCATATTTCTTGTAAGGCCGCCACTTCGACTGTTCGGTAAGAGCGAATCCGGCGGGGACCCGTGTCTCGATTGGACGGGAATTAGTGAAGCATGTGTTTAGTCTACCGAGAATTATAGTTACCGAGCACGAGAGTGTGCAAGAGACACGGCGCCCGTACCGAGATTCGCCATAGTAATAAGAATTCGCCGCCCCTCTCTCTCCGGGGACCGCCGTACCACGTCGAGAGTCCTATATGTATCGTTCGATTAATTGTTAGTCTTCGTCGATGTTAAAAGTAATAAGTGATTAACTTTTGTACTCCCGAAGGATCGATTGTTGTGCAATCGTTCGGGGTAGAGTCATTCTCCCGTATATTAGCGTATCATGTATTGTCGTCTCGGGATGTAATTTGAGATGTCTGTTTCTTCCGCCGGGAGAGACATATATTGAATAACCAAGGTTCTCGTTTTTGATGAAAGTTTACCGAGGATTTGTAAACGTATTATACGAGTGGCTATTATTTAAATGTATATTAACTTTTATTTATTACTTCTCGAATCATTGACCCCCTCGCTCTCCTGTTCCCCGGAACTCCGATCACGATATCGTTTTAGAGAAAAATCCCGCCCCTCTGCCGATTCTCGAGCTGAGTTACCGAGTTAATGTTTTGTGCGGTGTGGCCTAACCACACCTGGCGCCCAATAGACAATTTTGACTATATTATAGCTGTGACTGCCGAAATAAAGAGCGACTTAGTTGCACGGAATTGAGAAAAGAAAAACCGTCGCAACTTATTTGAGTAACGACTAACAACGTTGACCGCATAAGCAATATCGGGCCTCGTGACTAAAGCAAGAAACGTGAGAGATCCTACTGCTTCTCTATACGGTACGTTGACAATCTCTTGGTCCTTTGAATCAATTTCTGTTTGAATCGCATGAAGATCCGTGAGCACGCTTACGGTATTTGCATTAGTCATTCCGAATTTCTTAATTATCTGTGACGTGTATGCGCTTTGGTTAATAAATAACATTTTGTTTACTCGATCGCGTACAATTTGCATACCTATGAATGAACTAACATCGCTTGTGGTTAAATCAAACGCTTTTCTTAATTTTTCCAGGACTAACTTAATCGCGTTTTTGAAACTGCTTACAATTAATCCGTCGTCGACAAATAGTACAAGATATAGTATGTTTTTATTTATAACAGCACAATATATACATTTATCAGCTTTACTTTCTTTGAATTTACAGTTACTAAGAAATGCGTGGAATTTCTGGTTCCAGCAACGCGGAGCTTGTTTGAGTTCATATAAAGATTTGTTTAACTTACAGACTGACGTGTCAGAAATACCTGGTCCTTTTAGCCCCTCGGGTGCCTCCATGTACATTGTTTTCTTTAGCTCGCCATACAGGAACGCAGTTCTCACGTCAAACTGCGTTATTTCCAGGTCTCTGTGTGTTGCTAGGGCTGACAGCACTGTCAGGGAATCATACCGTGCTACTGGTGCGAACGTTTCTCCAAAGTCCGTCCCAAATTGTTGCTGGAAACCGCGTGCACAAAGTCTTGCTTTGTATTTCAAGACTTTACTTCCTGAATCCTGAAGGACCTTAAAGACCCATTTCGAACTGATAACTTTCTGCCCATCCGTTCTCAAGACTTGAGTCTAAGTGGCGTTTTGTTTGTGAGCTTCTAGCTTGTCCTCGATGGCCTGTTTCCATTTATCTGAGTCTTTTCCTGTGATGGCCTCCTGAAATGTTTCGGGTATTAAATGTTGTGCAAAATTTAATTCATACTTTGTCGGAGGACGAATTGTGGCTCTGTCGCGAAGCGATCTGATCAGAGTTGAGAAGGTGTCTGACTCCGGGCTTTCGGAATCCTCTATTTCCGCCTCGGATTCGTTCGAGCTTATTGCCAGGACGTCTCCCGCGTCTTCAGCCTCTCCTCCATTTTCCGTCTCCTTGTTAGTTAAGCATACTCCAGGATTAACGCTAAACTCCTTGTTCTTCATTTGGCAGTTACTCTTGTTGAAGACGACATCTTTCGTTATTGTTATTTTGTTCGTTTAAGGATCCCATAGTCTGTAGTTTGAAGATTCCGCCTGATAACCCACTAGTATCAGTTTCTTCGACTTCCTGTCCATTTTGTGTCGAAATTGTTTGTTGATATGTGCATACGCTTCCAAGCCAAAAATTCTGACGTGCGATAAGTCTGGTTTCTTGTTGTGCCACTTTTCGTATGGAGTTACTTCTTTTTCCTTTTTTATTAATGTCCGATTTAGGATGTATACTGCAGTGTTGACTGCTTCCGCTCACAGTTTAGTCGGTAGGCTCCTGGCATGTATCATCGACGGAGCACTCTCTACGGTCGTACGATTTTCACGTTCGGCCTTCCTGTTTTGCTCGAGAGTGTACGGTGCTGTATTCTCCATGATAATACCATATTTCTTCAAGTAATTTTCCATCTGGTGGTTGACATATTCTCTGCCGTTGTCTGCTCTTACGGTTTTTATGCTGTGTCCGTATTTATTCTTCATTATCTCGTTAAATTCCGCGAATTTCTCTAGCACGTCTGATTTATGCTTCATGAAGTAAATTGTCCTGTAGTCTGTGGCTTCGTCGATGAATAGTATATAGAATCTGGCTCCTCCGATGGATGTTTCAGAGAACGGGCCGCACACGTCCGTGTGAATTAGTTCACCAGGCGTCCATCTCTCTTTACCGATGTTTTTCTTGTCAAATTTTAGTTTGTGGGATTTGCCAAATTGACAGGATTCACAGAAGAAATCCTTGTTGCTGGATATTTTAACTCCTTGTACTGTTTTGCTTGCCTGTTTAAGCTGCTTCGCATTAATGTGTCCTAGTCGCTCGTGCCAAATTTGCAGCGTGGTGGCTGTCACGTTTGCTTCGTTTCCAGCGTCTTGATCACTTGTAACGACCTTGAAAAGAAGTCTGTATATGTCGTTTGTGTCTGTTTGTAACCAACAGCTTGAGCCTTGTTTTCTTTCTTGAGGATGACAGTGTGTTCGTTAAAAATTATCCGGAAGCCCTTCTTAACACACGCACCGACCGAAAATAAATTCTTCTGAATTTGAGGTACATACAAGACGTCGTTAATTCTTGATCTTTGCGATTTTCCGTTGATGAATTTATTAATAATTACAATGCCTCTTCCGTTCACTTTACACTGTTTGCCGTCGCCTAATGACACCGCTTCATCACATACTGGTTTAAAGTTTATAAGCCACTCTCGCCGATTTGTCATGTGGCAAGATGCGCCACTGTCGGTGATCCAAATGTCCTTCATATCCATAGACATTATTTCTTCAATTTCATTGATGGAACGACTACTACTTGACGACTCACGATCCTTTTTCGATAATGCAGTAAACGCACAATTGTCGCTGTTTTTCTTTCCTGACTCGTACTGCTTGTTTCTTTTCATCTTGTAGCAATCGCGCGCAAAATATCCTTTCTTTCTACAATAAAAAAAACATTCGACAGGCGACTTCGCATTCCGATCGTTTTTCTTTTTACTTTTTCCGTCTTGTTCGGCACGCGCGGCACTGTTTCTTTTTTTGCTCACACTTAAGGCAGAGAGAGCACTCGTGGCATTGTCTTCTTCCGACATCCGATTCTCTTCTTTAATTAATCTTTTTAGTAACACTCCAATCTTCTGTTCCGTCACCGGCACGCTGTCCCACGCCGTGACCAGTGTGCTATATTTCGGATGCAATATCCAAGTATTTTTGCCATTATATGCGTTTCATTTATATCTTGTCCGGCGTCCTTGAGTTGACTGGTTAATTTTTGTACGTTAGTCACATGCTGTATCACCGTATCCTCTGATTTCATCCGGTATTTATGATACCTCTGGAGCAACAGCAATTTGCTCGAGGCTGACCGTTGTTCGTAGATGCTAGTCAGAGTATTCTACATGTCTTTTGCCGTCGTACATGTCGTTAGTCCTCTCAACTACTCTCTCTCCAACGATAACGCGATCAAGCTCATGGCCTTCGCGTTTTCTTTTATCCATGCCTTGACTGCTGCGTTGGCTCCGTTTCCCGCCGGTCTCTCTCTCGTGCCGTCTATCACATGCTCCAAGCCGTGAGCGACGAGTAATTGTTTAATTTCAAATTTCCATGTTTGAAAGTCTGAGCCACCGAATTTTGCAATCCCTTTCGCAAGAATTTCCAATGCCATTGCACCACTCACTTACACGTGTCTCACCACAGGAAATAAAATTATCTCGCTCTTTTAAGTCTGATTGTCCAAGTCACTTTTTGCGTACCTTTGTAACCTTCTGTTATTTTATTCGCGCACTGTTGCGATGACCTGGGCCCATAATCTGTTGTTATTTAATAAAGTAGAGACGGCGGATTGTAATTATCAAGTGATTTTTATTTGGAACACAAGATTACACGTGTATGCTGTTCGATGGCTCAAGTGTCAGTGAGCTCGCTTTTGGGCGGAACGATATCGGAGTACGAGATTAGCGCATCAGATCGATCGGTCGATCTAGATTATTCGGGGATAATCGGTGGCTTTCGATAGCTTTCGTCACGTCCGTCGAACCTGCCGCCGTAAGGCATATATAATAGGATTATTCATATCTTTATTTTTCTCGTTCAAGCTCTCTCTTTCTCACTCGCTCGTATTACGCGTATTTACAAACATTCGTTCGACCTACATGCTAATGGTCCTGAAGCACGAATAAACGTACTTATTTAACATATACATATATATATTTTATGATTTATATTCCAAGTAAATGCCTGTTGCACAGAACAGCTATAATATAAACAAATCTTAAGTACGAAATTCTAGGAAGAAAAAAGAAGATAAAAAATTGCTGATTCATGTGGAGACATAAGACCGAAGGTTATTTAAATATTATGTTTTCGTTAATTTTCGATTTTAATCTCCGATATATATGTATACGTGTCTGAAGTTATTACGTTCGCGTAATTAGCCGAACACACGCATTTTTAAAATTTTAATCTTTAATAATAAATCTATTATCGTTGATACAAGTCGTTGATTCGAACATTATATATATTCCTGACAATCCGGAAATAATATTAAATAAAACTTTACAATACAGTGAAAGACACGTGAGAAGCATTTAGCTTTCTGTTTATATGTTGTCGAATTCATATAAACGCGAAAAAGAATGGCGATATAGGCAGAAGAAAAGAAAATCAAAGTAGATGCCAAGTAAGTGTAATGATGAGGAGAATAATGATGAGATAAACAGAACACCAAATGTTGAAAATGAGGATAGGATTAACTTTGAGCAACATGAGTTAAATATCAGTGAGCAATTTTTGAGTTCTCATAATTTAAAACTCCATCGAAAATAAATTTATATGCGAATCAATAATCAGTGATTGTGACATAAGCAGCGATGATAATAATATCATCCCTACTGATTCGTCAATTGTTAATCAACCATCTGTGCTACTTGGAATGGAACAGAAGATCCGCGACTGGGCAGTACGTAATCGAATCAATATAACACTCACTGCAATGACTGATTTACTGAATGTATTAAGAAATGAAGGCTACACGTTATTACCGAAGACTGCTGAAATCTTATTGGGGACAATGCATAGCAGGTCATTTAAAAAAATGCCAGGCATTAACAATATTGTAGGAGAATATACATATTTAGATATCAAAAAAGGCTTTAAAAATATTATCTCCCCGGATCATCCGGGCCGGATGTATATACTGAAGAAACTATTTCTCTCTTAATACATGTTGACGGAATGCAAGTTTATCACAGCTCTTCAAAACAAGTTTGGTCTATTGCTATGAAAGTTTATCATCCAAATTATATTGCCAAACCTTTTGTAGCAACAATTTATTGTGGAGATTCTAAACCTCTTTCTGTTGAAAATTATTTTTCTGATTTTGTAGTAGAAGTAAATGACTTAATTGAAAATGGAATAGAATTATACGGCAAAAACTACTCGATTAAAATCATGGCCATAGTGGCTGATTCTCCTGCCAGAGCATTTCTGAAGTGTTGTAAAGTATTTGGAATATTTTATGCTTGCGAAAGATGTACAACAAAAGGTACATTAGTAGGAATTGGAAGATCCAAGACACGAGTAAATCCTCAAATTGATGCTGAATTGCGTACGCGGTAATCGTTTGAAGAAAAACTTCAACGCGAGTATCACTATAAAAGTTGTAATTCGCCGATACTTTTAATGAAGAACGTTGATCCAATCAAGCAAGTTGTTTTGAAAGTTATGCATTTATTTTATTTGAATACATGAAATGGCTTTTGAATAAGTGGACATCAAGAAATGAAGCAACACGCATGAAATTGACTGATCTTACACATCTTCAAACTACAATGACACAATTGACCAGTGATATTCCGTGTGAATTTCAAAGAAAGAAATTTGATATGTATCATATCTCTCGATGGAAGGCATCACAGTTGAAGTTTATGCTCAATTATTGTGGAGCTGTAGAATTGAGAAACATCCTATCGAGCCAGTGTTGCCAAGTTAGGGGATTTCCCCCTAGATTTAGGGGTATTTTACCTGGTTTAGGTGAGAAATAGGGGGAAAAAATTTTTAGGAGATTTTTTAGGGGATTCTGAAGCTTTTTAGGATATTTTTTAGGGAATGCACATGCATGATTATACAAAGCCTGCGTTCCGAAATTCACTGCCAATACTGGAAATTTATAATTTACGTTACATATATTGTAGATTTTCAGTACTAACAGTGAGTTTCGGAACGCAGCCAAAATTAATACTACGAGTTCTCCAAACTCTAACCTAACCTAACCTTGCAACCGCAGGTCCGGGTGGAGAGGATGGTGACAGCCGGAGCCAGCAAAGAGCCAGCCAAGCAGCCGCCAAGCCCGTCTAAAGAGGAGAAGACGGCTGAAGGGGTTCCGAAAGGCCAGATCCGGGACCAGGGAAAGAGGTCAGCCGCTGCCGACTTCTTCTGAGGTAACTAAGTGACAGGAGACAAACAGTTACCGACAGCCGACGGTCGGTAACTAACCGACCCGAGGAAGAAGGACTTTACACGTCGAGCCTGACAACTTACCGACGGACGATAAGTGACCGACTGTAAAGTCAACACAAAAAACTTACCGACTTACCGACCGAGCACAGTCGGTAAGTGTACCGACACTCGGACTTACCATCAATGGTACTTACCATTGCGGAGACAAGCATATTATATTTAGTTCTTATTTAATCATTAATTATTATTAATTGCGATACAATTAAGTGTTTATTGAACTGTTAGCGGTTAGATATGATAAGCGCAAAAGATATAATATGTATTTAGAGTGTAAGACGCGTATGCGTGATTGTAGGAGGCGCAGGCGCAAGGAGCTCTCCATCATGCGGAGTGGGGGCTCACGGCTATAAAGGGAGAGCCGAGAGAGGGATCGAGGCTCTTGCTCTCGCGACCACCGACGTGGAAAGACGCATGAGTCAGTCGTGCAATATTAACCATAGAATACTTTATTTTATTTGTGCGGAATATTTTATTTTGTTTTTGGATGTGACGGGAGAGATTTAGTTTATATTAATTTTAAATAAATATTTTATATTTATAATATAAAACCGAGCTCGTTCATTTATCCATAAACGAAATCCTGTGCGTGGAGACGTCTTCGGTGAATCCTGGACAGGTCCTGACGCATAGACTGGAAGCTGCCACATCCTGGTGGTTCCTGTAACAGTAATTAATACGATTAATTATTAACGAAGTGTGTGACGCGAGTGTTGCGTCATTGCATATGACGAACAAAGGTGACAGTTGGATGACGTCATCTTGTGCCTTTGTCTCTGACAAAGGAAGCTACGCAGTAGCAGCGAGCAGTGAAGCAGTAAAGGTGCTCATCTGCAGAAGGGGTTCTCATCCTGAGGATCCAAAGGTCTTGTCTGAAGACAAGGTAAACTAAGTAGCAGTGGTGATCATCTGGAACAGGGGTTCTCATCCTGGGGATCCAGAGGTCCTGTCTGTGGACCAGGTAGACTACGCAGCAGCGGTACTCATCTGGTGAAGGGGTTCTCATTCTGGGGATCCAGAGATCTTGTCCGTGGTGTAGAGAAACGGACTGGCGACCGTGTTAAAGGTAGGAAAACTACCTAAACAACATAACTCCCGAACTCTTAAGACCCATCGTCCGGTCACAACCTAACCTAGCCTTTGACCAACGCAAGATTGCGTTATCGTATCGTCGTTTGTTGTGGATTTGCTTTGATCTTAAGACGGGGAAATCCCGAAGATATTGAAATAATATATTGTATATGAAAGGTATATATATATATGAAAGATGCCCAAAATCCAAAGTAAAAAAAACATATGTACAAAAGTATATTAAAAATTGGGAATTTTATCCTAATTTTAAAGGTAGGTTTTCGCCGAAATATATACATTTTCCATGAAGCTCAAGAATTGAGTTTATTCTCTACGTTTTTAATATATGTCGTTCTTTTTATTTGTTCCATGTATACAATATGGTCTTAATAAAATTTCATTAACACAATATATAGGGTGGTTGAAACCATCGCCTGACGGGGACTCAACCAATGCATTCTGTGTCTATTGCAAGACAATTCTTAAGGCTCATAAGAAAACTCTCCAAGATCATGGTATTTCGAAGAAACATATACAATGTGCAAAGAATCAGCAAATCGCTGCTGTTTTACCAAAGATCGATACATTCGCTAAAATAACTCTGTCTCAACAAAGAAAGATAGCTGAATTGAAAATCGCGACGTATGTAGCAGAACATTGTTCGATTAAAACTATCGATCATCTCTCAATAATGATAAAAAGTCTCGATGAAGAATCTCAAGTGCTGCAAGATATCAAGCTGCATCGCACAAAATGTTCTGCTCTTATCAATAACATCTTCTATTTAACGCCGTGTATTTTGGAAGAGTTATTAGAGGACATTAATCAGTCATATTTTTCGTTAATACTCGATGAATCTACTATGATTGATACCAAAAAAATCCGTTGCTTGATGATGCGCTATTTCAGCGAGTCGAAAAAAAAGATCGTCACAACATTTTATCGATTAATCGAAATAAAAGCTGGGACGTCGGATGCCATTGCGAAAGCAGTACTGCATCAATTGAAGACTGACGGTTTAAAGCCCGAAAAACTATTGGGTCTCTGTGTCGATGGAGCAAGCGTAAATGTAGGGCGGCATCATTCGGTCACAACAATATTGCGAGAGCAGATTAATCCAGAGCTCATTGTTATCACATGTATTTGCCATTCTTTGCATCTTGCAGCCGAAGCAGCCTGCAAAGCTCTACCGAGACATTTAGATTTTATGATACGTGAGACTCACAGCTGGTTCTCTCACAGTACAAAACGGCAATTGGAATATGCAGAGATCTACAAAACTCTTGCGGGTGCATTACCAAAAAAAACCATATTGTATACAACTATCAAACACACGCTGGTTAGTGAGGCTTCAGGCTATAGATACAATACTAGAGCAATGGGATGCGTTAAAACTACATTTTCAAATAACTGAAAGCAACAAAGAACGTTGTTATACAGCTCATCAATTGTACGGAATGTATTGCACTCCGGAAAACAAATTATTCTTGACATTTCTGAGCAACAGCCTGAAGGGCATCATGGCAATAAACAGATTATTTCAATCCGAATCTGTTGATCCAATGAAACTGTTTGAAGATGTGAACAATTTGATATACTCGAACCTCCAAATTCTTGTTGTTCCTTCAAGGTTGCAGAAAATATCGCGATATGAATTAGCTACTTTTGATTTTAAACAACATTTAATGCCTCTCCAATGTATGAACTTTGGGTATGAATTCAATTATCTGAGTGCTAGTATAAAGCCAGAAACCGTTAATCAGATCAAGGAACGGTGTAGAGATTTTTTGAGCTTGCTATATTCGGAGTTACAGAAGAGAATTCCAGAAAACATTAAAATGCTCAAGAAAATATCTACTTTTTCGCCAGAATCAGCCTCTTCTCAAATCAAACCAGATATAACTGAAATTGCCTCAAAGTTAAAAAAAAGTGTATGTACTAACATAGACTGTACGATACGAGAGTGGAACCTTCTTCACACTGCACAAGTTAAGAATTGTACAAGCACCGAAAGCTTTTGGATCGAAGTGTATGATATCAAAGACGCCGGCGGAACAAAACGATTTGAAAATATTTCCAAGCTTGTGCTCGCTCTATTATGTCTTCCATTTTCGAACGCTTCGGTCGAACGCGCCTTCTCTATAATGAGTATAGTAAAGGACAAGTTGCGGAACAAAATATCGATTGCAATGGTAGAGGCAATTATGCATATCCGCCTCACTCTGAACATTGACTGCTGTGATTTTAAGCCTACTGCTACTATGTTGAAGCGTTTCAACACTGAAACTATCTACACTAATATAGATGAAAAGGACGTTGCAATTTTAGATGTTTTTCCCGACAAATGCTCGGTCTAGATATACTATGTCTATATGGTTATAATTTATAATATCTCAATTCTAGATAAATGCAGATAGTCTCATTTCATTGCATTCGTTTATTCTTTCTTTTCATTAAAAAGTAAAAATACGATTACGGTAATTCTCGTTATCTTGACTATATTCGCACCCTCATTCTCGTTATAGGCTTTAATATGAATATTCGTTCCCTTTACTTATTCCGCTTGTTCTAATGGCTTGGATTTTATACATAAGCGTATATGTTGGCTACAGAGAAAAAAAGAGATTTCCCTCAATCATTAATTCCACAAAAAATAAAAAACTGAACTGAAAAAACTAAACAATATAAAAAAATCATAATTGTCTTTTTTGTGCCGTCAAATGCAGTGCAAACATGTAAATATAAAAAATAGCTTAATGAAATACATTGTTTGATATTATTAGGATTATACAATTTTATATATAATATATATTAATTTTAAAAAAAATTTAAAGAAAAGCAGCGCCATCAGTACGGGGATTCTGTAACTCTAAACGACGATGTCGCTATCGTTAATGTATCGTTACGCATATATATATGATTTTTTTTCTCATTGGACAATTGACATTTTCATTGGTCTGCCAGCCAATAGGGGCTATTTAGGGGATTTCTAGGGGGAAATGAAATAAGCCTAGGGAGAGGTCACACAGCCACCTGGCAACACTGTATCGAGCCATCATTATCGTCATTTTTTGCTGTTCGTGTGTGCAAGTCGCATTTTGAACAATAAAGAATTTATTTCGGATTCAACTGACTATGCTAATGACTTATTGAGAAATTTTTTCATTTGTTACCTTCTTTGTATGGAAGAGGTAGTCAAGTTTTGAGTTGGTATAACATTATTTACATTGCTGATGATGCCAAGCATTTTAAAATATCACTGAATGATCTCTCGGGTTTTAGGGGCGAAAGTTACATAGATTACATAGGTTTATTCAAAAAATTCATTAAATCATCTAATAAACCACTAACACAAATTGTGAACCGACTTGATGAGCTTGAGTCCGACGAACGGATGATAATTAAGAAAAAATACTTATTGAATGATTGGATCATCTCCAAGAATCCTGAAGTGATATTTTACCATAAAAAAATTATATAACAGCAAGCCAAATCAACATATGTAACATTATTCTAAAAACTAAGCATCCTGATAATACAGTTCAATTACACAATGGTAAAATTTTTATTATCTCAAAAATATTAATCAAAGAGGGAACGCCAATAATATCAATAATAATCTTGATATTCATATTATGGAACAGAAAGAGTGTAGCAAAAGCGAAGTTTTTGATTTTCCAGATTCTTTAATGGGAATAATTTTAATCAAAGAATTTTCAACTACAATAAAATACGGTGTTGCAACGAACATCAAATACAAATGTGCTTTGTTACACGTGAATGAAAAAAAATATTCAGTTACTCTTCTTCATAAATATAAATCGTCAATGAAATGCAATAATAATGGAAAAAATGTAGAATTTTCTGTTTTTATTTTTTTATGTAGTGACATTTTATTTTATTAATTTATTTTTTACTTTATTAATTTATATGTTAATTTTACGTTGACTCAGACAGTCTTTTCGTAATATATCGACAGAGTATATACTAACATTGCATAAATTTAAATATATATTTGTGATATAAATAGTGAAGAGATGCAAGTATAAAAAGCTAAACTATATTGTGTGTATAATCATGATTCCTTGTGTGGCGCTGCTGAAGACCCCCCTCTCTTTCTCTGCAAGTTCTGGTCATCGCGCGGAAAGACTAGCGTGCAACGTCTCTAGAGTAACGACAATATCACTCATTAATTAAAAAGTTGATAGCAAAAATTACAGTGAATGCTAATGGTTGTCGATGTTATTGGTGTATGATTATTGATGTATGAAATAAATAGCTTTTTCAGTGCATTCGTAAATGTTAACCGAACCTTGCAACCGGTCTTGCAGATGACTTCGACGCCCAGCCAACGTCCTCCAAGGCCTTTTTTTTTTTTTTTTTTTGGGCTGTGGAAACCTCATGGTACCACTCACCCCCCGGGTAGGGGATGAGGGTTATGTGGGACTCCTTGTCCCCCATCGCCGATCCACGTATGGATCGGCGGTGGGGTCCAAGACCTACCGCACTAAAATCACAGCGGGTGCCTTCGCTGGCGCTTATGAGGATGGCAAGGAACTGCCGGAGCATTACATCTTGATATCCCCTGGCCCTACCTTCTAGGGGAACATCCTCCCCAAAAGGAAGATACTCCCCCCCGCGAATGTTCTTGCGGTCCTTCCCGGTTGCGGCGCAGGGGGGCACCACCCCCACGCCGCGCCCTCCCAAAGAGTTTGGGGGGCGGGGTCACGGCTCGAGTCTTCCCGCTCGAGCCGCCACCCCCCGCCTCCGGAACGGGGCTCCCTCTCCCTCCCTAAAGGGACAGGAGATTCGGCCGACGCTCCGGAAGCTCTTCTCCGGAGAGTTCCCCCCAGAAGGGGCGAAACCCTCGCCACAGGTAGTGGTGCCCTCCCACCGGCGCTCTAGGGCACCGGTGAGAGGGCCGCCATTGCCACGTCCCTTCCCTGGGGGATCGCGTGCAATGGGGCTCTTTAACTGAGCCCCTGTGATCCCCCGTGCCCCCAGGCCGCAGTTCCCTCCCTTAGCGGGTTTCGACCATCGGCCCGGGGGCACCGCCGAGACCCTCCCCTGAAGGACGTCCTCCAAGGCCTGGAGCAGATATCCAGCCTGTGGTGAGGCTGGAGAGAGCCGGAGCTGCTAAGCTGAGAGAGGGAGCTCGTTCCCGTAGAGGATCGTCTCCAGGGTCCTCTAATAAGTGAAGTTTGTGCGATCCTGTCTGTGGAGTCTAGTGGTTGTTCCCTCAACGCAAAAGACTGATCGCAGTTGATGCAAGTTTTATATTTAAGTTTATTGTTACGCATCTATAGAAACAAAGAATATAAAAGACCGAGAGTCAGCCCGCAAGGGCAGTTGCTAACAGGAATCTAAAAGACTAAGACGAAGAAACGCTAGAAAAGATCTACGCTTGTTAATTAATCACCGATTATTATATATCTATCTAACTGGAAAAAAGAACCAATGAAGTGTAAACCTGTTCAACTCAAATAAAAGTGTATTTTAAAAGAAAGAGAAGAGTACAACACTCCTAACTTCCTACAAAGTCCTGGACGACCCGAGGATCCCTATCCTATATTCAGCGCAACCCCAGTGCCTTGCTCGAGGCACACAACAATATAGAGTAGTATTTTCGTTATAGTTTTTATTTGTTACGTAATCTATATGATTTGTTATTGGAAAATTGAATTTAGTCTGCAATATAGAGTATTCCATTATTATGCGAGTCAGATATATTATGTAATTGCTCATGCGAGAGGTTTTCTTTAATTATATTTTCTTTAATATTTTGCTTTTACGCTGATTGCGTTCTCTGTATGAGATTTATATGATACTCTAGTCCTGAGAGAAAGGTTATTATTAATTTGATAAACTGTGATCTGATTGATGTGATACAGATAAAGGTAGTGAGATGGGTCATGGTTGATTCCTATTTTGATATGATAAAATAAAGTTATCCTATACTTACCTTGTTAGTACTTACCTCGTTATTTCCTGATTAAATTGTATTAATACTTACATCGTCAATTTCTGATTAATTTATATCATTACTTACCGTACGTTTTATTTATAAAGTAAATTTCATGTATTTATGCATTTTGTTTTCATTGAGTACTAACGAGTGTTTTGGTTGTCAATTTAAATTATTTGGTATTTATTTATTTAAAACTAGTAGATTCTACCTTTTGACCATGTGGAATGCTTGGATATTTCTTATGCGAGCTAGAGTGTGTGAGCGAAATATATATTTAGCTATTTATACAGAAAGCGTTTAATGACGGATTAGACTCGCGTGCATGGGTTTCGAGCGGTGCTGTTATTCTCAAAGCATATGTACGTGGGACTATGTAAGTAGACAGTATTAGCGGAATTTTATTATTGACGTGTTAGGCAGATTTTATTCAGTGCAGCGATATTTTATTTAAAGGTCAAGTTTGTCTCGACATAATATTGATATATTATGAGAGATCAGGAATGTCATGACATTATTGATATTTCGGTAATTGATGAACAGGTCATGAATGTTATGTCATAATTTATTCTCGGATAAATTATGCGTCGGGTCAACAATGTCATTGGGTAAAATTTGTTGCGGGTTGACATTGTATCTCCCATAGGGCGGAATCTGGATGCGCGAAGCGGATGCTCCGTAGCACGTCGAAGGTGGAGGTTAGCGCTATATTAGTAGTGACCACGAAACGATCGAGATCAGTCGGCAAAATAAAGTACAAGCGTTACGTACGTCGCTGTCCCGGAATCCGGCATATATACCGTCGCGCTACATAAAATTGTTCGCGAGTCGCACACCTTTAACAAACGTTGATGTAACTAAATCTTGAAGGGGTTGTCGGGAAAGGTATCAGGCATCTCGTTATCCATTTAGTCGCTGTGCGCGTAAGCCTAGTATCAGCTCGAGCAATTGTTCTGGAGCGCGTAATTCGCTCATTTGGTGAAGCCAGTTATTTGTAAGACTTGTGCGTTTGCTCTGTTCCTATCGAGAGTGTGGTGGTCTTCGCCTCAACATTTGAGACTGATCGCAATTGATGCGAATAGTATAAAATTTTATTTTGTTAAGTAATAGCAGAATGCTATGATTTGCGTTGTGACAAGTTTGAGTACTTATTACTAAAATTATTATTTGCGAAGTATTATAGAAGTTTATTTTTTGTTTAGATATATACAGGGTGTTTGTTTAAAAGTGTCCGAGCAAATATCTCGCAACTGATCAAAGTTACAAGAAAGTTTAATAAGAGAAATATGCACGGCTTTGAGTCAGCTACAAAGTGCATGTAAAAAATTTTTTTTTACTCGTGACCTTTTTGAGTTATAAAGGTCAACATAGTTTTTTTAAATGGATACCTATAATTTTTTTGCATATTTACATAGTACAGGTTATTTGCAATTGTGCAATATCGCTGCAACGAGTGAAGCGCGGTCAGTGCGAGCAAGCGAGACAAAGGAGACGGCACAGCACGGCACAGAGAAGACAGAAGAAAATGAGTTTCACACCACAAGAATATATTTACAGAATTATATACAAAAGTGCGTTAATGTTCGAAAGTAGCGACAGAAAAGCGCACGACGATTGCAAGAAGTGCAATTAAAGAACGATCGAAAGTGCTTGTGAAAAAGCGAAAGAAAAGCGAAAGCGTACGAATCTCGGTCTGTGCGTGTAGAAGTCGACAAGACGAGTGTGTAGAAAAGGCGCCGAACAAACGGCCTTTATCCCGTTGACCTTCGAGAAGATTCTGAGACAAAATCACCGTATTTGTGATTTGTCACATAAGGATATCGAATCCTCTCGAAAGTCGGGGGACAAAGCCGTTTGTTTTCTTCGTTTATTGTTTTCGCCCACGGGACGGTTACTCGTGAGCGATTAAACGGCGGCGATATTTAGCGCGCGAAACGCGCGCTGCGATGCGATATAGCGGGGCGCGCCGGGGTGCCATTGGCGCACGGGCGGAAAGCGCGTGTCGCCGCGCCAAATTTGAGCGTGTGTATTGCCGTGATAGAATGCGCGCTTATTGCGAAGCGAGAATCCATTTGCGATGCATTCTTATCACACATGCACATACATGCACTCTTTCTCTTTCTCTTTCTCTCTCTCTCTCTCGCTCTCTCTCTCTCTCTAATCCGCAACATCCCGCCCGCCTCGTCGGGATACGACGACAACGATCCTAGAGTCTTGCTGGGGAATAAATTCGCTAGTGAACTGTCGCGGCCGCGAACCGGGGGTGTCGCGCGCGGTAGCGACTTTGACAGGTGAGGTTACGTACCCCACGTGCAATGTGATGAGAGCGTACAGATGCGACGAGAGGCGAAGTTTTCGTGAAACAATGCAGCGGCAGAAACAATGGTAAGTACGCGGAGAGTTGATTATAAATTCGACTATATTGGACGGACAATTATGTACAGTGGTTGCTGTTATACACGGTTATGCACGGCTATTTACAAGTATTTACAGCAAAGGAATCGCGCCACGTGGTCTACGCGGGTGGCCCTGGATCCGCGGCGGCTTCCGTCGGCAGTGGTACAATTTTAACCACTGGCCGGGTTAGCTCGCCAACGGAGGTGCGGACGACCACTACGCGTACTCGTCCGTCCTCTCCCGGATAGAGACGCGTGATTCGCGCGAGCGGCCACCGGCACGGTGGGATGGTCTCGCCCTTGATCAGGCACAGCTGACCTTCACGGAGGGCTCCACGAGTCGCCCACCACTTAGGCCGGGGAGTGAGTCCCTGAAGGTATTCTCGGGTCCATCGCTGCCATAGATGATCTCTCATCTGCTGGAGGAGCCGCCACCGGTTGAGACGGCTGGACGGGACGTCCAAGAGTGATGGCTCCGGGATGGCGGTGAGGGGGCCTCCCACTAACAAGTAACACTACCCAACTGATACTCACCGATTTGAATGAAACTTAACATACTTATTAAACACCGAAAAATATTAAATACGTGTTTTTTTGTTTCGGCTAAACACGCTTTTTAGGGGTAGAAAGCACCCCTCAACCGCTGGAGGTGGAAACAGTTATGGCTAATTATTTCTGAAATGATACATTTTCTGAAAAAAGTGCTTAGGACCAAAGTTGTAGAATTCAAAGTGATGCACTTGATGGCGACCTTGAAGTCGACCTTGAGGTCGATTTTCAAGGTCATTTGAAAATCATTTCATGTTTTTCAAAGGGAGTAGTTTACTTTTCATCCCGAGAATCTATAGAGCGTAAAATTTTACATTCAGAACGTTGGTGATTTGTAAATAAAACAAGCCTCTGCAATTTAAAATTGTTCATTGATCCAACCAATTAAGGCAAGATCAGTCAATAATTCGATCAATAAAGGAATTAAAAGTTAATTATTCATTCAAATAAGGCAAGATGTGATCGAAATCCAGCCAGTGAAGGCAAGATGTGAGCGAAATCCAGCCAGTAAAGGCAAGATATGGTCGAGATCCAACCAGTGAAGGCAAGATGTGAGCGAAATCCAGCCAGTAAAGACAAGATATGGTCGAGATCCAGCCAGTGAAGGCAAGATTTCATAATTTCTTTTTATAGTCTATGAGTATAAATTCCATGATAATTGGCATTATTCTTTATATTCATGGCAATAATGAGAAATAGCTTTATCTTCTCTCGCAAAAAAATGCTCCATACACAGAGAGTTAGTACATCACGCACATTTTATTACTGCAATGTTATTGCAGATTTTGCAGACTGTACCGCAATTCTTTAAACAAAAATCAACAGGCGTTTCACATCTATCTGGTTTTTCTTCAATATATCCACTTTTCCACCAGGCATATTTAATCATGTTTTGGAATCGGGGTGATGAGAATTGATTGTGGATTAATGATTGAATTTTGAGAATGTTATTCCTCAAATGTAGGTTAATATCATAGTTGTATAAGAGAATTAAGTCCGAAAATTGTTTCAGGAAGTTTTTCCACGGTCTGAATACGTAGACATCCAATGGTTGAGTGAAGCCAGTTGTTCCCGCAGGAATTGTAAGGATTTTTACTTCTTTATTACCCTTGTCTATATTTTCAAATTTCTTTTCTGTTTGTCCTGACCAAGAGTCCAAACACAAAATAGACTTCTTGCCAGCATTAGGCAAGAAAACATCTTCAAACCATTTAATAACAATGTCGGATGTCAATTTTCCAGATTTTGTGGCAAAAACGAGGATATTATCTGCTTTGTACATTGACTTCTGTATTATCGGTCCGAAACGGCCACTTGTTTCTTGCAGAACTATTAATAAGGGGGATTTCAAGATACCATCGGCAGATATTAAAGGTTGTATTGTGTAACTGTGAGTCAAGGAATTCAAAGATTGAGCAAGACACTCCACTTTCAAAGAACCCTTTGAGGCTAATGTACGACCAGCATGTGTTTCCAAATTGAATCCTGATTGATCTGAATTGTAAACGTTTGCTGTTCCTAGCAAGCCTATCTCTAGTTTAACTTGACTCACATAATTGGAAGATTGTTCCAATAGTTCTGCTTTATTTAAAATATGCGCTTGTGTCACGAATTTATTTATTTTTCTTGAAACCATACCATGTTGTATTTTAAAGTTGTGTATCCATTTTGATGAAGCCGTAAATAATTGAGGAGGCAAATGAACTACCTCTCTTACTTTCAAGGCCCATCTCTTTAGATCTAAATCGTGAATGGGTAGATTTCGATCAGATGCACTGTTAAATTGTTCTAGAACGTATTGAGAGATATATAACAATTTATCAGTCCTTGACCCACCCTCAGCAACTTGTGCTTCCCATCGGTACAATTGTGTTACATTTATAACTTTCTTAAATCGGTTTTTAACTGATTCTATATTCCTTCTTTTCTTTTGTCCAGATCGCCAAAATTCAACTACTCTCTTCTTATAATCAATGTCTACAATTTCTCTGAATTTTGTATCGTCTTGCATAACTTCCGAAACATCTTCTGGATTGTCTTCAACTAAAACAGCATCAGGAATCACACTAGCATCAGTACAGTTCAAAGTATCATAAGTCTCTTTAAATATATCAAAATTGATAGCGTCTTTTATCAAATCTGCAAGTTGAGAAGCGAATGATATTTCTTTATCTGTTATACTAGATTCTATATTGTACACTGGATCCTCGAAAGTGAGGCATAATAACTTTAAAATATTTTTTGGATTTAATGACATTATGAAATTTTACAGATTAACAATGCTTTAATAATATTATAACAGAGATTCAAAGTAAATTCATAGAAAGCAGAGTTTATGATTGTAAGCCTAAATGAAATTAACACAAAAAATAGTCGTGGGAACAAATGATGGAAAAATACTTGCAGTAAATACTTTCCGAAAGAATTTTGAAAACATTCACGAGAAACAGCAGTCGTAAGAACAATTGACGTAAAACTATAAACAATGAACACTCGCCCAAGTACAGATGTGAAAATGATAATTGAAGGTATATTCGAACGAAATTCACGAGCAAGATAGCTCATAGCAAATAAGTGATCAAGAAGTAATTTTGGAAAATGCTTGCTCAACGACAGTCGAGAAAATAATAATTGATCATATGTCCGAATGAAATCCTAATACAAAATAAAGAGTAAAAGATATTGTGGATAACTCCAGAGTAGCAATAAAAATTTAAAAAAATTTGAAAATTTCTAATATAGCATGAAGGTAATGTTTAACTTATAATTAGAGTGACATTTTATGTTTTCTTATCTTTACTTCTATTCTGAAGTTACTTACAAAACTTTTTTCTCCTTATTTTTTCTATAAATTTGCGCCTATTTTCCCATTATGTCAGGTTTTTTTTCTTTCTTTAGGAAAATAACGCAACAAATCAATTCTGAAGACAGATTTAGAGTCAACGCATAAAATTACTGATTATAGATACAGGATGTGGTCAAAGTCCGGCAACGGCTAATTATTTCCAAATTTAATAGACCTTGAAAATCGACCTCAAGGTCGACTTCAAGGTCGCCATCAAGTGCATCACTTTGAACTCTACAACTTTGGTCCTAAGCACTTTTTTCAGAAAATGTATCGTTTCAGAAATAATTAGCCATAACTGTTTCCACCTCCAGGGGTTGAGGGGTGCTTTCTATCCCTAAAAAGCGTGTTTAGCCGAAACAAAAAAACACGTATTTAATATATTTCGGTGTTTAAAAAGTATGTTAAGTTTCATTCAAATCGGTGAGTATCAGTTGGGTAGTGTTACTTGTAAGAAGTGCCCCGGCGTCAGGGCGCCGAGGTCGGCCTCAAGTGGCCTTGAGTTGAGGCCTCGACCTCCGCGAGGAGCGTAGACAGCTCCTCGAAGGTGAGCCTAGCCTCGCCGATGGTGCGCCGCAGGTGATGTTTGACGGCCTTGACGGCGGCTTCCCACAGACCGCCGAAGTGTGGAGCCGACGGTGGGTTGAAGCTCCACCGAACTCTCTCATCTGCGAGACGCCCGACGATGGTTTGGACCTCGCGGCTAGCGGCCTTGAAGAGGTCCCTGAGTTGCCGGTCCGCGCCCACGAAGTTGGTGCCGCAGTCGCTGTAGACGACCGCACACTGCCCTCGGCGTGACACGAACCGGCGGAAGGCTGCCAGGAAGGCCTTGGCGGAGTAGTCGCTGACGACTTCCAGGTGGACAGCGCGGGAGCTGAAACAAACAAAGACTACTAAAAAGCCCTTGTAGGCCTTGTGTCCGCGCCCCTTCGTTGTCCTGAGCCAGACGGGGCCGGCGAGGTCCACGCCGGTGTGCAGGAACGGTCGGCTCGGCGTGACGCGTGTCCTTGGCAGGTCTCCCATCATCGGCTGTGTAGTGGCCGCCCGCCATCGCATGCATGGAAGACAGCGATGGATGTAGCGACGAACCAGCTGACGGGTTCGCGGAATCCAGACGCGCTGTCGGATATTGACCAAGGTGGCTTGGACTCCTCCATGGAGAGTGCGCCTGTGAGCGGCGTCGATCACTAGGTGAGTGATGTGCGAGAGTGGTGGCAGGATGACCGGATGTCGCTGGTCGGCATCCAAAATTGAATGCTTTAGCCGCCCGCCAACCCGCAGAATGTCCTCGTTGTCGAGCCAGGGAGCCAGTTTGCGGAGCGGGCTCCCGTTAGGTAACGGCTTCCCAGCACGGAGAGCCTGCAGCTCCGAGCGAAAGCTCAACCCCTGAGCCACCCGGATCCAGCGCGACCGTGCGGCTTCCAGCTCCTCAGGTAGCAGGGACGTGGATGCAATCCCGCCGGCTGCAGATCGGTGATGACGAGTCCTCCAGCGCCAAATCTAGGCAGACACGCGAAGAAGGCGGCGTAGGCTGGAGAAGCGGCAGAGTTCCTCGGGTTCCTGCACCTCGGCGGCCACGTGGCATCGCTGCGGCCGCTGCTCTGGTAGATCGGTCGCTTCCGGAGTTCCGACGTCCTTCGGCCAGGTATCAGGGTGGCCGCTGAGGTAGCCAGGTCCACGCCACCATAGTGCATGCTGTAGCAGCTCCCTTGGTGACACTCCTCGGGAGGCGCAGTCGGCTGGATTCTCCTTGCACGGTACGTGTCGCCATTTCGCATCTTGGTTATCCCTGTGGATCTCGGCAACTCGATTGGCTACGTATGTTGTCCATTTCGCAGGGTGTCCTCGTATCCAGCTGAGCGCAACGGTGGAGTCCGTCCAGAGGTGGACCGCTGATCCTTCCAGGCCCAGGGAGAGGCGGACATGTTCGGCCAGCTTGGCAAGAAGGGCCGCCCCGCAAAGCTCCAGACGGGGAAGCGACACACGCTTCACGGGTGCGACCTTGCTTTTGGCGACTACCAAAGTCACGCTCGGCGTTCCGTCAGTCACGACCCTGATGTAGACTACGGCGGCGTAGGCGCGTTCGGAGGCGTCGGAGAATCCGTGGAGTTCTGCGGAGCTGCTTGGTGCGTCGCATTGTAGCCATCGCGGCAACCGGATGTCCTTGAGCACGGGCAGTTCTTTTTCCAGGCTGGTCCACGTGGCAGCGTCCTCTTTGGCTAACGGCGCGTCCCAGTCTAGCTGCTGCAACCAGGCGGACTGGATCAGCAGCTTCGCACGCACGATGATCGGCGCCAGCCAGCCAAGCGGATCAAAGAGGCGTGCGGTCTGCGAGAGCACGGACCGCTTGGTGGGTGGAACGGTTTGAGTCAGCCGTACGGACAGCGAGAAGGCGTCCTCTTCAGGGTTCCAACGGAGGCCCAGTACAGAATGTTCGTCCGTCGGCAGTCGGGCGCCCGTCGATGATCGAGCGGGATGCCCTCCAGGAGTCGATCGTGGTTGGCGGCCCATTTCCTGAGCGGGAAGCCGCCCGCCGTGCAGAGCGACTCCACCTGATGAAGAAGACTGCACGTTGCATCCAAAGTGGCAGCCCCGGTAAGTATATCGTCCACGTAGATGTCTCGGTGCAGCACGTCGGCGCCCAGCGGGAAACGATCGGCTCCGTCGTTCGCAAGCTGACGCAGCACGCGGATGGCGAGATACGGCGCGCTCGCTAGGCCGTACGTCACTGTATTTAGTTGGTATTCGCGGATCTGACCCTCTTCTTCCCACAGGATCCGCTGTAGGTCTCGGTCGTCTGGATGAAGCTGGATCTGCCGATACATCATTTGGATATCGGCAGCGAACACGTAACGATGCCGCCGCCATCGAGTCAACGTGTCAGCAAGCGATGGCAGCAGGTTAGGTCCGGTGAGAAGGTGACCATTGAGTGACGCCCCGGCGCCCGTGCGTGTGGAGCCGTTGAAGACCACGCGGATCTTAGAGCCGGCACTCGAACTCCGGAGCACTCCGTGATGCGGCAGGAAACTGATCCGGCCACTTGGTGATGACGGCGCGGCTGCGACTGGCGACATATGCCCGAGCGTGATGTACTCGCTCATGAAGGCGCGGTACAGCATCCCGAAGTCCCGATCGCGGTCGAAGCGACGTTGCATCACGTCGAGGAGGCGAGATGCAGCTCGGCGCGTGGAGCGAAGGTCCGGCAGCCCCTGGCGAAGGGGGAGCCGCACCTGGTAGCGATCGCCTGGAAGTCTTTCGTGCGTGCGCACGAAATGATCCTCGCACTCCTGCTCGTCAGCGGTCAGCGGAAGGACGGCATGGGGAGGCTCCTCTGCCTCCCAAAAGCGGCGTACGAGGTCGGCGAGGTGGAGCACTGAAGCGACGACACTGGAGTCGCGACGTTGCAGGCTCCGACGACGCCTAGCAAGACCCAGCCGAAGCGAGTCAGCTGGGCACCTGGTTCTTGAGGACCTCTTCGGCGAAGACCTTCCGGCAAGGCGAGGTCTAGGTAGACATCGGCCCCGAGCAGCAACTCCACAGGATCCTGGCGGTGAAATTCCGGATCAGCGAGGTCGAGGTCATCAAGGTGAGGCCACGAACGAGCCTCACCCTCCGAAGTACCGCCGTATATGGTGAGGCGCGGCAACACGAGCGGCGAGACGGCGAGTGCGAAGCGTTCGTCGCGGGAGAAGACATTGACTGCAACCCGACCGCGAGAAGCTCCTGTCTGGACGCCACTCACTCCGAAGATGGCCACTGAGGATGGTGTCCGCGGCAGGCGAAGCCGCTGCGCCAGAGATTCCGCGATCAACGACGTTTCCGAACCCGGGTCGATCAAGGCGCGGGCCGCGTGACGAGTGCCCGCGCGATCGGCCACTAGCACGCGCGCGGTCGCTAGCAGCGCTGGTCCGCACTCCACAGGCTGTCGCCGTGCGACGTGGACCGTCACCGATGAAGATGGTCCGGCAGCAGGTAGGGCCACGGCTGCGAAGGCGTCATGCAGCGTTGTATGGTGCTTCCCAGAGCACGTGGCACATGCCTTGGATGACTTGCAGTCGACAAGCAGGTGTCGACCCAGACAGTTCCAGCACCTCTGGTGAGTGTTAACGGCCTCTCGTTTTTCCTGCACGGTCTTCTTGTAGAGCTCGCAGTATGCAATAAAATGGTCTTTTTTACAGAGTGGGCAGCTGCGGCTTGGATCGGACCCCTTGGTACCCACGTGGCTGCTGCGAGAGGCGCGACTAGGCTTCTCCGGAGACTTGGTTGACGACCCGGACTTCACGGCCTGGAGGACCTCCCACGTCATGAGCTGCTCCTGCAGGAACTCTCGGAGCTTGTCGTACGAAGGCGGCTCGGACGACTTGCCGAGGGAGCTCTCCCATTCCCGACGAGTTTCGGCATCCAGCAGCTCGATGACCAGGTGCACGAAAAGGTCAGTGCAATCGGAGATTGGACGCCCAATGCCCTTGAGAGCGCCGACTGTCGAGAGTACGCCGTGAAAAAGTCGGCGTAGTCCGTCGGCTGACGGAGTCTTCAACCGCGGCAACGAGGTAAACGCTGTCAGGTAAGATCTGACTAGAAGGCGCTTGTTCTCAAAATAGGTGCTCAACATGTCCCACGCTTGTTCCAGGTTCTCCTCCATGGAAGGCAGGTTCCTAATTAGTTGCTCAGCATCGCCCTTGACGCTTGTTTTTAGGTAGTGGAGCCTCTCAATTTTGGACAAGGATGGCTCCTCAAGAACCATCGAGCGGAACAGATCCCGGAAGGCTGGCCAATCCTCGAACTTGCCGCTGAACTGAGGCAGGTTGATCCGCGGCAAGGCCCTGCGCGACGGCGCGGTGTCTCGGGCCCGTTCGGCGAGCTCAGTTTCCGTCGGCTTGGTGAGTTTTTCCTCGAGCTCGCACAGTTCAGAGCGCTGCGAGTAGTATGCTGACTCTACCTTACTCGCCAGGTCGTCCGTCGTGTAGTCGTCCTTCTTGAGCTGCTTCCAGAAGGCGGCTCGGAGCTCTTCATGCTGCTCCACGAACTTCGCCCACTTATCGTCCAGGACGCGAATCGCGGTGCGGACGACGTGAACGGTCATCTTGGCCGCCCCGATCTTCCTCAAGTTCTCGACGCTGCGCAAGATTCGCACGTGAAGTTCTTGCTGCGCGTCGATCATCTGATCCATCTCCATTTTTTTGTCACAGGTCACTGGACACGCACCTGGTTACGGAACACGCACTCACTCCGACGGCGAAGTTCAAAAGGTGCCGGACGCGACTAAGACGCGAAGATCCGGCTCGAAGGACCAGAAAATGTGCAATATCGCGGCAACGAGTGAAGCGCGGTCAGTGCGAGCAAGCGAGACAAAGGAGACGGCACAGCACGGCACAGAGAAGACAGAAGAAAATGAGTTTCACACCACAAGAATATATTTACAGAATTATATACAAAAGTGCGTTAATGTTGTTCGAAAGTAGCGACAGAAAAGCGCACGACGATTGCAAGAAGTGCAATTAATAGAACGATCGAAAGTGCTTGTGAAAAAGCGAGAGAAAAGCGAAAGCGTACGAATCTCGGTCTGTGCGTTTAGAAGTCGACAAGACGAGTGTGTAGAAAAGGCGCCGAACAAACGGCCTTTATCCCGTTAACCTTCGAGAAGATTCTGAGACAAAATCACCGTATTTGTGATTTGTCACATAAGGATATCGAATCCTCTCGAAAGTCGGGGGACAAAGCCGTTTGTTTTCTTCGTTTATTGTTTTCGCCCACGGGACGGTTACTCGTGAGCGATTAAACGGCGGCGATATTTAGCGCGCGAAACGCGCGCTGCGATGCGATATAGCGCGGCGCGCCAGGGTGCCATTGGCGCACGGGCGGAAAGCGTGTGTCGCCGCGCCAAATTTGAGCGTGTGGATTGCCGTGATAGAATGCGCGCTTATTGCGAGGCGAGAATGCATTTGCGATGCATTCTTATCACACACGCACATACTTGCACTAGTACTCTGCGTTGATACCACTGCTACTCTCTCTCTCTCTCTCTCTCTCTCTCTCTCTCTCTCTCTCTCTCTCTCTCTAGTACTCTGCGTTGATACCACTGCTT